>NC_090024.1:128574461-128894461 GCF_037176765.1 Anolis sagrei | reverse complement strand
TTCTAGAAATCCAAAACACATGGAGGACTAGCGTTTGGGAATCACTGCAGTAGAAGAATTGTTAATGCTTATGCATGGTTATGCAGTGCTGATCTTTATACCCCGAGGGGCTGCCACTTGGCACCAAGTCAAGAAAGTTACTGTCTTAGCAATGAGCAGCTGAA
The DNA here is from genome assembly GCF_037176765.1 of Anolis sagrei. Lineage (NCBI taxonomy): Eukaryota > Metazoa > Chordata > Lepidosauria > Squamata > Anolidae > Anolis > Anolis sagrei. The sequence goes on along the minus strand of NC_090024.1, from coordinate 128,894,297 downwards.
CACACTGTGAGGTTTTCTGAGTGTGTCATTAAAATTCTTGGCAGTTTTCATAAATGTTTGGAACCATTAAACTGGCCATGCTCCAATCTAGTTAATTACATTTTGTCCACCAAAACTCCCCTCGCAGTTCCACCTGGATATTTTCTGCTCCACCTTTTAGCCTGGAAAAGAATTCACGTAGATCAAGAGAGGTTTCTGTTGAACAGCAACTGCGTTCTCGATATGGACAAGGTAGGCTGTGATTTAGCATTCATGAGAAGGGACTACAGGTGAAGGGGAGCTCCTCTCAGGGGCTATCTCTCCAGGTCTACATTAAGAAATTTGTTGAATTCACACTTACATGGTAAAAATAGATCCATTTTGCACCTTTTAAGAATGGGAATAGGATAGGGAGATGTCAGCTTCTCAGTTTCCGTTTTCCTAAATGCAGAGATTGAGAAGCTTCACTGAATACCTCTTACATATTTTTCAATCATTGTTGTGTATCTGATTAAAAACCATCTTTTCATTTTATTTATTTATTTACAATATTTATATACCGCCCCTCTCAGCCCAGAGGCTACTCAGAGCGGTTCACAAATTGGTGACAATTTGATGCCATAACAATTAAACAGTAAAAACAATCAAGAAAACAATAACATATAGTATTAAAAACAATAACATATAGTATTAAAAAATATGAAACCCGTTGTTGTTGTTGTTCATTTGTTCAGTCGTCTCTGACTCTTCGTGACCTCATGGACCAGCCCACGCCAGAGCTCCCTGTCAGCCGTCACCACCCCCATCTCCTTCAAGGTCAGTCCAGTCACTTCAAGGATGCCATCCATCCATCTTGCCCTTGGTTGGTCCCTCTTCCTTTTTCCTTCCACTTTCCCCAGCATAATTGTCTTCTCTAGGCTTTACTGTCTCCTCATGATGTGGCCAAAGTACTTCAAAAAGTACTACTAAAAACCGTACAAAGCCTTAAAACATTGTCATGAGCATCTCCATGTCAAATAATTATTCCATTGCGTTGTCGAGTAGGTCCATAATTGCATTTAGCTATGCTGTATTTGGGAAGGCCTGCTCAAAAAGCCAGGCTTTCATCTCCTTTCGAAAAGTCAGGAGGGAGGGAGCTGATCTTATATCTCTAGGCAGGGCATTCCACAGTCGAGGGGCCACCGCTGAGAAGGCCCTGTCTCTCATCCCCACCAAACGCATCTGTAAAGAAGGCGGGAATGAGAGCAGGGCCTCCCCAGAAGATCTTAACATCCTAGAAGGTTCATAAGGAGAGATACGTTCAGATAGGTAAGCTGGACTGGAACTGTTTAGGGCTTTATGAATTTATTTGTACAATTTAGGCAACTTTCTCATATTGATTATGCATTGCTTTGGTATGAAAAAGTAACACAAGCTCAAGTTCATTGAAAACATGGCAAAGAAGCACAATTACTCAAGAGTGGTTTCATTATCTAGCAAATCTGTGCATCAAAAATGAGTTAGCTAAGGAAGTTGATTTTATTGAATTTATTGAAAAATCTGCATTGACAAAAACTAGAAAATATAATTGGAGATAATTTTGATATTACTGCAAAATTGTATCAATCCATACATTTTTCAATAAATATAAATATTACTTTTGTGTCATCTGGATCGCATCACACTAGAGCAGTGGTTCTCAACCTGTCAGTCCCCAGATGTTTTGGCCTTCAACTCCCAGAAATCCTGACAGCTGGTAATCTAGCTGGGATTTCTGGGAGTTGTAGGCAAAAATACCTGGCAACCCACAGGTTGAGAACAACTACACTAGAGTATCTTATAGCTACTTTCCTGCAGAATTTTGGGATTTGAAGTTTCGTCAGGTCCAGGCTCCTCCCAGAATTCTACAGGAGGCTGCCACAGGATTTAAAGTGGATAGATACTCTAGTGTTATAAGGTCATTAAAGTGACTTATGTTATTCTATATCCTGTAGAGTGTGGAGCATCATGTTGCACTTAATCATATGACCTCATCAGATTGGGCAATTTGCCTGTCATGTGCCACTTACTCTACCCTTTTGACAAGGAACCCATTACACAACTCAGATCTACTTTTGGCTGGGCAACATGGTGAAAGAGGAGAGCAAATAATAATAATAATAATAATAATCATCATCATCATCATCATCATCTTTATTGATACCCCGCTAACATCTCCCAAGGGACTCGGTGCGGCTTACATGAGGCCGAGCCCACAATACAACAATACAAGCAATAACAACCACAATACGAAGCAAAATACAACTACTAATACAAAGCAATTAAAATAAATCTCATACACAATTAGCATAAATTTATTTACTTCATTTATATACCGCTTTTCTCAGTCCTTAGGCGACTCAAAGCGGTTGAACAATAACAGAAGACACATTTAAAACTATGGCTGGGCCAATGCAATTAAGTTAAAAAATAATGCTGGGCATGAACAAGACAGAGGAGATGGGCCATATATACCACTGTTGTGGCAACACAAGAGGCTTACCCTGTTGCCTTTGCTACAATGGGGTGAAGTTAGGCAGTGCATGCTTCACCCCGTGAGATGGGATTGGTGGTAAGTCAGGAGCTGCGGGGCATGGGACAACAGATTCCCCATGCTCCCCGATGGGATCCCACAGATTTGCTACAATGTGCAATGAATCCCTCACTTAATGTGATAAGGTCCTCAGTAGTAGGTAGTCAGGTCCCTCAAAGATCCTGATCTGGAAGATCACTTCAGGATGTGAGGGCCATGCTGTTTGCTCCAACCTTCCCCAAGACATTGCACAGCACATGTACATATACATACAGATTGCCCCCTTCCGATATAAGATTTTTTTTTGTCGTGTCAGGAGCAACCGCTCCTGTTGTGAGAGAATTGGCGTCTGCAAGGACGTTGCCCAGGGGACGCCTGGATGATTTTTGATGTTTTATCATCCTTGTGGGAGGTTTCTCTCATGTCCCTGCACGAGGAGCTGGAGCTAATAGAGGGAGCTCATCCGCCTCTCCCCGGATTTGAACCTGCGACCTGTCGGTCTTCAGTCCTGCCGGCACAGTGCTTTAACCCACTGCGCCACCGGGGGCTCCCCCATATAAGATACAATGATATTATACCACTGTAGGGCTACAATGACACCTTCGCCCAAATTTTAATATAATGTTCAGACAAACAGCCTACAATACAGCCAGAGCTAAGCACTGCCTTCTGAGAACCATTGCCACTGTTTGTATCACTATGGCCCCATCAACAGTGACAATTTAATGCTGTTTTAAACCAATATTGAAAAAAGTGGTTTCGCTTTGCCGATGATTACATTGGAAATCCTGCAACCAGTTTGAAGCCTGGATGGTGATTACACAAACCACAGAACACTGATGTACATTAAGGGCTTTCTTTTGCATGCTTTCAGAGAAATATGTTGTCTGGCCACTGCAGTTTGAAGCTAGCTTCGAATGGCATGAAATGGTCAGTGTAGATGGGGCCACAGAGAAGGTTCTCTCCTGAGTAAAGGAGATATGCATATTCTGGCATTTGACCCACACAGGCTGAAGAGATTGGCATAGCTGATTGCCTACTGATTAGTTGACAATCAAAACCAAATACAATTTCCATTTCCTTCCCCCACCTCCATTTGTAATTATATCTGAAGAGTCCACCTTTCCTCTTTCAACACTCAAGCCACACGCCAAACACTAGCTATGCCCAAGGGAACCACATAAATGAGATGATTAGTATTTACACTATGTATTCTACATGCTGTTTCTCATCTCTCTTCATCCAGAAGGAAATAACAACACATGTTAATCTTTGTTCTCCTGTCATTAGTCTGTATTATGCAAAAATCTCTACAAGGGAATAACACATTTGCAAAACAGGCAGAGCCCAGATTCTCAGGTAACTAGGTAGTTGTTCATTAAAAGATTGCAATGACGAGAGGTTGCTGGGTTCAATACAAGCTTATTTCCTTTCTTCAGTGTAGAGGCTGAAGTGGAGAGAAGCAAAATTGGGCAAAATCCTTTGAGTATTCAAGATTTAGAGCTTGGTTTTCCTATGGAACCTGTCTAGTCCATTTGCACACTGTGTGTGAGAATAAATTAGTAGCTGAGCTTGGTGCAGATTGAAAGCCAAAACCAAGGTTACAACAACATCTGTTACAGAACTCCAATATGCTGATGACAACGTCGTCTGTGCGCATTCAGAAGAAGACCTACAAGACACTCTAAACACCTTCCCAGAAGTATATGAGAAGCTCGGTCTGTCACTGAGCATTGAGAAAACCAAAGTGCTCTTCCAGCAGTCACCTGCCAATCCCTCTCCAATGCCAGAAATACAACTTAATGGTGTAACATTAGAAAATGTTGACCAGTGTTGACCATTTCCACTACCTTGGCAGCCACCTCTCCACAAAAATCAACATTCACACCTCCTGAGCTCTGCAAGTTTTTCCGAATGAAGCACAGAGTGTTTGAGGACCATGACATCTGTAGGGATACCAAGGTGCTTGTTTATAAAGCTATTGTCCTCCCAACCGTGCTATACGCCTGCGAGACGTGGACTATTTACAAATGTCACATGCAACTCCTAGAATGTTTCCATCCATGTTGCCTCCAAAAAATCCTGCAAATCTCTTGGAAAGACAAGCAGACAAATGTCAGTGTGCTGGAAAAAGCAAAGACCACCAGCATTGAAGCGATGGTCCTCCGCCATCAACTCCACTGGACTGGCCACATTGTCTGGTTGCCCGACCACTGTCTCCCAAAGAAGTTGCTGTACTCCAAACTCAAGAAGGAAAAGAGATTTAAAGATGGGCAGGAAAAGAGATTTAAAGATGGGCTCAAAGCCAATCTTAAAAACTCTGGCATAGACACTGAGAACTGGGAAGCCCTGGCCCTTGAGCGCTCCAGTTGGAGGTCAGCTGTGACCAGCAGTGCTGTAGAATTTGAAGAGGCACAAATGGAGGGTGAAAGAGAGAAATGTGCCAAGAGGAAGGCACATCAAGCCAATCCCAACCAGGACCGCCTTCCACCTGGAAACCAATGCCCTCACTGCGGGAGAAGATACCGATCAAGAATAGGGCTCCATAGTCACCTGCGGACCCACCGCCAGTACACCGATCTTGGAAAACAATCCTACTTGGACAACGAGGGATCACCTAAGTAAGTAAGGCAACTAAGCTAACTGAGTCAAAATGGGATTGCTATCTAAAATGGGGTGACTGTATTTGCATATTGTGCAAATTATAGTACTGAATTTATGCTTTGTTATTTATTGCACTGTAATTATGCAAATCCGACACATTAATCATTGCATTTATTTCTACCACTATGTTTCATCCTTGGTGCTATTTTATACAATAACTACTCTATTGACAGACCTAATCATGCAATATTTATAGTTCAGGACTTGAAATGGAGAGGCACAAGCTCAAACCTGATTTGGTCCTGGAATTTACCATATGACCTCTCATCAAGTGGGAATTGATAACAGAACAAGAACCATGTAAAACAGTTGTACATGTTCCTGCCTTGAAATACAACCTCCAACTGTCTTCCCCAGCTTCATTTCATGCTGCTGTCCGCCTACAATCTAAAGAAGCAGTAGACATACAAAAAAGACACCAGTACTACTTTAAACACAGGGCATGAAAGCAAGCACGTAAAGTGAGTTGTATCATCTCTCCTGAAAGACAAAGAACAGGAGCTATGGGAGATAAAACAAGGTGTTGGGAGTTGGGATTTGAAGCAGAAATGAGGTGGGGGAAACATAGAAATAATATGGAGGGATTCAAATCACCCCTGACAGATGGCCATCCAGCCTCTGTTTAAAAGCTTCCAAAGAAGGAGCCTCCACCACACTCCGGGGCAGAGAGTTCCACTGCTGAACGGCTCTCACAGTCATGAAGTTCTTCCTCATGTTCAGATAGAATGTCCTTTCTTGTAGTTTGAAGCCATTGTTTCGTGTCCTAGTCTCCAGGGAAGCGGAAAACAAGCTCGCTCCCTCCTCCCTGTGGCTTCCTCTCACATATTTATACATGGCTATCATGTCTCCTCTCACCCTTCTCCTCTTCAGGCTAAACATGCCCAGCTCCTTAAGCCGCTCCTCATAGGGCTTGTTCTCCAGACCCTTGATCATTTAAGTCGCCCTCCTCTGGACACATTCCAGCTTGTCAATATCTCTCTTGAACTGTGGTGCCCAGAATTGGACACAATATTCCAGGTGTGGTCTAACCAAAGCAGAATAGAGGGGTAGCATTACTTCCCTAGATCTAGACACTATTCTATTGATGCAGGCCAAAATCCCATTGGCATTTTTTGCCACCACATCACATTGTTGGCTCATATTTAACTTGTTGTCCACGAGGACTCCAAGATCCTTTTCACACGTACTGCTCTCGAGCGAGACGTCCCCCATTTTGTATCTTTGCATTTCGTTTTTCCTGACAAAGTGGAGTATCTTGCATTTGTCCCTGTTGAACTTCAGTTTGTTAGTTTTGGCCCATCTCTCTAATCTTGTGATAATTATATTTTGAAAAACTTGGTGGACTTAATGCAGTCCCAATGGTGAGGTGAAGGGGCGCCTCACCGGGAAGGTGTAAGTGAAGGGCGGAGCAAACTGCAGGCATCCGGGGCGCCTGGGGTATGGAAAAAGGAGATAGAGTAGCTGTGGGCCCAGAAGAACACACCTCTTTTACATGTCTGGCCCGCCCTTGTATCCTATTACCATACCTCCTCCTCTGCCTCTCAGATCTCGCTCTTGAAGACTGCAGTGAAGTGGTGCAGGTGCGCATGTGCGAGATCTGAGAGGCAGAGAAGGAGGTATGGTAATAGGAAAATTACCATATTGAAATCAAAGCTGATGCTTTTAAAAAAATTTATTTGGTGTGTGTTGGAAGAGGGGGGTAGTCTTATACGGCGAGTATATCCCAAACTCTATATTTTAACTGGAAAAGTTGGGGTCGTCTTATACGCCCAGTCATCTTATATGCCGGAATATATGGTATGTCACTTTACAGGTATGCTTGATTCTTGTTAGAGAATTTGGGTGCACGTGTCATGTAACAGGGAACAACCCTCTCTTTCAAGCACAAAGGATATGAGACCTTGTTTTGAGAGGCACTTAGCAAGGGACTGGATGCTCCCTGTCCTACTCTACCTTAGCCTGTGTAATGCTTTTTAGGGTTTCATGGAACAGAGTGGACAGCAAAGGTACAGAGCCTGGAACAAACTAGCAGCTGGTGCCCTTTCATTATGAAGTGACTTATGCCTGCCAGCAACTCATTCGTAGCCAGAGCTTCCAAGAGATTTGTGTGAGGGGGGAGAGCAAGAATCAATTGGCTTGATGTGGCTTTTGGATTCTATTCCAGGGACTGGCTCTCCTCCACAGGCAGACATCAATAACCTTTCATTTGCTGCTGTTATCTATGGTCTTTCTATTTTTATTAGAAGAAAACACACCACGGCTTATGTACATTGGAACAACACAACCAATAGCATTATTGGAACAAGCCACCAGGGTGTTCTGCATGAAGATGGTCTTGCTCTACTCATATCCTCAAATGTCCCTTTTTTGCATTGCAGAACTCTCTTTCTCACGCACACAGCATCACATTCAGATCTATTTCTTCATTCCCGTAGCCAACTTCTGCCAGAGTCTCATTCCACCAGATGTGTTTGGTTTGTTCATATTTTAATTTCACTCTTTCTCCTGATTTACTTCATTTTAAGGATGCATGCAGTTGGTGCAATGTAAAATGATGGTGAGATCCACACATCTGATCAGTATAATTATGTTCTGTACAGGATTTGTAGATTTAATCCATAAAATGTACAAGATTTCCCAGCAATCATGCTGTAATCAAATTGTTTGTTGTTTATTCATTCAGTCGCTTCCGGCTTTTTATGACCTCATGGACCAGCCCATGCCAGAGCTCCCTGTTGGTCGTCACCACCCCCAGCTCCTTCAGAGTCAAGCCAGTCACTTCAAGGATACCATCCATCCATCTTGCCCTTGGTCAGCCCCTCTTCCTTTTTCCTTCTGCTTTCCCCTGCATCATTAACTTCTCCAAGCTTTCTTGTCTTCTCATTATGTGGCCAAAGTACTTCATCTTTGCCTCTAATATCCTTCCCTCCAATGAGTAGTTGGGCTTTATTTCCTGAAGTATGGACTGGTTGGATCTTCTCGCAGTCCAAGGCACTCTCAGAACTTTCCTCCAACACCACAGTTCAAAAGCATCGATCTTCCTTCGCTCAGCCTTCCCTATGGTCCACCTTAGGGCTGGGCGGTTTCGTTCGTTAATTTCATAATTCGTTATTAATTCTTTAACTTTTTTTGATAACGAAGCGATATTGAACCATTCAGTAGCAACTAAAAATCGAAACGAATTTTTCAATTTGTTTCGTAATTGTTTCGTAATTGTTTCGAAATCGTTTCGTTATTATTTCTGCATGTCTGGTGCAAGTTTTATAGTTGTTGTTTGTTTTATCAGTGAAAAAATATATATAATTATCACACCAACAGTCAACAACAGAGGGAGAGGGAAGCTTCAGAAGTTCCCCCTGTCCCATTTGGAGGTTTTTTTTTAGCGTATTGCGCGGTCGCGTCCGCCATTAACGAATCGAGTCGTAATTGTTTCGTAATTGTTTCATAATTTCCAAAATTTCATAAATTTCGAACTTTTTTAAAGAAAAATTTCAGAATTCTTTAAAAAATCAAAACGCAAAAAACCCCTAAAAACGAATCGAGTTTAGAAACAAATTTTTCCGTGGTTGCCCAGCCCTAGTCCAGCTCTTACATCCATAGGTTACTACGCGGAATACCATTGCTTTAACTATGTGGATCTTCATTGTAATCAAGTTTAACATAATCAGTCTAATCCTGGGGATTATTTCATGTGATTAGAATGAAGAAAGAGGGTGGATAGATAATTGCATTACCTTTTTGAGATTGAAATCTATTAGGTAGAACACTACTGTAACAATCTCTGAAGGCAAAGAAAACATACTTCAATTAGAACTGTAACCAAGCCTGATAACTAACAACTGTCAAAAATAAATGCAACCTGCAAAATACCATGTTTCATATTACACAACAGCAAGCCAATGATTGCCACTTATGCTTGACAATGCATTAGATTTAAACATGAGAGCTTGATGAGCATGCCTATATGATATATAAGGGCATGGTGATACATACAAGCATGACCATGCTTGAGTCTCATTCAGGCTAACATGGATTGAGTGAGTTGCAATTTTAATGGAACTTTGGTGTACACAAATCTTCAGATTGAGGTGAATATGCAGATCATTCAGTTTACTAAGTAAAACCATTAGTGACCACTATAGGGCAGTGAAGACTGGGCTTCTACCTTTTAGTTGCTGTAATAGAGACTATTCTAAAGCCTTTGACTGTGTGGATCATAATAAATTGTGGCAAGTTCTTGGTGGTATGGGCATACCAAATCACCTTGTCCGTCTCCTGAGGAATCTGCATAATGACCAAGTAGCAACAGTAAGAACTGACCATGGAACAACAGACTGGTTCAAGATTGGGAAAGGCGTGCGGCAGGGTTGTATACTCTCACCCAACCTATTCAACTTGGATGTAGAACAGATCATGCGATGTCCGGGGCTTGATGAATGCAAGGTTGAGGTAAAAATTGCTGGAAGAAACATTAACAACCTTAGATATGCAGATGATACCACTTTGATGGTTGAAAGGTGGAACTGAGGAGCCTTCTAATCAAGGTGAAAGAAGAAAGCACAAAAGCTGGGTTGTAGTTAAACATAAAAAAACCCCAAGATTATGGCAACAAGAATGATTGATAACCGGCAAATAGAGGGAGAAAACGTGGAGGCCGTGACAGACTTTGTATTTCTAGGTGCAAAGATTACTGCAGATGCAGACTGTAGCCAGGAAACCAGGAGATGTTTACTTCTTGGGAGGAGAGCAATGACCAATCTCGAAAATATCGTGAATAGTAGAGACATCACATTGGCAATGAAGATCTGCATAGTTAAAGCAATGGTATTCCCCATAGTCACCTACGGATGTGAGAGATGGACCATAGAGAAGGCTGAGTGAAGGAAGATAGATGCTTTTGAACTGTGGTGTTGGAAGAGAGTTCAGAGAGTGCCTTGGACAGCGACAGGCATGTAGCCGGGGGGGGGGGGGGGGCTTTGGGGGCTTCAGCCCCCCCCCCCCAAATTCTCATGGTGGTCTACGAAAAGGCCTTACTGGCACATTATTTAAACTGTTATGTTTATTCATATCATGATCTGATCACCATGCTCAATATATCCCATATGCATGGGGGTGTTGGGGTAACGATACAAAAGGTTTGCTAGGGTAGACCCTCTTTCACTCAGACTCAGCCCCCCCCCCCCCCCCCCCCCGAATCAAAATCCTGGCTATGGGCCTGGACAGCGAGAAGATCTAATCAGTCCATCCTTCAGGAACTAAAGCCCGACTGCTCATTGGAGGGAAGCATATTAGAGGCAAAGATGAAGTATTTTGGCCACATCATGAGAAGACAGGAAAGCTTACAGAAGACAATGATGCTGGGGAAAATGGAAGGAAAAAGGAAGAGGGGCTGACCAAGGGCAAGATGGGTCATAGAATCATAGAATCAAAGAGTTGGAAGAGACCTCATGGGCCATCCAGTCCAACCCCCTGCCAAGAAGCAGGAATGTTGCATTCAAATAACCCCTGACAGATGGCCATCCAGCCTCTGTTTAAAAGCTTCCAAAGAAGGAGCCTCCACCACACTCCGGGACAGAGAGTTCCACTGTTGAACGGCTCTCACAGTCAGGAAGTTCTTCCTCATGTTCAGTTGGAATCTCCTCTCTTGTAGTTTGAAGCCATTGCTCCGCGTACTAGTCTCCAAGGAAGCAGAAAACAAGCTTACTCCCTCCTCCCTGTGGCTTCCTCTCACATAATTATACATGGCTATCATATCTCCTCTCAGCCTTCTCTTCTTCAGGCTAAACATGCCCAGCTCCTTAAGCCGCTCCTCATAGGGCTTGTTCTCCAGACCCTTGATCATTTTAGTCGCCCTCCTCTGGACACATTCCAGCTTGTCAATATCTCTCATCAATTGTGGTGCCCAGAATTGGACACAATATTCCAGGTGTGGTCTAACCAAAGCGGGATAGAGGGTAGCATTACTTCCCTAGATCTAGACACTATGCTCCTATTGATGCAGGCCAATATCCCATTGGCTTTTTTTGCCGCCACATCACATTGTTGGCTCATGTTTAACTTGTTGTCCATGAGGATGGCATCCTTGAAGTTACTGGTTTGACCATGAAGGAGCTGGGGGTGGCGACGGCTCACAGGGAGCTCTGGTGTGGGCTGGTTCATGAGGTCATGAAGAGTCGGAAGCAACTGAATAAATGAACAACAAAAATAGAGGCAGGAGGATTTTTTCATCCTTCCCCAGACAGTGAAGTGTCTGGGATATCTGCTTTTTACAGGCCTTGTATAAGGGACCGGATGTGTGGCTAATCCCCTTTCTTTTTATCCTTCATTCATTATGTATATGTGAATACAAGCATTCCAAAATCCAATTTTTAAAATCTAAAATCCAAAAACCTTCTGGTCTGAAGCATTTTGGAAAAGGGCAACTCAACCTGTATTGACGACAACAGCTCTAGCTGATAATTTCCTTTGAACCTGCCAGATGGTGTTGGAACAAAATACTACTTTGCACAAACAAGATTCAAACAAATCCCCAAATGAAAGACACCAGCAGCATAGGTATATGCCTCCACAAATGAAAATAAGTGTTGCATCTATAGCTCTCCTGGAAAATTAAAAAAAAAGTCCAAGCAAACAGTTAATCAAGTTTTTTAATCAATCAAATGTTGCAGAATGCCTCGTAGTTTTGCAGCACATGTTGCTACTCATATTATCATTGGCCACTGCAGTAATCTTTAACCTCTTTATTTAACTCACATGATGGTTTCCAAACAGGGCAAACTACAGTGAACAATATATCACCTTTTCCCTCTTTATCTCTGCTTTCATTTTTTGTTTGTTTGTTTCCTCTGTAAGCTAGCAGAGGCTAGTAAAAGTGCAATATCATGATTTTCTTAAAAGCAAAGAAGACATGAAACAGGAAGACAAGCACTCAGGCTAAAAGCTGACATGAAAAGAAAGAGATCAATGATAATTTTAAAAGCTGAACTGTAAAGCTCAAAGTATGTTAGAGGGAATAATACTCTCTTTTTAACTTTCTCGCTCTCTCCTCCTCTATTCAACCGCCCCCCCCCTCCCCCAGTATGTTTTAGGGCTGCTGTGAATACTACTACTACTTCTATTGCTAATAATAATAATAATAATAATAATAATAATAATAATAAATGTTTTGTTTATTTACTGTATTTGTATACCGCCTTTCTCAGCCCGCAGGCGACTCAAGGCGGTTAACAGGACAAAATTCAATGCTCACATAAATACAATTAAAAACATAACATATAATAAAAACTATACAAATCAATAAAATATGAATTCATAGTGTCTCCTTGTTAAAAACATTGTCTGGACTCATTGTCTAGTCATTCCATTTTCCTGTGTCAGCTATTCTGCATTTGCAAATGCTTGTTCAAAAAGCTACGTCTTGACTTTTTTCCGGAATGTTAAAAGGGAGGTGGTTGATCTAATATCTATAGGGAGGGCATTCCACAGCCGGGGGGCCACCAACAAGAAGGCCCTGTCTCACCCATTACCTCTATTAACCACCTCCCCCTGTAACTAGTGGCGGGGTAAGACCTCTTTCCCTTTTCATTGGAATTGCTATGAGATCTACAATTGGTTTAAGCCTTCCTATGTCCAATCTTCTGTTCTCTGTAATGGTTGTAATGATTTCTTAGTGATTTCCTTGCACACTATTCTGTGTTATGGTAGATTTACAGCAGTTCAACACTACTTTATTTTTCATGGCTGTATGGCAAAAAAATCTTGAGTTTTGTAGTTTTGTAAGGTACTTCAAATTGCTTGCTTCACTCTTTTGAATTACAGAATCGAAGCTCTATAGAAGAGGATGCTCAATCCCTCACCAAAATACAAATCTGAAGATTCATAGAATGAAGCTGCAGCAATTAGAATTAAATTAGAATCAAACTGCTATAAGTGTATGACGTGCATACAGTTATACATCCCTGTAATGAAGTAGTACAATTTAAGACAACAAACAGTAGACACTCAGGCCAGTGTAGTCTACACTGACCATATGATGCAGTTCAATCTGCATTATATTTATTGAATATTATTTATTATTTAAAACATTTATATTCTGCCCTTCTCACCTTGAAGGGGACTCAGGGCGGAGCACAGCATATATACGGCAAACATTCAATGCTGGGACACGAATTCATATACACATACATAAACATTAAAAACATTTATCTCAATATTAAAATACACCATTTAAAACCATCCTGGTCATCAGCGTCAAATCTAATTGGCCTGGTAATATATCCTTTTGCTGCTTTATCACCCTGTCCCGAAAGCTTGGTCCCACAGCCAAGTTTTTACCATCCTTCTAAAGAACAGGAGAGAGGGGGCCGATCCGATCTCACCTGGAAGGGAGTTCCATAGATGGGGGGCAATCACCAAAAAGGCACTGTCTCTCATCCCTACCAATCACGCCTGTGACAATGGTGGGACAGAAAGCAGGGCCTCCCCGGAGCATCTTAATCTCCGTGATAGTTCATAGGGGGAGATGCGTTGGGAGTGTGGATATGATCTCAGTAAATAATGGCAGTGTAGATATAGCCTCAGTAAATCAGAACTCAAGCAACTACTACTCTCAAGCAATAAAAATAATAACATGAAAATGAAATTACATGTAAAATACAGTAAAACTGTGTTACATTAAGTTTGTCTTACTACCTTGTCAGACATGCCACTGGAATGAAGGCATCTTGCCGCGTCCCAGTGGTGGTTGCGCAAGGAGCATGGGGACCTGTCTCTCCATGCTCTGTTGTATCACAGGTCCCCCTCTGTCCTATCACATGAGGGGAAGCCTTTTCTTTTTGGCATCTCAACCCAACTTTCCCTATGGAAAGACAGGGAGCCTACTCTTGTTTTTGGGGGTTTTTTGCAAGAGGAGTTTTCAACTTCAGCCACAGAAGTAGTTCTCCGGGGTATGATGAAGGCCATCGGGCTCTGTGGCTGAAGCTGTAAACTCTCATCTCCGCCGGTGAAAAAAGGTGAGTGTGAAGAGGTCTCCTATTTGTTTTTAAGTACTGTATTTCAAAATTAATATTGGTCAACACAGACTTTATGGTATGGCATAGTATGGGGTATTGTATTAGGACAATTTTAATAGTAACTCTCAAGCAACCAGAAACTACATTTTTCTGGCCTCTACCAATTCCCATGAGTGCCAGTTAACTGAGAGTGTATATATATATATATATATATATATATATATATCACAATATTAGTTCGAGTTCCATGGCTATATTTCCTCTACATAACAAAGTTACAACAGCAACACCACAGCTCTTTCTTTCTCATTTTTCATTCCCGATAAAACATTTATTTGTAACTTTTTCCAATGGCCATAGCATATAGAAGTGATTTAAAAGAAACAAGAATAACAAGTAGAAGTGTATGTAGCTCCATGCACAATAGTAAGATGAAAGTCTGGAAATGAACTAGTATTTGCCAAATAAATGTGATGGTGATAATGATGACGACTCCTTTCAGAATCATGTCTCAAACCCGTAAGTCCTAAAATAGAACCTTAACTCCCTGCATTGAAAGTGCATCTTCTTCAGCTTCCTTCCCAGAGTTATAGTCCCTTGCAATATGTTGAAGGCGATACCTTGAAGTATCATTTATCCCACATGGAAAAGAAAGAAGGTGTGATGGTAAGTGATATTAATTAGTCTTGTCAGCCTCTCTATTCATCGTAGGTTTTTTATTCCTTGGAAATATTATGACATTATCAAAAGCTTTCATGGCCGGAATCACTGGGTTGTTGTAGGTTTTTTTGGGCTATATGGCCATGTTCTAGAGGCATTTCTCCTGACGTTTCGCCTGCATCTATGGCAAGCATCCTCAGAGGTAGTGAGGATGCTTGCCATAGATGCAGGCGAAATGTCAGGAGAAATGCTTCTAGAAGATGGCCATATAGCCCAAAAAAAAAACCCTACAAAAACCCATTGTGACATTATCATTTTCCCCATGGTAACCTATGGATGTGAGAGCTGGACCATAGAGAAGGTTGAGCGAAGGAAGATAGATGCTTTTGAACTGTGGTGTTGGAGGAAAGTTCAGAGAGTGCCCGACTGCTCATTGGAGGGAAGGATAGTAGAGGCAAAGATTAAATATTTTGGCCACATCATGAGAAGACAGGAAAGCTTAGAGAAGATAATGATGCTGGGGAAAATGGAAGGAAAAAGGAAGAGGGGCCGACCAAGGGCAAGATGGATGGATGGTATCCTTGAAGTGACTGGCTTAACCTTGAAGGAGCTGGGGGTGGTGACAGCCGACAGGGAGCTCTGGTGTGGTCATGAAGAGTCGGAAACAACTGATCGAATGAAAAACAACAACAACAAACAAACGGGTTACGAATATCTCAGGAGATGCCAAGCACAGCTTGTGGGAATGTGAGAGGGGGGCTTCTTGATTATTGCTCCAACACCACAGTTCAAAAGCATTGATCTTCCTTCACACAGCCTTCCCTGAGGTCCAGCTCTCACATCTGTAGGTAACTATGGGGGATACCATTGCTTTAACTATGTGGATCTTCGTTGCTTGTGTGATGTCTCTATTCTTCACTATTTTATCAAGATTGGACATTGCTCTCCTCCCAAGAAGTGTCTTCTGATTTCCTGGCCACAGTCTGCATCTGCAGTAATCTTTGCACCTAGAAATACAAAGTCTGTCACTGCCTCCACATTTTCTCCCTCTATTGCCAGTTATCAATCATTCTTGTTGCCATAATCTTGGTTTTGTTTTGTTTTTTGGATGTTTAGCTGCAACCCAGCTTTTGTGCTTTCTTCTTTCACCTTGATTAGAAGGCTACTCAGCTCTTCCTCGCTTTTGGCCATCAAAGTGGTATCATCTGCATATCTAAGATTGTTAATGTTTCTTCTAGTAATTTTAACTCCAGCCTTGCATTCGTCAAGCCCCGCACATTGCATGGTATATTCTGTATACAAGTTGAATAGGTTGGGTGAGAATATACAACCCTGCTGTACGCCTTTCCCAATCTTGAACCAGTCTGTTGTTCTATTGTCAGTTCTCACTGTTGCTACTTGGTCCTTATACAGATTCCTCAGGAGAGAGAGTAACCTGTTTAACTTCTGCTAACATGCCCCCTTAGGAGGATGGAGGATGTTTGAAGGAAGTACTGAGGAAGAAGGAAGAAGGTGAGGCTGATGATCCAAAACCCAACAATTGCTGCCTGAGGCAATCATAGTATTGTGCTTCATGATACAGCCAGTCCTTCCCAGGGAGCATAGCAGTTTTGGTGGAAATGAGATGTTCCGAATTTAAACGTGTATATGTGTATGGAGCAGTTTTCTGTAATTTTGTGAATGTTAACTTTTACTTGAATTATTTTTAGGTCATTGGAAAATATCAGCAAAAAAATGGAATGTTTACTTTCAACTCCACTTGTAGATAGAAATGTGTGTTGCTTGTGCTGTGCACCCAGGGCTCAATAATATGACATTTTTGAGCTACAACTCACAGAATCCCACAGCCAACACAGAGGTTCAAGGAGCTGTAGTCTAGAAAATAACTTTATTGAGCAAGGGCTTAGCAATGCTTCATCGTGGAGAGGTTTCCTAGGACATGTGCTCTAAATCAAAGCTACTATTATCACCCACAAGCGACAAGAGAACAACCCACATTCCAAATGCTGCTAGTTCAGAAAAAGCACCGCAGGGAAACAGGGTAGCCATAGTGCCAAAGGAGGGACAGTAGTAACTCTTACATGTTTGTAAGAGATAATGTCACTTTATTGAATATGTCTGCTTTCTCTTTACAGGCCATTTTTCTGGAATTACATAAAGGCCTGGAAGCATCCTTGGTTAAATTATTTGTGTGGGTTTTTAAAGGTCATTTCTGTGGGATTGCTGGGTTTCAGGAGAAAAGACAGTGCTTCCATCAAATCCTAGGTGGATCTGCCTCACTCATCATATCTTCAGATATGGGAGATTTGTGTTTTGCAGTAAACTTGTAAAATGGTTTGATCAGTAACTTTAGTAGCCTAGAAAGAAAGTATTGGTTCTAAACTGATGTCTGTAATCAGTAATGGACGGGATGACGGGAAATAAGTCAAACACTGACCCACTCAAGAATGATGTTGTTCTGTCACACGCTGGGCCTGTAATAATTGTCTTTTGAAATAGGACGTGCACCATGTGCCCAGCGGGAAGCCAGGGGGCCACGAAAGAGGCCTTCAAGGATTTTCCTGAAGAAATGGTCTTTAGACGGCTTGAAAGGTTAAACAAAGTATTATTGAACAAATTAAACAGATATTTCTCAAATCTTCAATGAGTCAAACAAATGCTTCAAGGCTTCCTTAATCTTATCCACAAGGGACAGGCAACTGTCTTCATTAATTGTTCTTATACTTTGAGAGGAAAACCCTTTTTTAACCTCTCCTGTCTGTTATCTAAGTTTTGTTGGTGTAGGATCTACTACCGATTCCAAACTGCGTCTTGGTACCGAGTAAACCTACCAGACAAAGCTTGTAGATTCTCCAGCTGGAGTTCTTTGGGTCTGTAAAGCTGTATTCCCTCTGGAACTTCTTTAAGACTTTAGGACTGTTTCCCTCAGATGCTGTAAGGCTGAAAGGCTGCAAGCTCCCAGCCAGAGCTTTGGGAATTTTCCCCCGGAATGTCTTTAGAAATGAAGCTTTTCTGCAGGTGAAGCTTGTCCGCGTCCTCTAACTTAGCTTTCCTCACTAAGACTAACTAAAATGGCCCCCTCTTCCCTTCCCATCTCCCTGGGAGAAGGGGCGGATCCAAACTTAACAATGATAGACAGGTGGCTTACCCTATGACTGCAAACCAAAGGAAGCCACCTTTTTGCAGAATCACTGAAACTTTGGAATGCATACAAACACTTAATAGAAAGAAAATAAAGTTGGAGCTCCTGGTACAGATGTATCAGCACAGATGTGCTCTTGCTTAATCCAAAAGCAGATCAAGGAAGAGCCTGTGCTGGATGTGGTTAGGCTTCCTCTGGAAAAAGCAGGTTGGAAGTACCCAGTGGATTCAATTTGAACCTGGAAGCCCACGTTTGGTTAGAAATATATTTGCACAATTAAAGATTGTGTGCCAGCTGCACCTATTCCTTGAGACCTTGGATCTAACCACGGTTACACATAACTTAGTGACATACAGTTTGGATTACTATTAGACACTCTACAGGGGACAGTTTCTGAAGACAGTAACCATTTCATCACACTTACAGCCTCCCCTTCCCCCATTTTACATGCAGCCATCGTAAATGTACTGACAGCTGTCATCAGACGACTTTTGGTTGTTGTTCCTGCCCCTGTCACAGAACTACAGAGCAATAGTGAAATTGGGCAATCTGTAATCACAGGGAGAAATTGTGAATTTTGTCAAAATAGTGCTGAGGACCTGTTATTGTGGCTCAAAACAACGTGATGGGGTCAGTTACAGTCTTTGTCCTGTTTCAGAGCTTGCCATGGTGAAAGGGGGCATTTTGATGGGCAGTCCTTAGCAGTGAGCTGTCATCCCTTTTTATTAAAGTGCATAATAACTCCTTCCCTTCACAAATTCCTTTTAAAAAAATTATTAATGACAAATATAGCATTGCAGAGGCATTGTAGAGCAGAGAACAGGCAGTTTTCCTTTGCTGGTTTGTTCTAATTATAATATTATACTTACAGAGAGCTGTCATCTCTGTTGATAGAAATTATTACTCCTTCCTATGGAAAGAAGTGGTTTAAAACAGCATCCCTGTCTCAAGGATCCAGTGGGTTTAGATGCAGAACTATTGTATCTCATGGAAAGCAATGGTTTAAAACAGCATTCCTGTCTCAAGCATCCAATGGGTTTCAATGTAGAACTATTGCACCCCATGGAAAGAAATTCTGGCAGATTTGCATGAAGAAAAATGCTGAGGGCGGAGGCTTATTGCCTATGTGTGATGAGGAAGATAGCGGGCACTTATGGGGAAGCACTAAAAGTCTGATGAGAGGAGAACAAATGAAAATGCGCGAGGGAGGACTGAAAGGTACGATCTAGGGCTGGGCAACCACGGAAAAAATTGTTTCTAAACTCGATTCGTTTTTAGGGGGTTTTTGCGTTTCGATTTTTAAAAGAATTATGATTATCAAAAAAATAACGAATTAATAACGAATTACGAAATTAACGAACAAAACCGCCCAGCCCTAGTACGATCAGCTCCTGATTCCTCTCTTTACTTAACAATGCCGCCCAATACTGCCATCTGATAAGGTCCTTTAGAAATTTGACCTGGTTCATACAGATTGCTAATTTGGTCAGGCTATATGACCTGTCAAACCCAATATGACTTAAGGCCAGTTTCTTGAAGGCCCATCTCTCTCTATATTGAGAACATCTCAAAAAGCTCTTCTCCATGTTCCATTAACTCACAAGTACTTTTGGTCAGATAATTGGTGAGATCCTTTTTGGTGAATATAACTATAGCAAATCTCAATTTCATTAAGGCCTTTGACAAGTTCCCAATGATACTCTTACAAAGAAAGTAATACAATGTAGCCTACACAATGCAACTGTTAGGTGGATTGGGAATTGGTTGACTGGCCGAACCTAAAGGGTACTTACCAATGGCTCCTGAAGAGACATGACCAGTGGGTGCCACAGGGATCTATCCTAGGCCCAGTGCTATTCAACAAATTTATCAATAACTTGGATGATGGAAGAGAGGGCATGCTTAGCAGTTTTGCAGATGACATTAAATTGGGAAGGATACCTGCAATAATTTTATTGTTTTGTATTACTGTTGTTATTGTTTTTACTGACGTATTGTGGGCTTGGCCTCATGTAAGCCGCATTGAGTCCCTTGGGGAGATGGTAAGGTAAAGGTATAGGTAGTCCCCTGACATTAAGTCCAGTCATGTCTGACTCTGGGGTGTGGTGCTCATCTCCATTTCTAAGCCGAAGAGCCAGCGTTGTCCGTAGACACCTCCAAGGTCATGTGGCCAGCATGACTGCATGGAGCGCCATTACCTTCCCGCCGGAGCAGTACCTATTGATCTACTCACATTTGCATGTTTTCGAACTGCTAGGTTGGCAGAAGCTAGGGCTGACAGCGGACGCTCACGCCGCTCCCCGGAATCGAACCTGCGACCTTTCGATCAACAAGCTCAGCAGCTCAGTGTTTTAACCCACTGCGCCACCGGGGGAGATGGTAGCAGGGTCAAATAAATTATTATTATTATTATTATTATTATTATTATTATATCCCTGAGGACAGGATCAGAATCCAAAATGACTTTATCAGATTAGAGAGCTGGGTCAAAACTAACAAAATAAATTTCAATGGGGAGAAAGGTATGGAACGACACTTAGGCAATAAAAATGAAATGCACAGATATAGGATGGGTGACACTTGGGTTGAAAACAGTACATATGAAAGGGATCTAGGAGTCTTAGTAGATGCAATTGGGTGACGACTTTGGTAAGGAAACGTTTATGATTATGTTTTTGGTCCTTGTACTGTTTTTTGTTGCTGATTGTGAACCGCCTTGAGCCGCCTCTAGGCTGAGAAAGGCGGTATACAAATATGGTAAGTAAATAAATAAATAAATAAATAGGCCACAAGTCAACAATGTGACGAGGCAGCTAAAAAAAGCCAATGTGAATCTAGGCTGCATCAATCAGACTATAATGTCAAGATTGAGGAAAGTCATAGTTCACTCTATTCTGCTTTGGTCAGACGTCACTTGGAATACTGTGTCCAGCTCTGGGCAACTCAATTCAAGAAGGATATTGACAAGCTGGAATGCATCCAGAGAAGGGCAACAAAAATGATCAAAGATCTTGAAGCCATTTCTCTATGCGGAACGGCTTAGAAGGCTGGGTATGTTTAGCTTGGAGAAAAGAAGGATGAGAGGGATCCTGTTAGCCAGATATTTGAAAGGATTTTACACTGAGAAGAGGCCAAGCATATTTTCTGCTGCTCTGGAGATTAGGACAAAGAACAATGGATTCAAATTGCAGGAAAAATTCCATTAGGAAAACCTTCCTGGCAGGAAGAGCTGTTCAGCAGTGGGATATGCTGCCCTCTCCTCCTCTGGAGGCTTTTAAACAGTAGCTGGATGGCCAACTTACAATTTATCTACATTTCTTCCTCCCAATACGACTTCGATCTTTCCTCCAAATTAAAAAAAAATCAAAGTAAGATCAATGATTGGGGTCTAATCTGGCTGGGGTGGTCCATGCCTTGGTCGCCTCTAGATTGGACTACTGTAATGCACTCTATGTGGGGCTGCCCTTGAAAACGGCTCGGAAATTCCAACTGGTCCAATGGTCGGCGGCCAGGTTGTTAACTGGTGCTCCTTACAGAGAGAGGTCAACCCTCCTGTTTAAGGAGCTCCATTGGCTGCCGTTCATCTTCCAGTCCCAATTCAAGGTGCAGGTGCTTACCTACACAGTCCTAAACGGTTTGGGACCCGCCTACCTGCGAGATCGTATCTCCATATATGAACCCACACGATCCCTTCGATCATCTGGAGACGCCCTGCTCACGATCCCTCCTGTGTCACAAGCGCGTTTGGTGGGGAAGAGGGACAGGGCCTTCTCTCTGGTGGCCCCCCAACTCTGGAACTCTCTCCCCAAGGACATCAGACAAGCCCCAACATTGGCAGTCTTTAGGAAGAGCCTGAAGACCTGGCTGTTCCAGTGTGCCTTTCCAGAATAGGAAACTCCTAGCTTCATGTCCCAAATGCACTTTGTTAGAGATTCAGGATTGTCTACACATTGCACCTACGTCCAAAAACTTCTACATTCACCTGTCATGTCCAGCACTTTTTAAATTTTGTCCATTATATTTGGCCCGGCCTTAGGTTTTAGATGCGTCATGGTGTCATTGTTTTTAGTGTTTTATTGTTTTAATTGATGTTTTATTATTTGCTTTATGAGTTTTACTGTTGTATTTGTATGCTGTTGTTTTGTTGGTGGCCTTGGCCTTTGTAAGCCGCATCGAGTCCTTCAGGAGATTTTAGCGGGGAATAAATAAAGATAATAATAATAATAATAATAATAATAATAAAGGCACACACATCCACACTGGGCTGAATGTCATGGTACAATTGGTTTTTGAGGAAAGAATTCAAATTGAGAGTTTTCTTGGAATAAGAGCACACGGTTGATGCGGCAGAATGCTGGTTGCTTAGTTCACACTTGAGTTTAAATAGCTTATACGTTCTAAAAATAAATAAAACCATCCACAATCTGCTAGTAATGATGCTCTATAGCAACATCTGGGACAGGGAATGTCACACAAAAGCTTACATTTTATGGTGCTTAATGGAAATTTGAGCAAAGAATATGAAAAGAAACCTCAGAGTATTTCCAAGGGGAAGGGGGCTGGAAGAGCAAGGGAGGGAAGGAAGTGGGAGCGCTGAGATTTTCTATGTTAGATTGCTCTTATAAAGTATTTTCTCTACACCTACGAGGAACTCAATCTTCTGTGGGGAGGCACTGAGGCTTTCAACTAGATTAAAAATCTGTTTCCCTGAGTTGTGGCTGTTTATACACAAAGTCATGCCAAGATGTGTCTACAAAGGACAAGCATGAAGACTTAGCAGCAGCACCTTGTGTTTTCCTAAAGAGCCACAGTGGAAGTAGCAAGGGTTTTTTGACAGCCTCAAAGCAGAAAACAATTCATGAACAGCTTTTCATCTCTGAAGACTGACAGAAACAGATTTCGGTACAACATCAAATTCCAAGAGACGATAACAAGATAAAAATTGCTGGTGACTAAGTGCCTAAGACATTAACCAAGATGTCTTTCCCGGGGAATGACTCTCTCTCTAGTTGGCTTTAGGCAAGCTACTTTCTCTGCCAGCCCCTTATGGGAAATGAAGGAATATTACTGGGCAACCATCCAAACTTATTGTAAGAAATAGATGTTACATAAAAATATTTTATTTATTTCTGTGTATTTTTTATTTTATATAACATCATCTTATGAGGAAGATCCAAAGTCTGTTGAAACTCATGCTATTTACTAATATTGACAT
The DNA here is from genome assembly GCF_037176765.1 of Anolis sagrei. Taxonomy (NCBI): domain Eukaryota; kingdom Metazoa; phylum Chordata; class Lepidosauria; order Squamata; family Anolidae; genus Anolis; species Anolis sagrei. The sequence goes on along the minus strand of NC_090024.1, from coordinate 128,871,075 downwards.
AGGGGTGTGCGAAACGGCACAGAATCCATTCTGTTTTAGTTCCGAATTTTGGGGGCCTACCCCAGTTCTGTTTTTGGGGAAATTCGGCCCAAAATAGAAATGGAATTCAGGATTATGAATTATGAAACTGAATGACCCCCCCCATCTCCTGTAATCTTCCTGAAAAAAGAAGGGGGGGCACCCTAAATTTGAAATGAAAACAGAACCAATTCGCAGATCCCCATCTAAGACTGGATACCTTGGTTGGACCTCATCTATTTAAATCTGAATGCAAATTGGTCTCGAAAGCAACATAGTTTCCCTCTCTGTTAGCTTGGTACAAAAGGGTGTTTCTGGCATGTCCAATGGTTCACAACTTAATATTATTTTTTTTACTGTTGTGACTCAGCTTGACTCTGAGTCTGAAGCTGAGCTCTTTGGGCCTTCTGAGCCTGACTTTGGCCTGCAGGATGACGAGGAGGCTGATGGGTTACATATTCCTGTACATGTTTCAGACAGGCCTGATAGTGTGGCTGCTGAAGGAGAAACAGCAAGTCAGTTCTCAGGGGAAAGGAATGTTCCTGCAGTTAGAGATACTGATAGCGAGAGTGAAATCCCACACAGCCAGGTAGAGGATCCGTCCCAGCTGGACTCAGATAAGGGGTTGCATAGCCTTGAAGATAATGAATTAATGAGCAGACCAGATCATTTGCAATTAAGGCTTTGGAGAAGCACTCACTTGGCCAGCAAGCGAGAAGCCAAAGGTGCCAAAGGTCAACGCAATGCTTTCATGTTCGCAAAGGGTATTTACTCTTGTAGCTGACAGGCAGTTTTTGTCAGTCCAACATTGCTCTTCCCATGTTAACTTCTGGAGATTTTCCTTGGCTTTTAGCAGCACGCTTCTGGCTTCCTGAGTCTGGAATTTGGGTCTTGTTTTCAACTGTTTACCATGGACTTTTGTTTGACCATCGCTAAAGGATTATGCTCCATGTTTTTGCCTTTGGATCTTGGGAACTTTGCCTTTGCATTTAAGTCTCTGTTTTGCCTATGGACCTATTGCATTTCTATTTCTTTGTTTTGATTTTGCTTTTTTCAATAAACTACAAAAACCTACAGCTTTGGTGTGGTGGTGTCTGGAGCAAGGTGAATACTATCCTGAGTTGCAACAGTTACAGTGGTTCTGCTCCCCCACCTCTTCCCAGCATGCATAAATCTATCAACCAATAGCCTTTCTTGGTTTCCCATCAATCATTCCACCCACTTTGTACTTCCATTGGATGGCTAGCCTGTCCAATCCCCTTCCCCTCCTCCTCTTGAGTTGTGTGAATCAGTAATTTTTAAATATCGTTCGTTACATAAACTAACTAGCTTTCTTTTTCTTCTTCTCTCTTTGGAGCTTCTGGAGGAATTTTAATTTAATTTAATTTAATATTAGAGAGGGGACGGGGCTCTTTCATCCTTCCTCCCCTATTGGATCCACTTACACTCCATTTTTGCCCACTTCTCTAGTGAGAATCAGTGCCTGATCTTGCACACATCTCAGTGAAGTACTTCCATAAGAAAATTTAATAAAATAATAAATAGCAAAAAATAAATTATACAGCAAGCACAGATTCTCACACCTTTGGAAATGGTCATTTTAAAAAATGATTAGACCAGACTTGTTGGACCTGTGATTTTTCTAAAACTGCAGTTTTTAAAATTATATTAAAGCCTAAAAAGGTCAATTTTCACTTTGAAAGTGGAGCAATGTCATGTATTCCAGTAGAACCAGGTCTAACATGAATAGGCTTTTTTGTCCATGTGAACAGGAGAATAAGACATATACATAGGAAATATATGATGTTCCAAAAATAAAGACATACATTATTTTAGGACATTTGCCAGTGAACACTTAAATGACTGTCAATATTCCTGCCAACATTTACATGTTAATATGTTTCCGGATTTATCTCCATCTCTGACAATCCAGGTGGCTCAGATTGTCCAAAGCCAGCTTTAGCCGGCCAGTTTTGGCTTTTCCTAGACATATAAATCTTGACCAGTTTTCTACATCAGCTATTCAACTGCATATACTAAGGATGAGTAAATGTAGGTAACTGTTCCATATTCATGACTGCTATTTGATCATGATTATGGCACTAATTGCATGATCATAACTCTTTCCCCCATATGTGCAGAATTACTTTTAATGCATGAGGTGAAATAAGTCTGTTCTGCCAGCTATGAAAGCAATGGATGAAAGATATTTCAATGAGGTTCGGGTGGGTTAGGTTGATCCAGGAGAGGTTATTTAACTTGCCATGGAAACCCATTGCGTGATTTGGGCAAACGTTTGCCTTAAATGTTTGCACCGGGACTGTGGCGCAGCTGGCTGAGTGTCAGCTGCATTAAGATCACTTCTGACCAAAAAGTCGTAAGTTCAAAGCCAGCCCGGGTCGGAGTGAGCTTCCACCAATTGTGTAGCTTGTTGTTGACTTTTGCAACCTGAAAGACAGTTGCATCTGTCAAGTAGGAAAATTAGGTACCACCTATGTGTGGGGAGGCTAATTTAACTAATTTACGAGGCCATAAAAAAGACTCCAGCAAAGCACTGAAGCAAAAGCATGCGGGGAATGCGGAAAGTACTTCATCAGTGTCGCAGATGGATGATGAAAGCGACAGCTCCCCTGGCGGCCAGAAAAGTTAAATAGCCTCTGACTGTTTGTCGCTATCTGTTGTGTGTCTTTGGCATTGAATGTTTGCCATATATGTGTACATTGTAATCCGCCCTGAGTCCCCTGCGGGGTGAGAAAGGCGGAATATAAATACTGTAAATAATTAATACTCTTTCAGTTAGTGACCGGGCCCCTGGGCTGCTTCCAGCGCTGCTCAGGCCACTCTCCTTTATGTCCATGCCCCACGAGAAGTGCCTCATCTCCTGCGAGATGTTTTTTCACGAGAGAAGAGGCACTTTGCGCGAGGCCTGGACAGGAAGAAGGAGAGCGGTCTGAGAAGCACCTGATTTGGGGAGTCGTCTTAAATGGCGATTATATCCCTAACTCTCTTTTTTGTTTGCTAAAGTTGGGGGTCATCTTATAGCCTCAGTCATTTTGTAACCCGGAATATATGGTAAATACTGTAAATAAAATAAAATAAAAATATGTACTGTAATCTGCTCTGAGTCCCTCCAGGGAGATAAAGCTGAATATAAATAAAGTGTAATCACAGTCATCGTTTTTTGTTGTTGTTTATTTGTTCTGTCACTTCCGACTCTTCGTGACCTCATGGACCAGCCCATGCCAGAGCTCCCTGTCGGCCATCACCACTCCCAGCTCCTTCAAGGTCAAGCCAGTCACTTCAAGGATACCATCCATCCATCTTGCCCTTGGTTGGCCCCTCTTCCGTTTTCCTTCCATTTTCCCCATCATAATTGTCTTCTCTAAGCTTTCCTGTCTTCTCATTATGTGGCCAAAGTACTTCATCTTGGTCTCTAATAACCTTCCCTCCAATGAGCAGTCAGGCTTTATTTCCTGAAATATGGACTGGTTGGATCTTCTGGTGGTCCAAGGCACACTCAGAACTTTCCTACAACACCACAGTTCAAAAGCATCTATCTTCACTCAGCTTTCCCTATGGTCCAGCTCTCACATCCGTAGGTTACTACGGGGAATACTATTGCTTTAACTATGTGGATCTTGGTGCCAATGTGATGTCTCTACTCTTCACTATTTTATTGAGATTGGTCATTGCTCTCCTCTCCTAGGGACACTATAAGTCAGAAATGACTTGAAGGTGCACAGAAACAACTATATATAATCAAGGAGTTACTATAGAATACTGCCCAAAATATATTAAATACAAATATTGTAGAAAGAAGAAAGAAAGAAAGTTCACTTAATCTTAGAAATGAAGTATAACAAAGAAGACAAAATAAACCTCACATTACAATGCAGTGAACACAAAATATTGATTGAAAGTATATTGCCTACCATTCTATAATAAAACAGCCAATTCATTTTCAACAAATATGTCTTTGTTGTCTTCCTCTATGTGTTCTTAACAACTTACATTAATGTCGACATATATTGGTATTTTTCTTCGTCTTTTATCAGCAAAATTATATTTTGGTGACTGGGTAGTCTCCGGAAGAGGATGGCATAAAACACCCTAGAAAGATTAGGGCTTCGGTATGGAGAAACAGTATGGAGATATTCATTATGGCGATATGACAGAGCACAGTGATCCTAACAGCTACTTTGTAAAACAGGGGGAAAAAATGTCCTCATTATTTCTTTATTTTTTTCTTTTACATCATTCCACCAAGAATAGGCTTCGGAGTAACTTATAACTGACAATTTAATTGAAGGCATCATACTATTGTAATGTATATTATATGTACATTGCAGTAGTATGATGCCTTTAAACCTTTTAAATAGCAAACAGATACCTATTATTTGCCATCAGCAGCTCAAGTGACAGGGATAATTCTAGCTAGCTTTCCAAAACGTGGATGTGCCTGAACTGAGAATCCCATAACCAAAGCACCACTACAAAAAAGGTCTCATGTCTTATAGGCATCCACATCATTTCCAGAATTGTGGAAACTTGAAGCCAGGTCATAAAACTGGGTGATTTTGACAGAAAAGCTGGTTTAAAATAGTGAAAGATCTCACCTGATCTTGAAAACTACACAGATTCAGTCCTGATGAGTACTTGGATGAGACACCATCAACAAATGCTAAGTGCCGAAGACTACATTTCATAGGAAGGAACTGGCAAAACCATGCCTGATTATTCTTTATCTATGAAAAATCATGTCTACAGGTGACTCAAAGGCACATACACAAAAACATTGCTATCTGAGATGAACAAGCAAATGGTTCATCTCAAAGGAAGGCTCTTCAATTGCCCTGCTTGCCCCATGCACTCACTGCTGCCACTGCTGCTGCTTGGCCAGAAAGAGCAGACCCTGGAAGTCAAGCACCCGCCTGGCTTTCCTCCCTCCCTTCGCCACCCCGCCCTTGTCTTGCGTTGCCCCATGTTTTCCAAAAAGGCTGCCCTTCACTGTGGCTTCTCTCTGGGGAAGAAAAGGGGAGAGCCAGGCAGCAACTATGTCACTCCTGCCACAATCAAGGCCTTACCGACAGATGGCCATGCTGCCTCTGCTGAAACATCTCAAGAGAAGGAGACTCACAAGACTCTGAGGCAGCAACTTGTATGAAACAACTTGAAAGCACACAGCAACAACAATACTAATTAACTTGACTCTCTCATCAGCCAAAAGCAGGCCCACACTTCCCATTGAAAGGCAAGTACATTTATATTGGTTAAAGTTATTATTTGTTTTAAATATTGTATTGTTCAGTTCTTGTGGGTATATAAACCCCTTTTTTCCCAGCTCCAGCAGACCTCTGAGGATGCTTGCCATAGATGCAGGCGAAACGTCAGGAGAAATGCCTCTAGAACATGGCCATATAGCCCGAAAAAACCCACAAGAACTGAGTGATTCCGGCCATGAAATCCTTCGACAACATATTGTATTGTTCTTTCACACACACTCACGTATCTATATAAATACAAATGTAATGTTTGTTTGTGGGATTAACATAACTCAAAAACCACTGGGCGAATTGACACCAAATTTGTACACAATACACCTATCAGGCCAACGAGTGACCATCACCCCCAAAATACTGAAAAACATAGTGGAAGAGGCTTAAAAAAACCATTAACATGAATGCACAATACCACATATACACAGACTGGGCCACCGCAACGCATGGCAGGGAATAGCTAGTGTGTATCTCTATAAATAAAAATGTAATGTTTGTTTGTGGGATTAACATAACTCAGAAACCACTGGGTGAATTGACACCAAATTTGTACACAATACACCTATCAGGCCAACGAGTGACCATCACCCATAAAAATTGAAAAACACAGCGGAAGAGGCTTAAAAAGCAAAAAAATAAACCACTAACATGAATGCGCAAAACCACATATACACAGACTGGGCCACAGCAACGCATGGCAGGGAATGGCTAGTGTGTATCTCTATAAATAAAAATGCATTGTACATTTGTGGGATTAACATAACTCAGAAACCACTGGGTGAATTGACATCAAATTTGTACACAATACACCTATCAGGCCAACGAGTGACCATCACCCACAAAAACACTGAAAAACATAGTGGAAGAGGCTTAAAAAAACCATTAACATGAATGCGCAATACCACATATACACAGACTGGACCACCGCAACGCATGGCAGGGAATGGCTAGTGTGCATCTCTATAAATAAAAATGTAATGTTTGTTTGTGGGATTAACATAACTCAGAAACCACTGGGTGAATTGACACCAAATTTGTACACAATACACCTATCAGGCCAACGAGTGACCATCACCCATAAAAACTGAAAAACACAGCGGAAGAGGCTTAAAAAGCAAAAAAATAAACCATTAACATGAATGCGCAAAACCACATATACACAGACTGGGCCACAGCAACGCATGGCAGGGAATGGCTAGTGTGTATCTCTATAAATAAAAATGCATTGTTCGTTTGTGGGATTAACATAACTCAGAAACCACTGGATGAATTGACACCAAATTTGGACATAATACACATATCAGGCCAACAAGTGACCATCACTCATAAAGAGATTAAAAAACACAGTGGAATGGACTTAAAAAGCCAAAAAATAAAAATAAATTCATTACAATGCATCACATAACCACACACATATACGCAAACACACATATATACACAAAACCACAAATATATATACACACAAAGCACATATACACAGACTGGGCCACAGCAATGTGTGGCAGGGGACGGCATGCATATATATATATATATATATATACACACACACACACACACACACACACACACAAACACACTAAAATAAGACATACACAGTGTGCATAGGAATGTGTTCATATTTTTTTTCAAACTATAGTCTAATCCCTCAACAGGCTGAGTGACAGTGAATTTGCCCTTGGCCTAAAAAGGTATTTAAAGAGTGCAATCATGTCACCCACTCATTCTTAGAATCATAGAATTTTAGAGTTGGAAGGGACCACAAGGGCCATCAAGTCCAAACTCCTGCAATGCAGAAAAACACAATCAAAGCACTCCCTGACAGGTGGTCCTCCAGCCTTTGCTTAAAAACCTCCAGAGGAAGAGGAGATGCCACTATCCTGTGATATACAAGTAAAGCACCCCTGAAAGATGCTCATCCATAACTTGTTTCAAGACCTCCAGAGATGGAGAGTCCGCCCTCTAAAGAAATCTATTCCTTTAAAGGAATCTACAGCTTTTCCAGTAAAAAGAGTTATTTCTAATACTTAGGTGAAAACTTCCTTTCACATCCACCCTCAACTGGAAAAGCAATTGCTTGTGGAAGCAGAACATAATTTTATCCAGAGTGAAATCAGTATGTGCATTTCAGGAAGAGGTTGTGAAATTGCTACAAGGATGATTAATGGGAAATCACTGGGGGGCCGACGATGACTGCAGCCCTCAGGCTTGAGCAGTAGGGCAGTTTTCCAGAAGGAGGCATGGTCGCTTTCTCCTCCTTCCCAGGGAGCCTCTGTGATTTGTATCCTGCTGTCAGAACAACATGCACTGTATCTTGGCAGACCCATCCATTTACAAACAACACAGAAGCCCTTTTGTGCCTCATGTTAGTATATCTCCAGCAGCCTACTCCTTCCCTAGGCCATTAGGAACAGGTGCTTTCATGTGAAACAAGAGCAAGATCTTGTTTCATAATCTCATAGTCGGGTAACTTAGGTCAAGAGTGGGGAGTATCAGCCCTTGCTGGCGGTGGCACTGATAAGGGATTATAGGAGCTGTAGTCCAATAACACATGGAGGACAATATAGCCTCCACATCCTAAGATAGGGGTGAATTCTGTAAACCAGATTCAGCAATCTCATGGGTCACTGTAACACCAATCCCTGTAGACACCATACCATGGCTAATGTTTGACTGTTATGCTGATGCTTCTGGGGCTGGATCTGCACTGACCAATATCTCAGGATCTTATCCCAGCTTATCTGCTTTGAACTGGATTATATGAGTCTACACTGACAAATAATCTGGGATAAGAAGATAATCTGGGATCAGATTCTGGGATATAGGGTAGAAGAGATCCAACCTACAGCTGCTTCCACTATTGCAAAAACACCAAGAACTACATGGCCTCACTATAGTGCCAGAAGTCAGTGGATTTTCCTCTCACACCATGGAGCGACTCCTTCACATTCCGGTTTGTCTTTCCTGCTTTACTGCAACACAAACTGAAACAAGTGGGGGAAAGAGCAGGGGGTTGATTTCAAATGTGGCCAATACACTTGGCTGATAAAAAAAAATGGTTCACAACTCGTTTCGGATGTAAGGAGGTGCTGGTGATTTGATTCAGAATCGAATTCCGAATTTTTCCGGAAAAAACGTAACTTTCTGAAATTTCCGAAATGTCTGAATCGCTTTGTTAATGGTGGATGCAATTGCGCAATATGCAAAAAACGGCAAATGGGACTGGGCAAACTTCAGGTGATTCTCTCCCTGATTTCAAGAGTTAGAGAAGTATAGTCATGAAAATATGGGATTTCTAGTGTTTTCTTAGGCAACTCACAGCAAACAAAGAAAATAACACACAGCCCCACCCTTTTGGCCTTGGAACCTGATTTCACTACTTTGGGAAGGAGAGTTTGCATTCAAAGAGTGGCTTGAATTCATGGGAGATCTAGTTCTTTTGAGGCAATGTGCAACACAAACTAAAAAAACCCACAGAGGCCAGAGAGACCAGCTACAATGTTGGCATTTAAAAATGTTGGAGTGAGTGCTTTGGTTCCTCCTTCCACTCACACCACCCACACACTACCCTCACAGTGCCCACCCGACCCAAACTCGAACAGCAACAACACACAAGGGCAAGGCAGCCTGCCCACTGCCTAGCCAGGCAGACAGCAGCCAGGCATGGTTAGCAACAGCCCTTCTCCCAGCCCTTCTTTCTGCCTGCTTGCCATGCTCTTCTTCCAACCTCCCTTCAACACAACCTCCCTTCCCTTTGTCTTTGTCTTTCTCCTTCTTCCTTCCCTTCCCTTCCCAGCTCCGAATGAGCTTCTGAGCCATGTGCTCCCCTTTATATACAGCAATGGCTGCCAATACCGAAACCCCTCCTCTCCCCAAAACTTATCCCCTGATTGGCTGGGAGGAGAGGCAAGGAGCCTCCCAGTCTACCAGCAGATTAATGCTGAATAATTTCCAATTCACTTCCTGAGTCATAACAAAAATGGCAGAAAAAGCTTTGGAAGGGTAAAGGGACTTCCACGTTTTTAAAATGGTTCGAAATCATTTCAAAAAGGTAACTTTAACGAAGTTATTACGAGTAATGAGTAATCCGATGCAGCTCTATCCATGCCTACTGGCCAAGTTTCCTCCTGGCTGGAGAGATGAAACATCCAAGATGTAGTGTGTTGAATACAACAGTAGGTTGCAAATACAAAGACGTTGTCATGGGTGGGGGGAGGAGGCTGTCTTGGCTTCCTGTAAGGGGCCTCTCCATTCCTGTTAGGTACAGGATTGTGTCTTTCTTTGGAAGAAAAATAACTGAAGTAATATTTTGTCCTCCTTTACCTTTCAAAAGCAACTGTGATTTGTTTGTATAATGGAATTAATTGGGAATTATGGAGTGGCTCCATTACGGGGCTGCAGACACTCTCAAAGCACTCACGAAATGGCCTGTTTTCTGTAAATAATGGCCTGTTTTCTGTAAATAATTACCTAAGTAAAAAATTATTTGCTAAATCAAGTCATTCTCTGCGCGCTTTTCTCCATTCAAGTAATTTAGCTTTGTCTGTTCTCTTGCTAGTGCCATTCATTAAATTTCTTTGTAAACAGAGGTACGTTCAGCGTAAGCACTTCAAAACGAGCCTTAGAAACAAAAATGCATTTCTTATCTCTATCCCTGCCAGTGCAAGTTTCAAGAACATGGACCTGCAGGGAAAGGAGGAAATACTTACTGGAAGGTAGGCAAGCAAGAGATGAAATAACTATTTCCCCCCTTTTGCATAGTGTGAGCACAGCGGCTCCATGGACATTGACAGCAGGAAAAGCTGCATCAGCACAACCCTTTGTGGCTCATATATTAACTTGCGATTATGGGCTTACAACAGATATTGTTCAGCAGAGCAGGATGGTTTCCACCACAGGGGACTCCACTCTGGCGAACATCAGCAAAACCTATTGTACCCTCACTGTCTCCTTTTTGATTTATAAAGAATTTTCTTATTCACCCATTTTTGTTACCATTTTAGAGTGTTTATGGTATTCCTTGGGGTGAAGAAGAAATCTGCTTGCAGAGAAATGGACAGAGAACCACTCTATCCAAGCAACATTGTTTTTGGCAGCTACAGTGGATGAAACTGCTCCTTTAGTATCTCCTCGGCTATTAATTTCCCACTGTGTGGGTATCAGTGTGTGATAGACTATGTTTGTTTTCATAATCTGGAAACCCAATAGCTCTTTCTTTCAAGCAGTGTGCGGCAATGGATGAGGCTGGAAGAGCGTCGATGGAAATAATGATTGCCATTACATAAAACAACACTATACCCCATGCCATTGAGTGGACCCAGAGTTCACAGGTTAAGAGAGGGCAATCCTCGGTTAGATCTCTGGTGGGTCAGCAAGGGGTTATGATTCCCAATGGTTTAACAATAGCAAGAATAGGATGGGTTACCCCCCCCTCCCCGCCACACACAATAACTTAACAGCCTCATGACATTGAGAGGAGAAAGCATGGGTAACCCTCCTTCTACTATAGAGAATCACCCCTCTTATATCGTCAGCAGTCTCATTTCAAGATCTGCCTCCCCATCACACTCACACGTGGAAACTTAAAAGGTGGTAATACATTCATCTTACATTCATCTATATCAGGGGTCCTCAAACTAAGGCCCGCGGGCCGGATACGGCCCTCCAAGGTCATTTACCCAGCCCTCGCTCAGGGCCAACTTAAGTCTGAAACAACTTGAAAGCACACAACAACAACAATCCTATCTCATCAGCCAAAATCAGATCCACAGTTCCCATTGAAATACTAATAAGTTTATATTGTTATATATTGTTATTATATTATTTGTTAAAATGTTCTTCATTTTAATTATTGCATTGTTTTAAAGGGGATTTTTAACCCAACAAATAAGATAAGTGCAGTATGCATAGGAATTCATTTTTTTTTTCCAAATTATAATCCGGCCCTCCAACAGTTTGAGGAACTGTGACCTGGCCCTCTGTTTAAAAAGTTTGAGGACCCCTGATCTAAATCTTGCAACAAAGTATCAAGTCTGAACAATGGAGGCAGAAATCATGCGAGCAACATGTCTGTTTGTGGACCTCTTCTGAAGTCCTAGGATTTTTTTGCCAGTGTTTAAAACCTGTGATTTAGTGTTGTCTGGAAGCACCCTGAGACCGGCATTTAGACTCATTCAAATGAAAAGCCTATCTAAAGAATGAAAAGGCATGGGACTGTATTGAAAAAGGATTTGAAAAGAAGAAATGAAGATCACCTACAGGTAGAGTAAAGAATGAAAAACCAGAGCTCCTCTAACATAAACTGCCACCAAACTCTAAAGCTTTTTTCTCCCAAACTGTTCCTGCTGGTAGCAAAAAAGGATCTAAAGAGCAGAAAAGAAGGGAAGATAATTGATTATTCACTTGTCACTATCCCTCCCTGCAAGTACCTTACAATGATTGTTATGTACCAGGAAGATTCTTGTCTCTCATTGGAAGCTGGAACGATCAACAAAAGAAGTCTACGGTAATTTTCCTACACCCTTCCCCTCGCTGTGATGTTTTCTGTATATGGTGCTACTTTCCAACATTTTGAAGGCACTGGGTCTGCCTTTCATGTACTTGTTTTCGATATCCAGATTACCCAATTGCTTGAAATGAATCCAATTATTACATCCCCTTGGAAAGGAAGGCAAGGTAAATAAAAATAATAAAATAATATTAATTTATTTATTTACTTACTTAATTTTTATCCTGCCTTTCTCCCAATATAGGGACTCAAGACAGCAAACAGCAAACGTTAAGCAATACAAACACATTAAAGCATGAACGTAACATTAAAAACAATGACATCTTTGCATCATGGAATGTAAAAATATTAAAATACATTTAAAACTACAGTTGAAAACTACACAGTCCCCCAAAATCCCACTTACACAGTCTGTAGCAGCTGCCTCTCATCATTCTCCAAATGCTTGATGGAAGAGGTATATTTTCACCTGCCTGAAAAAGGTAAAGATAGGGTCAGCTCCAAATGGTCTAAACCTCATTACACTAGAGCAGTCATTCTTAACCTTCCTAATGCCATGACCCCTCAATACAGTTCCTCATGTTGTGGTGACCCCCAACCATAAAATTATTTTCATTGCTACTTCATAACTGTAATTTTCCTACTGTTATGAATCATAATGTAACTATCTGATTTGCAGGATATGTTCACTGGACCAAATTTGGCACCAATATCCGATACGCCCAAATTTGAATGCTGGTGTGGTTGGACCGGGGATTGATTTTGTCATTTGGGAGTTGTAGTTGCTGGGATTTATAGTTCACCTACAATCAAAGAGCATTCTGAACTCCACCAATGATGGAACCGAAGCAAACTTGGCATACAGAACTCCCATGACCAACAGAAAATACTGGAAGGGTTTTGTAGGCATTGACTTTGAGTTTTAGAGTTGTAGTTCACCTACATCCAGAGAGTACTGTCGACTCAAACAATGATGCATCTGGACCAAACTTGGCACAAACACCCAATATACCCAAATGTGACCACTGATGTAGTTTGGGGGAAATAGACCTTCACATTTGGGAGTTGTAGTTGCCAGGACTTATAGTTCACCTACAATCAAAAAGCATTCTGACCTCCATCAATGAGGGAATTGAACCAAACTTGGCATACAGAACTCCCACAACCAACAGAAAATATTGGAAGGGTTTGGTGGGTATTGACCTTGAGTTTTGGAGTTGTAGTTCACCTACATCCAGAGAGCACTGTGGACTCAAGCAATGATGGATCTGGATCAAACTTGGCACTGATACTCAATGTGGCCAAATGTGAATACTGGTGGAGTTTGAGGGGAAATAGACCTTGACGTTTGGGAGTTGTAGTTGCTGGGATTTATAGTTCATCTACAATCAAAGAGCATTCTGAACTCCAACAATGATAAAATTGGACCAAATTTTCCATGCAGAACCCCTCCCCCCCGTGTTTTCTGATGGTCTTTGGTGACCCCTCTGACACCCCCTCTCAACCCCCCCCCCCCGGGTCCTGACCCCGAAGTTGAGAAACACTGCACTAGAGCATGAATCCACTTTAAATCTGGTTTCTGCCTCCTTCAGAAATCTGGCATTTGTAGTTTACTGATGGCTGAGCAGTTTAAAGGCCCCCTCCTAAAGCCCCAGAATTCTGCAGGAGGCAGAAATTGGATTTAAAGTAAAGCCATGCTCTAGTATGATGAGGTCCTTAGTGTTCTAATAGGCTCACAGACATACAGTCCTTGAAATAACCTGGGACCTGATCTACAACAATCCAGTCAGATTACACATGATCCAGATCAGTCCCAATGAGCCCAATTTAAATTAAGGGTTAGGATTTAGGCATGCTACTTTCACAGTCCTTCTTACTGATCATGAAGTAAATATCACATAACATTTTAAGAAGCAAAGATGATCTCATATTTCAAATCCACACCATTTGAAAAATGCTTATTTGCATTGTGTCCAGGCATTTTGCCTTTCCAAATCTGGAGCCAAAGTATTTGGCTTGTTCAGTATGGTTTTATCTTCTGGTGCACAAAGGGAGAGGGGAGGTTCCGCTTCTCCAATAAATGCACTCAAAGTATGCACAGAAGCAATGCAAGCAGCAATATAGCAGTCCCACCACTTCATCATGTGGGGCTTTTTTTTAGCATCCTAGGATGCTTCCCCACAATTCTAGCACTGGAAGGGTATGCTGCCCATCACACAACATCATGATCCTCAGGGGAGGCCCTCCTTTTGCCCCTTCCTCCATCACGGATAGGACTTGTGGGAATGTGGGAGGGAGCCTTCTCTGCTGTGGCCCCCTGGCTGTGGAACTCACTATCTGGTGAGATTAGGCAAGCCCCCACCCTAGCAGCCTTTAAGAAAGATCTAGAAACTTGACTTTTCTGATGTGCTTTTGGAGAGTGACCATATATTTCATTCCTGGTGTTTCACCTACAATGTTGTCCTCATTTTGCACTTCCCCCCACCTTTTTGAAGGCCTAGCTCCACTGTTCCGTCTCCTACGAGCTCCTCCTTTATAAATATATCTTTTTATTACTATCTCATCCAGAGTTTTATCATTTTATGTTATGCATCTGGCCCGCCCATTGTGTTTGATTTTTCATTGTTATTTTGCACTGTTTATTTTACTTGAATGTTTTATTTATTCTATTGTGATGTTATTTCTTGTTTATGTGTATTTTATTTTGCTGTAATGTACTAAAGAAGAGGAAGAGGAGGAGGAGGAGGAGGAGGAGGAGGAGGAGGAGGAGGAGGAACTTCTACCCCGCCTCCATCTCCTCAAAGGGACTCAGGGCGGCTTACATGGGGCCCAAGCCCAAGGCAGAATACAATTAAAAACAGAGCAAAAACAATTAAGACAGCATAAAACAGCATAAAACAACATAACAATAATAGCTAGCAACAACAATAACAACAAACTAATTTTGGAGGGGGGGGGGGAGGAAAGACCACTACATGAACTAGTTAAAAGATAAGTGGTTCTTGTGGGTTTTTTCGGGCTATAGGACCATGTTCTAGAGGCATTTTTCCTAAAGATAAGTGATTTAGTAAGGGGGATAACAATGTATAACGGCATAGGAAATACCTTGGAAACAGAGTAAATTAACAGGATCAGTTAATATAATATAGGACATCAGATTGAATGACAATTCAAGTCATGATGCAGGTCATTTGTCATAGGAGTCATCAATCGAAAGCACGACAAAACATCCCTGTCTTTAATTCCTTACAGAATGTGGCTAGGGAGGGTGCCAGCCTATCTTCCTGGGGAGGGAGTTCCAGAGATGGGGGGCCACCACCGAGAATGCCCTCTCTCTCATCACCACCAGCCAGATGGGGGCATGAGCGAGAGAAGAGCATCCCCGGAAGATCTTAAGGACTGTATGGTCAGGCTTGGCCTCATGTAAGCCACTCCGAGTCCCCTCTGGGGAGATGGTGGCAGGGTATAAATAAAGATTATTATTATCATCATCATCATCATCATCATCGGACTTCCAGCAGAGACCTCACCCACAACCAGAGTGGAAGCATTGTATGTCGCTTCCCTTGCAACATGGAAGCTTTCTCATGTTGTGCTGGCTCTGATGAAGCTAGCACACATCCACAAGGCTTCAGGAGAAGCAATGCATGGGGTGACAAAGTCACCCCTTATCCCTGCCATTTTGTCACGGAGATTGGCCAAACTGCACCAGAAGGGGCAGGGGATCCAGTGTGATGAAGTCCTAGATGAGGCATGTTATGGGTATGTGGCAGTAGTATGAGTATATCATGCACATAATGGGGCTGAGCCTACTGCATTTGTGGCTGTGTGTTCACTGTAGGAATCTCAGTGTGTGAATGGGGTTCAGGGCACAGTCTAATTGGAAATGTCCTTCTGCTAGACTCATTCATTCCAACAGCACACATGAGGCGTTGCACATACATATAGACCTCCAGTTAGATTCGGACCTCCCAACATCTCTCTGCAGCTGTGAGACGAAGTGATCCTTTCACCTGTTCCTTGGGAATCCGCTCATACATTTTAGACTCTAATGTGACTCAGAGAGCTAGCACATTGTGCTCATAAAAGGACTGAAAGGCAAAACTCCCTGGCTACTGACATCTGATTAAAATATCCCTGCCCACCTTATTCTCCTTTGGCTGACAATATGTCTTTGTAAAGCTGCTTCCTTTTATTACCCTCCGTATTTCTTTCCCACTCTGTCCACATATCTCTGTACTTCCATTTATTTCTCTTTGACCATTTTTTCTATCTCTGTATGTGCTATCAATTCATCTTTTGATTTATAAAAACTTCAAGAATTTCTAAGGGATTTCTCAGAGATAATTTTGCCAATTTCTTGCTTTGAATATAGCCTACAGCTCCTGGTATTTGTTGTCCATTTCCCATCCAAATACTAACCAGGACTGGGTTCTTGCCCAGCAAAGGAGGAAGAAGAGGAGGCAGGTGCTTCCCTGGTGAAAGGAGACCTCTCCCTTGCTCGCTCGCTCCCTCCACACTGACCCCCTCCCTCTGCTCCTTGCCTTGCAGGGAAGCCCATGGAGTCCCTGCCCTGACAGGCAGAGACTCAGGAGGCGCGCCATGCCTGGGATGCGGCTGCTGCTCCGCCTGGCCCTGCTCTGTGGATGTACGCAGCTTGTGGCCCCTTCCCGAAGGCAGAAGAGCCAGCTGGGCCCAGGGAGGCAGAGGACGAAGCAGCCCCGAAGCTGCTTCACCCGCCGCCTCCCCCCTTCTCCTGCCGTCGGGATGAGGCCAGGCCCCTTCCTGACGGCAGGAGAAGAGCCAGCTGGGCCCAGGGAGGCAGAGGACGAAGCGGCTCCGAAGCTGCTTCACCCGCCACCTTTCCCCCTTCTCCACACCCCGTGGGCTGGATAAATGCCCTCGGGGGGCCGTGTCCAGCCCGCGGGACTTAGTTTGGGGAGCCCTGCATTAGAGGATACCCCTACTTTGGCATTCATCAGAAATTCCACTTTGACCTCCAGCAATAAACTCCTTCAGAAGAGGAATTTTTACCTGGGACTGCTACAGGGAAGGAGAGGGTTAGTTTTTCTCATCAAGTCTGCTGTGGTCACATAAAGTATCTCTCCACTGTTGTGACTTTCATTAACCATCATATTTCATTTGGCCTGCATTTGAGGAGGCACTTGCTATTTTAGAAAGCTGACTTCCAGAGTTTCTTTGGAAGGGACAGTAAGAGCTGGATTCAGTGCTTCGTCTTCCCGTTCCGCTCCAGTCAGCTGATCCATGTGATTCCCCTTCTTTCAAAGCATTGTGTGCAGACAAAGCTCAGATGGATCAGAGTTTCTCCTTAGAAACTAGAGCAACAGAATTGCCCCAGGCATTAGCAGCCTCTGTCTCTTGGCCTCTATTATCAGATGAATCATTGAGAAAATATTATGCCATCTTATCTTCCACCTTTCTGTTAATTGCTTATTGATTTGGATGCTTCCATTATTGGGTGTCTGTGTGCACCCAATTTTCTGAAGCATGGAATGCCAATCCATTTAATCTGGGATTATCTGGTGCCTGAAAATCCTCAATTCTCACCAGCAACACCCACATTGTTACATACAGAAAATACTGCTGCTCAAAAGGGACATTTCCTGAGAAGTTATATTGTCTTTGGTTTATGCTTTGGCCTGTTCTCTGTGTTTTCTGGCTCTGCAAAATCAGGACATCAAAGAGCGGAGGTTCTAAAGTTTTGGATCTATAGATGTTGTTCCAAGATCTATGCCTGCTGACCATGTTGGCAGGGGCTTTTCAGAGTTCAAGGCAAGCAACATCTAGCTTGGGAACTACTGTTTCAAATTAAAACTCAACAAAGCTCAATGGAGAGATTCAATCACTGGCATCTCAATTTTAAATGGAAAGGCATAACTCTTGGCAGGTATGATATGACTTTTGGCTCATATCTCTAGGGGTGCATCTATACCAGGGGTTCTCAAACTAAGGCCCGTGGGCCAGATGTGGCCCTCCAAGGTCATTTACTCGGCCCCTGGTCTAAACTTTAGACTTAGGGTCACACTAAGTCTGAAATAACTTCAAGTCACACAACAACAACAATCTGAATTAACTTGACTATCTGATCAGCCAAAAGCAGGCCCACCATTCCCATTGAAATACTGGTAAGTTTAAGTTTGTTAAAATTGTTCATCATTTTAAATACTTGTATTGTTGTTGAAGGCTTTCATGGCCGGAATCACCAGGTTGTTGTAGGTTTTTTCAGGCTGTATGGCCATGGTCCAGAGGCATTTTCTCCTGAAGTTTCGCCTGCATCTATGGCAAGCATCCTCAGAGGTAGTGAGGTCTGTTGGAACTAGGAAAAAGGGTTTATATATCTGTGGAATGACCAGGGTGAGACAAAGGACTCTTGTCTGCTGGAGCTAGGTGTGAATGTTTCAACTACACAGACTGCCAGACTACACAGAGAAGCCATTGAAATCCACAAGCATGTGGATAATTTCAACAGAAAGGAGGAAACCATGAAAATGAACAAAATCTGGCTACCAGTATTAAAAAAACTCTAAAATTGCAACAGCACAACAACAGAGAGGAAGCAGGCAGGGACATCTAATTACCTCTCAACAAAAGTTTGCTCCAGGCACAGTCAGCCCATTGTATGCTAATCAGGGTGGTCAGTTGAAACATTCACACCTAGCTCCAGCAGACAAGAGTCCTTTGTCTCACCCTGGTCATTCCACAGATATATAAACCCCTTTTCCTAGTTCCAACAGACCTCACTACCTCTGAGGTTGCTTGCCATAGATGCAGGCGAAACGTCAGGAAAGAATGCCTCTGGACCATAGCCATACAGCCCGGAAAAACCTACAACAACCCACTTGTATTATTCTTTCATGTTTTTTGAAGTACATCCTTCAAGACATTTGCACTTGGTTCAGGGCCTTCCATGTGAAGAAAATTATTTATACTGGGGTGGGAAAAGTGTGCCATTCAAGATGTGATTTGACTTCAACTCCTATTAGCCCCAGCCAGCATGGCCAGTGATGGGTATAATGGGAATTGTAGTCCAGAAGCATCTTGTGAACCAAACATTTCCCCTTCCTGGATTTATATAGGAAATGAATTCCATGTCACAAAACAAAATTGGAGCATAGAAATGAAGGATTCTTGGCTTGCAGACGTGGAGCGGTATAATATCCCTCAATTCCATACAATCAACAGGTACTTTTTGTAGAAATAAAAATGAGATCGATGACCACTTTTCAGAGTCTGAGCATCTAACGCCATGACGAATGAGGGTGTCATCCATGTTCTGGGTTGCCATGTAAATTGAATAAGCCTCCATTTACTGATTATATTCCTGAGGTTGTTTATTCCACTTTCCACCTGGTTGTTTCCACTGATAGGAAACTCCAAAAAGTAGGCAATCAATAAGTATTTTAATTACTGGCCTCAAATTCATCACTGTTTCTGTGGTAGTAATTACCGTCCTCATGCTAGAAAAGCGGAAACTGAGAAGGGGCCAATGATGGAAGGGGGACTGAGGATGAGAGATGGAAATGGGCTTGCATCTGATGAACCATTTGAGGACATCCTGGGAGGATTCCGGAATATCACTCCACATTTCTATTCTACGAAGTTACTAAACAGACAGTAAATTGTACATTTCAGCTGGCATTTGTTTACTCTGTATGTTTTGGTGATGTGGCTTGGAAATCACCCTGAGTCCCCCTCAGGGGAGATAGAGTGGTATATAAATAAAGTTGATTATTATTATTATTATTATTATTATTATTATTATTTTACTGACACAAAAACACAGTATGGCAGAGCAAACAAGATCTATATGCTGGATTTCGTATCACAAAAGTCAAACACTTCCCAAGCATCTAAGACTGTGTGATGTATTTTCGAATGATGCACACAGATTCAAGTAAGGTGGCCTTTTGCAGTTGACAGATCGTGATTTTGTCAGTTTATTGTTTCCAAATACCGGCTGAGATCTTTTGGCACGGCACCCAGTGTGCCAATGACCACTGGGATTACCTGTACTGATTTATGCCAGAGCCTTTGCAGTTCGATTTTGAGGTCCCGATAACGGCTAATTTTTTCCTGTTGTTTTTCCTCCATGCGACTGTCACCCAGTATGGCGACATCAATAATCCAAACTTTTTTTCTTTTCCACAATTGTGATGTCTGGTGTATTGTGTTCCAAAACGTTGTCAGTCTGGATTCGAAAGTCCCACAGTATTTTTGCGTGTTCATTTTCTACTACCTTTGCAGGTTTATGATCCCACCAATTCTTTATTGGTGGCAGGTGGTACTTATGACATAAGTTCAGGTGAATCATTTGGGCCACAGAGTTATGTGTCTATTTGTAGTCTGTCTGTGTGATTTTCTTGCAACCGCTGAAGATATCCATGCCTTGGTCACATCTAGATTGGACTACTGTAATGCACTCTACGTGGGGCTGCCCTTGAAAACGGCTTGGAAATTTCAGCTAGTCCAACGGGCAGCGGCCAGGATGTTAACTGGTGCTCCTTACAGAGAGAGGTCAACCCTCCTGTTCAAGGAGCTCCACTGGCTGCCGTTCATTTTCCGGTCTCAATTCAAGGTGCAGGTGCTCACCTACAAAGCCCTAAACAGTTTGGGACCTGCCTACCTGCGTGACCGCATCTCCGTTTATGAACCCGCACGCTCCCTTCATTCATCCGGAGAGGCCCTGCCCACGATCCAACCTGCGTCGCAAGGGCGGTTGGTGGGGACAAGGGACGGGGCCTTCTCTGTGGTAGCCCCCTGACTCTGGAACACCCTCCCCAAGGACATCAGACAAGCCCTACGTTGGCAGTCTTTAGGAAGAGCTTGAAGACCTGGCTATTCCGGTGTGCCTTTCCAGAATAGGAAACTCCAGCAACACGTCCCAGAAGCACTTTATTAGAGATTAAGATTGTCCGCACATTGCACTTATCCAAAAATCCTTATATCTCACTCAGCATACTCAGCACTTTTAATCTGTACCCATCACATTTGGCCCGGCCTAGTTTTTATTGTGTTACGGTGTACTGTTTTTATTGCTTACTGTTATTGCTTAATGTTTTGATTTGCTTTTGGTTTATGTGTATTTGTTATATTGTTGTTTTATTGAGGCCTTGGCCTTTGTAAGCCGCATCGAGTCCTTCGGGAGATGTTAGCGGGGTACAAATAAAGTTAATAATAATAATAATAATAATAATAATAAATATGATCAATGGTTTCATCCGCTTCCTTGCACAGTCTGCATTTTGGGCCATCAGCTGATTTTTCAATCCTGGCCTTAATTGCATTTGTTCCGATGGCTTGCTCCTGGGCTGCAAGAATCAGGCCTTCTGTCTCCTCCTCCTCCTCCTCCTCATTATTATTATTACTATTATTATTAATATTGGGGGAAAGGTGTTCTGAGGGCCATTCCTGACTCATTCCCTAGCTCAAAACCATCTCAAAACTGGCTTGCATTAAAAGCACAACCCCTACTTGTGGCCACCATAGATAAGCTAATTTCCTTCTTCCAGGCAAAGTATATCTTGGTGATCTATGAAGTTGAGGACCCTTTTCCCTGTAGAAGCACACATTCCCTTGTTGTGTTCTGCTGTGGGCCATATGGCAGCAAGTGGGTGAAAACAGAGTCAAATGTGAGTGGAACTTTCAACATCTCAGGATTGTATTACACTATCCCCCCTTCCTCCCTCTCAGTTACTTCCAACGCGTTCCTCCTTCTCTGTGCTACATTAAGGATCTCATCATCACAATTTAAGCATAATATGTGATGGGTAAGTGTTGCAGTACTGGAGTAACCCCATGTGCCTGTTGTTTCACCATGCTTGCTGGCAAAATGGCATGGGGGTGGAGGTTCCTAACTTTACATCTTCCATGACATTTGGGCTGCATGAAAAACTAGGCCCAGGGATTTCTAAATGCTAGGATATTGAGAGCAGAACTGTGAACACTTCAAATGAAGGGAGGGATAGCTAATACTCCAGAAGACAGGATCAGAATTCAAAATGACCTTAACAGGTTAATTGGGCCAAAACAAACAAAATGAATTTCAACAGGTTTCTTCATAGTCTCACAATATACTACTAATAATATAATAATATATTATTATATTAATAATATATGATATATTATTCATGGTCTGTGAAGTTTCTTCGTGGTCTCACAATATATTCAGAGGCGACCCTAGGTAATTTTCAACGGTTTGTTGTTCATTCATTCAGTCATCTCCGACTCTTCGTGACCTCATGGACCAGCCCACGCCAGAGCTCCCTGTCGACCGTCACCATCCTCAGCTCCTTCAAGGTCAGTCCAGTCACTTCAAGGATGCCATCCATCCATCTTGCCCTTGGTCGGCCCCTCTTCCTTTTGCCTTCCACTTTCCCCAGCATAATTGTCTTCTCTAGGCTTTGCTGTCTCCTCATGATGTGGCCAAAGTACTTCAACTTTGTCTCTAGTATCCTTCCCTCCAGTGAGCAGTAGGGCTTTATTTCCTGGAGGATGGACTGGTTGGATCTTCTCGCAGTCCAGGGCACTCTCAGAACGTTCCTCCAGCACCACAGCTCAAAAGCATCGATCTTCCTTCACTCAGCTTTCCCTAAGGTCCAACTCTCACATCCGTAGGTTACTACAGGGAATACCATGGCTTTGACTATGCGGATCTTTGTTGCCAGTGTGATGTCTCTACACTTTACTATTTTATCGAGATTGGACATTGCTCTCCTCCCAAGAAGTAAGCGCCTTCTGATTTCCTGGCCACAGTCTGCATCTGCAGTAATCTTTGCACCTAGAAATACAAAGTCTGTCACGGCCTCTACATTTTCTCCCTCTATTTTCCAGTTGTCAATCATTCTTGTTGCCATAGTCTTGGGTTTTCTTATGTTTTTTTATGTTTTTCAACGGTAAGCAAACAGTATTTTGCCCTCCTCCCAACCAATCACTGATATACATTTTCTGTTCCCTGTGGGAGTTCTGTATGCCATATTTGGTTCAATTCCATCATTGGTGTTCAGAATGCTCTTTGATTGTAGGTGAACTATTGTAGGATTGTAGGATCACTTTCAAAGTGATGGTACTCACCTTTAAGGCCTTGCATGGTCTGGGGCCAATGTATCTGAGGGATCGTCTCACCCCCTACCAACCCCAGAGATCCCTCCGTTCTGAGGACCAAGAACTATTGGAAGTCCCCAGTGTCAAGACCTTGCGTCTAATGGCAACCAGACGCAGAGCCTTCACAGCAGTGGCGCCATCAGTCTGGAATGCTCTGCCACCTGAAGTTCGTGCCCTGCGGGACTTACCAGCTTTCCGCAGGGCATGTAAGACATACCTGTTCCGACAGGCTTTTAATGTTTGATACTGTTGTTTTTAAATTGTTTTAAATTGCTTTTAAACTTTGTTAGATTTTAGCTATTCTTGTAAGCCACTCCGAGCCCTAGGGGAGTGGCGGCATATAAGTTTAAATAATAAATAAATAAATAAATAAATAAATACATACATACATCCCAGTAACTACAACTCGCATATGTCAAGGTCTATTTTCCCCCAAGAGCGCTTCAAGAGCACCCCTGGGCAAAATCAACTATACTGCAAATGCTTACTTTGCGTAATGGATTGAGCCACCCCTGAATATATTATTCTGCATTCTGTACTGATTTCATCACATGCTGTCTTGACATTACATCCTTTCCATAAACTGAAATGATTTCACAACTAATTGCAGCAGCGTTCATGCGGTTAGCATTTAGGTAGTGTATTACAGTGCAAACTTTGCACTTGGAGGGAAATGGAATGAGGACGCTCATCTCTAACCTTTACCACAATGGCAGTCCATGAGCTACTGACAATTGGCACTGCTAGTTCGCTTCCACTAGCTTCCCGCTACAGGGCAGTGATACTAACTTCCCCCACGAGAGCTACATGCCTTGTAACCTTGCTTTCTAGATAACTCTCATATAATGGCATTGAGTGCTTGCCAGATATGTATTCTGTAATCCGCTCTGAGTTCCCTGGGGAAGATAGAGGGGAATATAAATAAAGTATATTATTAACAAAGAGATACTACACGTAGAAAGACAAAATGAAATGCAAAAATACAGACTGGTTGACACCTGGCTCGACAATAGTACATATGAAAAAGATCTTGGAGTTTTAGTGGATAACAAGTTAAACATGAGCAGACATGGCGCAGCCAAAAAAGCCAATGGGATTTCGGGCTGCATCAAAAGCAGTTTAGTGTCTAGATCAAGGGAGCAAAATATTATTTTCCTGACTTCATTCTCCTACTTAGTCTTAAAGCTGCTACGAGATCTCCTTGCTAAGACACAAAAAACACTCTGCAGATGATCCATGGCCATGGGAGATGGAGCCTCCATGCATGATGCTGTGGTAAAACAAAGGAGAGGGTGAGGACAAAGCCCCTGCCTATCTCTAATGGTGGCATAAATGTGTTGAACTACACTTTTCAGAAAACTAATTGGATTTCAGCCTTGATATCTCTAATCTGAAAAAGAAAACATGGCTACTTTGCAAGGCGTAATTTTTTCCATCATGTTGCATGTTAGCCCACATTCTAATATTCTTGTGTTCTATATCTAGCAATTTAAAAGTTAAATACTCACTGAAACCGATTGTTATTCAAATTAGAAATTAAGTATTAGTATGTGCATCCATCTTGTCTATCAATAACTCCTAGTAGACTCAAATCAAGGAAAAGCTTTATGAGAACTACCACTCCTCTTGATGTCCCACCAGCAACTGCAAGGATATCCCTCTGGGGAGCTAAACCAGTAAACCTCAATTGGAAGGACGACCCCCCCCCCCCCACGAGGGTCTTCTTCCAGGGGCAAATGAAGAATGGGCAACTTGGAAGTCCCTGAACAGACTCAGAAGTGGAGTGAGCAGATCAAAAGACAACCTGGCAAAATGGCACTACCTAAAAGAATCCCACACCTTATGTGACTGTGAAGCAGAACAGATAACTCCGCATCTGTATGCTTGTCCACTATGCCCTGTCTCGTGTACAGAGGAAGCATTGTTGGAGGCTACAGACAATGCCATTGCTGTTGCCCGTTTTTGGTCAAAAGATACAAGGGGTATTTTTTAAGTAAGGTCCGTTTGAACATAAGTACACAACGAAAGTTTATTTCAAAAAAGTAAATTTATTTTCAGAAAGTACATACTTCACTCTATTTTTCGACATAGTTGCCAAGTTTGTTCAAACAATTATCATACCTCTGAACCAATTTTAAAATACCCTCTTCATAAAAACTTGCAGCTTGCTCCGTTAATCAAGAGTTCACTGCCGTCTGTAAACAAAGAAGGGTGACCGGAGTGGTCCTCCTCATGGACGTTGTCACGACCATCTTTCAATTGTCGTACCCACTTACGCACTTTGCTTTCACTCATAACAGTATCACCGTACACTTCACAAATCTGTTGACCAATTTCTGCAGCAGGCAGGTCCTTGCTGACAAAAACCGCATCACTAAGCGAACCTCACATGCGGCAGGTGAGTTGATAGTCTTAAACATTTTTAAAGCACAGAACAGAACCATATAGGTTAGCTACAGAGCAGAAACTGAGCACAGTTGTTCCCGAGGCATGCCGGTACACGACGCACGCGCTCGTTGCGGTATGCGTGCGAACTACTAGTGTCTACAACAAAACGGACCTTACTTAAAAAATACCCCTCGTATTTAGCCACCTGCACTCCTTCTACTTTTATCGGTTTTATAATAATTTATGCAATGCTTTTGATATGAAACATCAATAACTAATTCCTTCTTGAGAGGTGAGCAATCTGTTGGGAACCCAACCAGTTTAACAAGCTTTCCTTATCCTATGTTATCAGCTAAATTATACAGATGCCCACACAACAAACCCACCTCTTCATCCCTTCCTCCCAGCTACTTTGATATAGCTCTTGGTGCCTAGGACCAGGGAGACCCATGTGCAAAAAATATATTCAGTTTTGAAACTCTCTAGGCTGGCCTATTCTCACTGGACCTGACCAACCTCAAATGTTTGTTGAGATCATAAAGTGTTTGGAAAGCCCGAAGCTCTTTGGACAAAGGCAAGGATATAGAGAAACAAATGTCCAGAAATCTGTTCTCGTGCTCTCAGGTCATTAATCAACAGATATGCAGTCTTCCCCAGGACATGAAAAAATCTGAATATTGACTAAACCTGGATATATACTGTAACAGTCTGTGTGTGGTAATAAAAATGTGAGGCTCACACTTCTTAATTCACCTTATCCCTTACTCTGCCGTACCTTCTTTTGGAGTGGATGTAAGTCACAGGTGCCAACCCCTCTTCTGATTTTATAGAGAAGACTGGCATGAAATCGTAAAGTGCTGTTATTAAAGAATGACCATCACATCTTCTTTTGTTATTTTGGGTACCTGCTTCCAGTTAGACGCAAATACTCTGGGGAGAAAATGCTGCTAGCTCTTAACTTAATGGATCTTGGTGTGTTAATTAAAGACCTACCGTAACCAGGGACACCGCACTCCTGATTCTGCCAGCAGCCACTGTTTCATGTTCAAATGCACTGTTATCGACCAACCAATCAATTTTCAAATTCTAGGCAGCCAGACAAATGAAGAATAATTATGTCACCCAGTCACATGCCCTGGGTAATGCAAATGGAACAACTCGGCACTTCTAAAGTGCCCTCCTATAATTATTTACTGGGCTCTTTTTTGTTTTCATATACCGAGCATTCCTAAGTGGAAAATCAATGGGGCAAACTTCAGAGGTCGACGGCAATATTTTACACACAAGGCAGGCAAGTAAAAACAATTGTGGCACAAATTTGCTCTGTTTCAGCAATGTATGGGCATTGTTACAGATATATTTTTGATAGATAGATTAGATACACCTTGTTGCAGTGGTGTAAAAAACACATTAGTAGCATTGTACTATTTTTGCTTAATAAAAAGGTGGCTTTTTAGAGGATCTCCACTTCCTCTATTAGGAATGTGGAGTCGAGTTGGAGCTGTGGGTTTGTTAGACTTGCTTGAGATCTGACTAAGCTTTGGATCTGGCCATCAATATTCTTTGTACGTACGGCAGGGTTGTATACTCTCACCAACTGAGTCACACCGTTTACAGAAAACCCCCACACACAGATAGATATCTACATAAAAACTCCAACCATCACCCAAGTCACAAAGGAAGCACCATTAAAGCCTTGGCAGACCATGCAAAAAGAATCTGTGAACCCCACCTCCTCCAAGATGAACTGAACCACCTCAACTGGGCTCTCCAGGCCAATGGATACTCCACCGCAGACATCAGAAGAGCTGCAAGACCAAGAACAAGCCATGAGAGTCAAGACAAAGAGCCACCCAGAGGAAAAGTGTTCTTGCCATACATCAAGGGAACCACTGACCGCATAGGGAAGCTGATGAGGAAACACAACATACAAACTATCTACAGACCCACCAAGAAAAGCCAACAAATGCTATGTTCAGCAAAGGACAAGAGGGATCCTCTCACTTCTGCAGGAGTCTACCGTGTACCATACAGCTGTGGACAAATCTACATAGGGACCACCAAACGCAGCATTGCCCAAACATGAGTCAAGGAACATGAAAGGCACTGCAGACTACTTCAACCAGAGAAGTC
Source organism: Anolis sagrei (assembly GCF_037176765.1). Lineage (NCBI taxonomy): Eukaryota > Metazoa > Chordata > Lepidosauria > Squamata > Anolidae > Anolis > Anolis sagrei. The sequence continues at coordinate 128,843,634 of NC_090024.1, read as the reverse complement.
AGCCATAGCAGAGCACCTGATGAACCAACCTGGGCACAGCATATTATTTGAGAACACAGAAATGCTGGACCACTCTCACAACCACCATGTCAGACTGCACAGAGAAGCCATTGAAATCCACAAGCACGTGGACAATTTTAACAGAAAGGAGGAAACCATGAAAATGAACAAAATCTGGCTACTGAAGCAGGCTTTTTCTTTCCCTGAGCAATTGCTCAAAGGCTCAGCCAAAATGCTCCGTTTCAGTTCAAATTGCGGACGCAGATGAGTCAGGAAAGACGGCCAACTGGGTTCAGCAAGAATATCAAAGTTTATTTATAGCAGCTGCTAGTGGCTCTCCGACACAACAATGGCGTCTCTGGGAAAGCCCACCCGCATCAAAGGTAGTGTTCCTTTTATACATCAAAAGGGGTTCGGCTTTAAGAGCCGCCCCGAAGATTAAATCATTGGTTAAGAAAGCTGTCAATATTATAGTTATATTAAGCAATTAGCTCATACATTTTTAAGTTTCGCTTCGCAATAAGCAAGCCCCTTCTTGGAAACATCTCAAGATGCTGACATGCAAAATACAGCTGAAAACATCTGCTGATCTTGGCAAGTTTTAACTTTAGCCTTGGCTACTTCCTTTCTGCAAAGTTGGCAAGTCTCATGACCGATTTTTCACCCTTTCACAAAAAACTCATCTTGAGCCTGTCTTTGTCTCCCATATATGGTCAAGTCCATCCGTTCTCTTTTCTATATGCAAACCCCGGCAGCTTTAGTAAAACTAAAGCTGTGCTTTTTGCCTTTTCTATAGCTGTACCTTTCTGCATACCTACAGCTGTACCTTTCTGCATACCTTTCTGCCTTATTCCCACATGTTTTTGTTTTGCGAAGCGGTTTACAAAAGCGAGAGCAAAATCAGCAAGGGTTAGATATTACGGATCTCTCCAATTATGCCCTTTAATGAGAGCTATCTTTTCTACCGAAGCTGCCTGTTGCATATATCTCTGGCAAACTTGAAGCAAAATTGGAAAACAGCACATTAGCAACAAAAAGACAAAACCGCATAGCATAATCACAAGTATTATTTCTCTAAGCCATGATGCTGAAGGAAGCAGAGACGTCAACCATGAGAAAGGTTGCCATCCATCTTCCTTTACGTTATGATTTATTAACTCTTGCAATTTTTCCAAATCATCTTCAATTGTTTGGTTCAGATTATGAAACTGGACCACGCACTGGCCCTTTATTATAGAACAGAATCCTCCTTTTGTTGCCAACAAATAATCTAGGGCTAGCTTGTGTTGCATTGCCATTTGGCTTAGTTCTTCAATTTCTGATTGTAATTGTCTAACTATTTTTCCTGTGGCATTTATGCTTTTCTCTAATCTACATGTGAGTCCCATGATACTCTTTCTGTTTTCTTGGGCCATTATTCCAGGATAGGACCCGAGGGTTAGGAGCCCTGTTATTAATCCTCCTCCTATCCTTGAGCCTCCAGTTTCGGACAGTTGTGAGTCTATAATCACTTCGTCTGAGCACTCAGGTCTTAGGGGTGCTATGGCTTTCAAAGATCTCTGAAGCCTCCTAGGGTGTTTAAGGACTCGTACAGGGAATGTCAGGTATCCTACCCCAACACACTGGTTTCTTCCTGGATGAAAATTGGTTGCCCATTTATCAAAGAAAAACCACATATTGGGATCTCTAATATGCCATCCTGAACAAATACTGCCTCCATTTTTCAGGGATGTGTAATTTGACTCAAACAGTGGGTATTCAGGGTACAGTTCTTTCCAGTCCGTGTCGGCCAGATTTTGTTTGTTAACATATGTAGAGTTATAGGTTCCATATAAATAAAACTTGTCCTGACAGTGAGTGTAATTTGTCAACCTTGTTAGGAAGGCTTTTCTGTGCTCCCAGCCTTTCCATTTTTGATTCCATGTACCCTTGTTTGCACAACAAAAACACATTCCTCTCGTGGTGGCAGTATATCTTATTCGTCTAAATTTAATGTGTTTTAATCCATCGGGGACCTGAGAAAATATGGTGGGATTTTGAATAGTTCCTTGTAACCCCCCGAGCACCACCTGGGGGTCAGCTATTAGGGTAGGGAGGAAAGAGAAGTCACCTACTTTCTCTGGATGTTCATATAGGAGTGCCACATCTTTTCCATGCTGATCAAACATGAATCTAGCATGCTCTTTTAGCCAATTTCCCTGTATCATAGTGATCATGTTTATAAGCATCATATATCCAAAAACCGTTTGAACTCCTATGGGTTTTTTTTTTTAGGGCATCTTTCCCTCCTCCCCATTATAATCTCTATCCACCACTTCCAGGATAGGGCTTTCGTTGGGCCACACTGCGTCATATTTGACCTGCGACGATCTGTTGTTCCCGAAGAGATCAGCTTCATGGCCTTGTTGACCCCTCAGGGAGTTGCCGGACGATCCTGAGTCTCAGGTCACTCTGATCTGCCTTTTTTATCTCCCACATGGGGGGTGCCAGCTTGGCACGGGTGTAATGTATCCAAGGTTTAACTTCCTTCACTTTAATGGCAGTAGGGGTTGATATCAGCACAGTATAGGGCCCTCTCCACTTAGGTCCTAGTGGGTCAATCTTCCACTCTTTCACAAGCACCTCGTCACCTGGCGAGAAACAATGCAAAGGTGTGGTAGGATAGGGTGGATTTAACTCTGAAGTATATTGTGCAATTTGTTTTATCTGTCCAGCCAGGGCTTGCACTCGTTGAATGGTTTGTTTATCTCCAATCACATGTTGGTCTCCCCCTTTGTCCAATATCGACCTCAAATTTAATGGTGGTCTGCCATATAGTCTCTCATAGGGGGTCAGACCTGTTCTTTTGTGAGGGGTACACCTTACTCTCAATAGTACCATGGGCAATATTACAGTCCAACCCAGCCCTGTCTCTTGACAGATTTTTGACATAGCAGTCTTTAGAGTCCGATTCATTCTCTCAACTTTAGCTGAGGACTGGGGCCTATAAGCGCAATGCAATTTCCATTTTGTGCCCAATATTTGACACAGTCCTTGAATCACCTTGTGTACATAAGCTGGACCGTTGTCAGACCCTATTTCTAATGGTATTCCAAATCTGGGGATTATATCCTTCAAAAGTGCTCTTGAAACTTCTACTGCCTTTTCAGTTCGGGTTGGGTATGCCTCTACCCACCCGGTGTAGGTGTCCACAAAAACAAGCAAATATTTGTAGCCCTTTTGCGGGGGCATCTCAGTAAAATCAGTCAAAATTGCCTCGAATGGGACGTTGCCTATGTGTTGAATTCCTGGTGGCTTTAAGGGTCCTTCTCGAGGATTATTCTTGGCGCATGTCCAGCATCTGTGTGCTGCTGCTGCTGTCAGGCTATGGAGTCTATCAATGTACATTTGCCGTTCTAGCAGCTTAGCTAAGGCTGTCTTACCCAGGTGTGTGTTGGAGTGCATATGTCGGACTATGTGCCACGCCATATCCTTAGGGACATAAACGCGGTTATCTGGCATCACAATGACCTCTCCCTTCCATTCTCCCTTTTTCCCCCAAAGCCCAATTCTCCTCTTCTTTTGTGTATGTAAACTTTTCTAATGGGGGATCTCTTATTACCGTCACAGCCAACAGGTGCTGCTTATTGTGGGGGTGCTTAGCTGCCTCTCCTGCGGCCAAATCAGCTAGTCTATTACCCTGTGTCACTGGGTCTTCTCCCCTTTGGTGTCCTTTGCAATGCATTACAGCCACTTTGTCCGGGTCCCATACCGCCTCCAGGAGGGCCACAATCTCAGCTGCATTTTTAACGCCCTTTCCAGCCGACGTAAGGAGTCCCCGCTCCTTGTACAAAGCTCCATGGGCATGGAGCGTAGTAAAGGCGTACTTTGAGTCCGTGTAGACATTGACCCGTTTTCCCTTTGCCAACTGCAGTGCTCTGGTGAGGGCTATCAATTCAGCCCGTTGAGCGGAGGTTCCCGGAGGGAGCGACTCTGCTTCCAGAATCTCTCCCCCCCCCTGTACCACCGCATATCCTGCACGCCTCTCACCGCTCTCCATGAAGCTACTGCCATCCGTGAACAGGGTCATGTCTGCCCTGGACATTGGTACGTCCTTTAAGTCAGGTCGGCTGGAATATACCTGTTCCATCACCTGAATGTACTGGTGGACTGTTTCCTCTCCTGGGGCAGGCAACAAGGTGGCCGGATTTAAGGTGGCACAAGTTTCTAGGGTCACCATCGGGTTATCACACAACACCCCCTCATATTTTGTCAGTCTCTCATTTGTGAGCCAGCGCGGTCCCTTGGTGTCTAACAGCGCCTTTACATGGTGTGGTACTTTGACGGCCAGTGGCTGTCCTATGGTCAATTTACTTGCTTCTTTTATCAAACCTACTGCTGCTGCCACTGCACGAAGACAGGGCGGCATTCCCTGTGCTACCGTGTCTAACTGTTTTGACAGATAAGTCACTGGTCTCTGCCATGATCCTAATGTCTGGGTAAGCACCCCTATTGTCACTCCTTCCTTTTCAGACACGAACAAGTCAAACGGTTTCTCCAAGTCTGGGAACCCGATCCTCCATTCCTCTTCCATGGGTATTGTCAATTCCATTTGGCCATTGTCTAAAAATTGGATTTGTGCTCTTAATTTTGACAAAATGTCTCTTCCTAATAATGACACTGGGCAATCAGGGTGATATAGTAATTTATGACTCACATTATGGCCTGCCAGATTACATGTCCGTTCCTGTAGAAAAGGGCATTTCTGAATTTTTCCTGACAGCCCCACCACTTTGGTGACTTCTGCGCTGGTAGGACTAATAAGTTTGTTCACCACTGATCGTTCTGCCCCAGTGTCCACTAAAAAGTCAACTTGCTGATCCCCTACTTCTATAGTGACCATCGGCTCCCCGGGGTCCAGCAAAACGAGAGCCTGGTCGGTTCATTCCTCTTCCTCCGCATCCTCCCATTCTTCTTCTGCTATTGCAGCCACTACTGCTTCCCTCTTCTGGTGCGGAGTGTAGCCTCCGCTGCCTCTTCCACATCCTCTATCTCTTTCTCTGCCTCTGTCTTGACCTCGTCCTTCGCCTCCTTCTTCTCCTGACACCTTCTCTGTACATTCTCTCTTTTAGTGCCCATAGCCACTGTTAGCGGGGGCGCATTGGGAATTGCATATCGCTGCCCCCGGCAACTATGTTCTTCCGCCGGCTCTTCTTCCTGGGCAAGGACCTTAACCTTGACTTTCCTTTCCTTCTTCCTTATCATCATACACTGCACTTTTTACACTTCCGGACCCAATCAGGATTTTGGGTCACCACGTTGTCCCAGGCATCAATATAAGTATATTGATCCAGATGATGGTTAGCACAAAATTTTTCCACCTGCCTAATCTTCTTTAGGTCTCACGACCCCTCTGCAGGCCACCCAAAAGGAAAGGTGGGCCATTCTCCTGTGCACAGATTCCTTAATCTGTAGTCCTTAAAATCTCCTGGATCTCCCTGACTCGATGCAGCTACAAACTTGTCAAAGTTGTCTAGCATACACTGAAGCGGAGTCACTGTCTTTGAGTTCCTCCCACCCATGGCCTCTAGTGGGGAGCAAACCTTGACCTAGACGCCCGGACACTCGACGGCACGTTTTAGGAACTGCAAGGTTTGCCCCGTCCTCCCACTACCCCACGGGATACTTAGTGGTCCCCCTTCCCCCAGCGCTGGTGTGTGTTACCTAGTGTCTTACTTGACCACTTATATTTGCCGGGTCTCTGTAGACGTTGGAACAACCTTCGTCTCCCGGACTTTCCTCCTTTTGGATCCTTCTTATCACTCCTCCACTCCCAGTTGATTTCTTGAGAACCCGAAGAGTTGCGATTTACCTTGATCAAGCAGCACTGACAGAAGAGGGGAGTGTCGCAGCCGGTTATTAGTCGGGGGCCCCCTTTGTCTCGGCTCACGGCAATCGCCTCTCGCGCCCCTGATGCTGATCAAAAATCGTCTTGCCAACAAGATCCGTCTCCCCCGACTCTGGCCCGTCTGAATCAAATCTCGGTGGAACCTCCAAAAATGAAGCAGGCTTTTTCTTTCCCTGAGCAATTGCTCAAAGGCTCAGCCAAAATGCTCCGTTTCAGTTCAAATTGCGGACGCAGATGAGTCAGGAAAGACGGCCAACTGGGTTCAGCAAGAATATCAAAGTTTATTTATAGCAGCTGCTAGTGGCTCTCCGACACAACAATGGCGTCTCTGGGAAAGCCCACCCGCATCAAAGGTAGTGTTCCTTTTATACATCAAAAGGGGTTCGGCTTTAAGAGCCGCCCCGAAGATTAAATCATTGGTTAAGAAAGCTGTCAATATTATAGTTATATTAAGCAATTAGCTCATACATTTTTAAGTTTCGCTTCGCAATAAGCAAGCCCCTTCTTGGAAACATCTCAAGATGCTGACATGCAAAATACAGCTGAAAACATCTGCTGATCTTGGCAAGTTTTAACTTTAGCCTTGGCTACTTCCTTTCTGCAAAGTTGGCAAGTCTCATGACCGATTTTTCACCCTTTCACAAAAAACTCATCTTGAGCCTGTCTTTGTCTCCCATATATGGTCAAGTCCATCCGTTCTCTTTTCTATATGCAAACCCCGGCAGCTTTAGTAAAACTAAAGCTGTGCTTTTTGCCTTTTCTATAGCTGTACCTTTCTGCATACCTACAGCTGTACCTTTCTGCATACCTTTCTGCCTTATTACCAGTATTAAAAAAACTCTAAAATTAAAACAGCAAAACAGCAGAGGGAAAAAAAATCAGGGACATCTAATCACCTCTCAAGAAAAGATTGCTCCAGGCACTTCTGGGCTATCAAATGCTAATCAAGGTGGTCAGTTGAAACATTCACACCTAGCTCCAGCAGACAAGAGTCCTTTGTCCCACCCTGGTCTTTCCACAGATATATAAACCCATTTTCCTAGTTCCAACAGACCTCACTACCTCTGAGGATTCTTGCCATAGATGCAGGTGAAATGTCAGGAGAGAATGTCTCTAGAACATGGCCATATAGCCCAAAAAAACCTACAGCAACCCAATAATAAAACTTAATAATAAAACTTTATTTATATTCTGTTCTATCTCCCCCAAGGGACTCAGGGCGGATTCCAAACATAAAAGGCAAACATTCAGTGACTGATACTCTGCAGACAAGGCACATAAAGGAGTTCAGCCGAAACAAAGCAAAATATCATTAAAATCTGATCTTGCCCAGATCCAGAGTAAACTCCTTCCATTCTGATCCAGAGATACAGTGATGAATCAGGCATTATAAATTTTCCCCTCCAAAATGTATTAAATTACATCCTAAAGAGGAGGGAGTATTCAAAAGTTTGCCAAATGTATGCTTTACATGTGCCAAATAGATTGAAACAGCAGCAGTTAGGAAGAGGCTGGGCACTTTGGCTATAGTTCCATGGACAGTGTACATATTATATTCCAAAATGCTCTAAATGCAAAACACTATTTAGGGATCAAGTCAAGCTTGATCTGTTTTCCAACATTACCCCCCACCCCACCCCCGCACACACACCCCACTCTGCACAAAATGGAAATATCTGTTGATGCAGAGTTTCTGAACCTAACCATAAAAAAGATACACACATTCTCTAATACCAATTCCAATTTTCTATACCATCAATTCCCTCAAACTTCCCATCTCTCTTTTCTCTCCTGTAGATATCATTCACTGTGCAGTATCAAGAAAGCTGATGAAAGGTGTCTCTTTCGCATAGCACTTCTGCAGTTTACAAATGTACCCTTTCCAAAGCTCACTGTCAAACAATTTTCCTCAAATGTTTTGTGGCTCATCAGATCTCAATAACAGCTCTACCTACAAACTCCAAACGATGTTTTCCTGAGTATAAGTGCTTTTTGGAGTGGTGTTAAGGGGAGGGATATCGGAAAGTGAAATGATTTAAGGGATATGTGATGACAAAGTGGAGATTTATTCCATTCCTTAAAAGCATTTTGGCAAGTTTTCTGTTCCTTTTCAAGGAGACAGGGAGTGAATCTGGATTCTGAATCCTCATACACTTTGTGACCATAATAGAGTGCAGAGGAGTATAAAACTGTAGACATTTTCTCCAATCTTTGGTTGACATATAACTAAATCTGGGACATCTAGAATTATTACTTCAACTCCTGACTTACTCAGCAGTGTAGAATGGCTTCACTTCGCCAAAGAATGGCATTACTGTATCTGTCCACACTCCCTTCTTTAAGAAATTCACTGTTGGGCATACTTTGCCTTATAAAATGGGAGTCTCTCAGGCAAAACAATTGTTAAACTCAAGTGTTATTAAGGAACACAAAAGCATAGGCAAGTCAGTGGTAAGACCTACTGTTAGGAAGATCAAGACAACCACTTTGGTATACATTGTTTATTTTACAGCAGATAAAATAAAAAAGACAACCACTTTGGATAGCAGATTTGGAGCATCAACTCTACTTTTAAAAACTAGTTATAATCCCTGAGCCATTGACTACAGTCCCTGGGCAAGTTTCCAGAAATGGAAGAAACTATTGTACCGAGCGCTGCAAAAATGTTGCTGGTTCTTGGCACATTGGCAAAAATCATTGCCTACCACTAGTGTTGAACTCCCAACTTATTTGGCATCTAATCAAGTAACTGGATTCTGGGACAGCATCTTATAGTTCATCTAATATAGCAAAAATATTTGGTCAGCCCTGTTCGAATTGGTGATTCTTGATATTGTAGGGGTGTCTTTATATGCAAATTCCTCTAGAATCCATTTTTTGTGCTAATATAAATAGAAGTGGTGATTGAAGAGAGGCAGAGAGGGGATATTTATATTGTGTTAATTTGCTTTATTTATTTTATTTTGCTGTATGTATTTTATTCTGATGTATTTTTTTGTAGTCTGCATTCTGTATTTTTATTTTGTTATATTGTATCTTTGGGCTTGGCCTCATGTTAGCCGCCCCTCATCCGCTTTGGGGAGATAGTGGCGAGGTATAAATAAAGATTATTATTATTATTATTATTATTATTATTATTATTATTATTATTATTATTATATTGGGTAGTGACTAGCATGGTCCATATAGATATGGCAGACCTGGGTGAACATGGCTTCTCAGCCATTATGCTCACAAGGCTATATTGGTCCTGCTCTTCTCTCTCCATTTCATCTCACAGTGTTGTTGTGCAGACAGAATGAGGTAGTGCCAGATATGTTGCCATGTAATCTTTGCAGAAATGTGAGTATACCTACAAAATATTTACACAATCTATCTGGAACCTTTTTTTGTCATATCAGGAGTGACTTGAGAAACAACAAATCGCTTCTGGTATGAGAGAGTTGGCCGTCTGCAAGGACATTGCCCAGGGGACACCCAGATGTTTTGATGTTTTTACCATCCTTGTGGGAGGCTTCTCTCATGTCCCCGCATGAGGAGCTGGAGCTCAAGCGCGCTCCCCCCTTTTCGAACCTGAGACCTGTTGGTCTTCAGTCCTGCCGGCACAGGGGTTTAACCCACTGCGCCACTGGAGCTCCTGAACACATATGACTGAATACCCATTTTACCAGAGCACTTGAAAAGATGGCAATATAATTCTCAGCCCATAACTTGTCAAAGAAAGACAGCCTCCTTCCAGCTCTGATAACTACTAAGGATTTTTCTTACAGCAGAGAGGAATGAGATGGAGAAGAAACCTATGAGAGCCTGGAGGGTATGCATTAGGTATGTCCTGTGGGGTAAAGGAGCCTGGATTTATCCTTCCAAACTCTCAATCAAAAGGTTCCCAGCAGAAATCAGAAGCAACTTTGAATTGTACCACATGCTGTTTTAAACATTTAGCATACTAGAATGAAAATTTTTAAAAAGAGAGAATTAAAATACTTGTGCAAGTTACTTGTTACATTGTTACATTGTGTTTTTGTTCTGAGACATTTGGTCTACAATCCTTTTCACACATACAATAAAAATACCTATCTAACTGGAAAATAGGAGAGGCATAATGATTTGAAGGAGCCTGATTCACTCAAGTCCTGCTCAATTTGGATTCAGAGCATACCTTAAATTACAACGAAGAACCCTTCTACACTGCCATATATTCCTGATTATCAAAGCAGATTAATGTTTTCTGGTTTTCTGGATTATATTGGAGAAGTGTGGACTTTGTTTTCATGGACTTTGCTGAACTTTACCCTGGACTTCTTCACACTGGCAACAAAGATCTGCATAGTTAATTTATTTATTTATTTATTTGCTTTATTTTTATACCGCATTTTTCAGCCTAAATCGGCGACTCAATGCGGTTTACAATGCAATTTATATAACAATAATAATTAGATTAAAACACAACATACACGACAGACAAAACAAGACAAAACAACGTGGTCATCAACGCCTCAGTAAAATCAGATTCCGTTCTCATAATCCTTCTATCATTCCTTTGTTCATTTATACCATCTTCATGAGTTCAATTGCCTTGTTGACCGAACGCCTGTTCATAGAGCCACGTCTTGACCTTCCTCCGAAACTCCAGCAACGAAGGGGCCTGCCTGATGTCTACGGGTAGGGCATTCCATAGCCGAGGGGCCACCACCGAGAAGGCCCTGTCTCTCGTCCCCGCCAGCCACGCCTGCGACGCAGGGGGGAACGAGAGCAGGGCCTCCCCGGACGATCTTAACGTCCTCGTCGGTTCATAGGTGGAGATGCGTTCGGAGAGGTTAAAGCAATGGTATTCCCCGTAGTCACCTACGGATGTGAGAACTGGACCATAGTGAAGGCTGAGTGAAGGAAGATAGATGCTTTTGAACTGTGGTGTTGGAGGAAAGTGCTGAGCGTGCCTTGGACAGCGAGAAGATCCAACCAGTCCATACTTCAAGAAATAAAGCCTGACTGCTCATTGGAGGGAAGAATAGTGGAGGCCAAGATGAAGTACTTTGGCCACATCATGAGAAGAAAGGAAAGCTTAGAGAAGACAATTATGCTGGGGGAAATGGAAGGAAAAAGGAAGAGGGGCCGACCAAGGGCAAGATGGATGGATGATATCCTTAAAGTGACTGGATTGACCTTGAAGGAGCTGGGGGTGGTGACGACTGACAGGGAGCTCTGGCATGGACTGGTCCATGAAGTCACAAAGAGTCGGAAACGACTGAACGAATGAACAACAATTTTGTTCCTGCTTATCTTCTTACCTTAATTGGGTTTACCTATTTCTTTAAAGTGCTTTTTTATTTTGCTGCTTTTTAATTATCTACAATAAAAGGATTGTTTTCCTATTCAATGTGTGGTGCTTAAAGTCAGAGGGCTTTTCCTGTCCTGGAGTGCAACAGTTGCACTGCCAACACTGCCAGCGATGGGGGACGCCTCGCTCGAGAGCAGTACGTGTGAAAAAGATCTTGGAGTCCTTGTGGACAACAAGTTAAACATGAGCCAACAATGTGATGTGGCAGCAAAAAAAAAGCCAATGGGATTTTGGCCTGCATCAATAGGAGCATAGTGTCTAGATCTAGGGAAGTAATGCTACCCCTCTATTCTACTTTGGTTAGACCACACCTGGAATATTGTGTCCAATTCTGGGCACCGCAACTGAAGAGAGATATTGACAAGCTGGAATGTGTCCAGAGGAGAGTGACTAAAATGATCAAGGGTCTGGAGCCCTATGAGGAGCGGCTTAAGGAGCTGGGCATGTTTAGCCTGAAGAAGAGAAGGCTGAGAGGAGATATGAACACCATGTATAAATATGTGAGAGGAAGCCACAGGGAGGAGGGAGCAAGCTTGTTTTCTGCTTCCCTGGAGACTAGGACGCGAAACAATGGCTTCAAACTACAAGAAAGGAGATTCCATCTGAACATGAGGAAGAACTTCTTGACTGTGAGAGCCGTTCAGCAGTGGAACTCTCTGCCCCGGAGTGTGGTGGAGGCTCCTTCTTTGGAAGCTTTTAAACAGAGGCTGGATGGCCATCTGTCAGGGGTGATTTGAATGCAATGGAGGCTCAGGCCATGAGATCTTACAGTCCTAGTAAGCATGCTAAGCCTAGTGCGTTTACAGAATAGGTTTGTCTGGAGGCAAAGATCGGACTTTCCCCTATAAGCTGGGAAGGAAGTGGCTATGGCCAACTGCCAGCCCTGAACCAGAAAGGCTCCATGGAGATACTTTCATAGCAGACGATATTCCTCTTTTGTGCTATTCAGAAAAGTTTAAATGATTAAAAGTGGAAGGGGCTTTATAAAACAGCAACCTCATTCATTTTTTACCAGTTAGTTCTCGCACTGCCTTAGAATGGAAAATATTTGATTGCATTTTCAAGGATGTGCTGAAGGGCCTTATTAGTGATTATGGCAACCCAAAGGAGAGTCAGACAAAAGAATCCCAACTTCCCAAATAAGTAAAAGGTAGGAAAGCACATACATGAATCTGGGGGGAAAGAACAGTCTGAGTCAGATGCATTTAGTGTGCCTACTTCTCAGTATGTTTGAGTTGCAACTATTGCATAATAAATATAGCACTGCCAACAAAGTTGTGACCTTTTCTCTCATTAGCTCAGCCTCAAAGGAACACAAACTGCAAACACCCTATGAATAAACCTTGCTGAGAAACCCCAATGATAGCTTCACTTTTGGGTCACCATAACTCAGAAATGACTTGAGGGAACCTTTATTTTCAATCAAAATGGTGAATTATGCACAAATATGGTAAAGCATGCAGCGACTGGGGTGGAACAAGGGCACAGTTGCAAAGACAGCATGCATAGGCCATGCCATGTCACTACATTATGAATTTGCTGCCTCTGCAAACAGCGGTTGGCCAGTGGTGTGAGGAAACAAGCATTCATAACACTGATGGGACTGGGGTGAGAAGTGTTAGGTCCCAGAGGCTTTACTTCTGGCAGCAGCTTTACAGAATTATATCAGCCAAAGTGATACAATAAGAATTATACACACACTTACATAAATAGAATTTGATTTCCACAGTCATGGTTAATAATATTTGCCATGTCCCTGACCTCAGAAGGCACAAGACGGTATATATAGTTCACCCTATTTCTTAAAAAATATATAATCTATATAAATAAAAATGTAATGTTTATTTACATTGGACAAATTGCTACGAAATTTGGACACAAGACACCTACTAACCCAAGGAGTGACCATCACTAAAAAAATTATTTTGTCATTTGGGAGTTGTAGTTGCTGGGATTTATAGTTAACCTACAATCAAAGAGCATTCTGAGCTCCACCAATGATGGAATTGAACCAAACATGGCATACGTGGCACCCATGACCAACAGAAAACACTAGAAGGGTTTGGTGGACATTGACCTTGAGTGTGGGAGTTGTAGTCCACCTACATCCAGAGAGCACTTTGGACTCAAACAATGATGGATCTGGACCAAACTTGGCACGAACATTCCATATGCCAAAATATGAACACAGATGGTGTTTGGGGAAAATAGACCTTGACTATTGGTAATTGTAGTTACTGGGTGTGATGAAGTGTGAGTTTTAATCTACAGTTATGTATAATTATAGATAGGCGTTTGAAAGGGTAAGTATTTAAAGTTGCATAACTGGGTGGGGGGGGGGGTAGCCAGTTCAGCTCACTTTGAGCTGGGTTACCATGGAAATAGGGGCAGAGCCAAGTGCCACTTGGCAGGGCAGCCATTTTAAAACAGTTAGTCTGCAGTCTGTGAACTGCAGGAGTGGCTGGTTCTGTTGTGTAGTGAGAATCAGGAAGGTAGTCTGTAGTTTAAAAACTACAGGGAAAGCCTGATTCTACTGTAGTGAGAATCAGGAAGGTTTTGGCTTTTAGCCTAGGTAGTTTAGATAAGTCGAGTTGACTTATTTATATTAATATTTAGTGTAGGAGTAGAAAGGGTGAGAGAAACCCAGTGAGAACCTTTAATACAACAGAAATATCACAAAGAATAAGCTTGTATCTGAAGTAATCTACTAAAGAAAGAAACATAGTTTGAAGAAAAATAGTTTGAAACCTGTTTAGTGGAAGGAAGAGTCCTTTCCAGAGTTGTTTTATAAATGTAACCTCTGAAGATATGTGCCTCTAAAAGTCAAGAAACATTGAAACCATCAAGCTTCTGCTACATTTCAATAAACTTGTTACATTTTCTTATAAAGCCCGGTCTCTGTTACAAATCCTTTCCAAGTTAAGTCACGCTACACCTTGAAGAAAGACCAATTCAATATTACTAGCTATTAGCTACACTATCAATATAATAAGCCCTTACAAAGTGGTGGCTCCATTACAAAACTGTTGCAAACTGGTGGCTTCTTCACAAATTGGTGGCATCTTCCTCACACTGAGTTTTATAGTTCACCTACAATCAAAGAGCATTCTGAACCCCACAAATGACAGAAATGGGGCAAACTTCCCACACAGAACCCCCATGACCAACAGAAAATACTTAAAGTCATCCAGTCCAACTCCCTTCACCAGGGCAAGAAAACGTAATCAAAGCCCTCCTGACAAAGAGCCATCCAGCTATATATATATATATATATATATATATATATATGATTCATACACAGAGATATAGTATCATAGATTTGAAAGGGACCCCTAAATATATGTTGCATGTTCCAGAGTAGGCAAACCAGACAATCTCCACATCAACACTGACAAAGAAACAGCAAGAAACACTGTTTACCTACAAGCATAAAGAAATAACATATACTGTATTAGAAACCAACACTTTCTCATTACTTTTCCAGATCACCAGACTGGGGCACAACAACGCATGGCAGGGGACAGCTAGTTTGATGTATAAAACTACATATATCTGGATTACATAAAGAAAAAAAATATAAATTAGGAAAGTAAAAAGGTTTTTAAAAAATCAGAATAGCTCCCAACCTTCCTCCCAACAGCTATGTTACAAGCTTTTAATTTCTGTATCCCATGGCATCTTATATAAACTTTTACAACTTAATTGATTCTACTCAACATCAAACCCCACTTTTGACTATTCTCCCTGTTGTTTTTGCAAAAAGATAATTAACTTTTCCCACTCCTTATTAATACTACTTGATGATTTTTCTCTGATGAAAATAGTTAACGCACCCATTTCAGCCAAGTTATGCCATTTCATTAACTAATCTTCCTGTGATTAAATGGGTTGTTGTTTTCCATCTCTGCAGTCTAGATGTGGTATAATTATATACTATATAATTCTCTTATAGGTCTTCTAAATTGGGTTTTCCAACAACAAAAAAGTTCTGGCTTCATTTGAAACTTTATCCTCAAGACATTCAGAGTCACCCTGTTTCTACAGCACAAAGCCTGTGAGGTTGGCTAAGCCAAAAGTACCAACTGGATCAAGATCTCCAGGCCATCTTTATAACAGAATGAAAGTAAATTATCCTAATTGTAACCTAAGACTGGTTTGCCCCTACAAACAATTTTGTTGCTCTTGTTTTAACCTGCAATTTAATCAATTTCAACTTATGGCAAGTGGGCAACTTTATAAATGAGGTATCTCCAAGAGCCGTCACCATGAACTTAGAATCATAGAATCATAGTGTTGGGGTTCAGCCTGAGTTTGAACTTGAACCTGATTCTCTGTTTGTTCCTCCTGATGCTAATGAAAGTATATTTACTGATGCTAATGGAAATGTACCTTTTGATGCCAATGCTCCTGAAATTAGTGAGGAAGAAACTGCTGTAGGTTTGGAAAATGCCAATGTTCCTGAAAGTAGTGAGGAAGGAACTTCTGTAGATTTGGAAAATGAAAGTACCAGTGTTCATGAGAATGTTTCAGAGGGAGACCTTGAACTTTCCCTCCCTTCTGCACCTGTTAACTGTAATGACAACAGGAGGGGCCAAATTTGGGAAGACAGAAGTAAATCACTCAGTTTGCGTCGATTCTCCCAAATTCAAGAATTAAAAACATTGGCTTAAAAAAAGAACCAATTCTTGAATTTTAATTGCCTTATGCCGGGCTGATTTTCTCAGTTCAGGCATCGTTTCAGAATTGATGAAGACCTTGGCAGTTCTCCCGGTTCCCTGGCCATAGTTTGGGAAGATTTCTAGGATATCAAGTACGGTTAGTGGATTGCTAACAGGTTCCAGTATTTCACAGTGAGGCTTTTGGTTTTGCTTTGTCCATTTAAATTCATGTTTGCTGATTTTGCTGTGGCTTTTGACTTGCATTTTTCCTTTATTTTGTAACCATTTTTCTTCAATAAAAAAGGATTGTTTTTCACAGCCAAGTGTGGTGGATAGTTATCTTAGGGCCTCGTTCCCTGCTCTGGATTACAACACATAGAATCAAAGAGTTGGAAGAGATCTCATGGGCCATCCAGTCCAACCCCCTGCCAAGAAGCAGGAATATTGCATTCAAATCACCCCTGACAGATGGCCATCCAGCCTCTGTTTAAAAGCTTCCAAAGAAGGTGCCTCCACCACACTGCTGTTCCACTGCTGAATGGCTCTCACAGTCAGGAAGTTCTTCCTCATGTTCAGATGGAATCTCCTTTCTTGTAGTTCGAAGCCATTGTTTCACGTCCTAGTCTCCAGGAAGCAGAAAACAAGCTTGCTCCCTCCTCCCTGTGGCTTCCTCTCACATATTTATACATGGCTATCATGTCTCCTCTCAGCCTTCTCTTCTTCAGGCTAAACATGCCCAGCTCCTTAAGCCACTCTTCATAGGGCTTGTTCTCCAGACCCTTGATCATTTTAGTCACCCTCCTCTGGACACATTCCAGCTTGTCAATTGTGGTGCCCAGAATTGGACACAATATTCCAGATGTGGTCTAACCAAGGCAGAATAGAGCATCGGGAGCATGACTTCCCTAGATCTAGACACTATGTTCCTATTGATGCAGGCCAAAATCCCATTGGCTTTTTTTGCCGCCACATCACATTTTTGGCTTATGTTTAACTTGCTGTCCACAAGGACTCCAAGATCTTTTTCACACGTACTGCTCTCGAGCCAGGCATCATCGTCCCTCATTCTGTATCTTTACATTTCGTTTTTTCTGCCTAAGTGGAGTATCTTGCATTTGTCACTGTTGAACTTCATTTTGTTAGTTTTGGCCCATCTCTCTAATCTGTCAAGATTGTTTTGAATCCTGCTCCTGTCCTCTGGAGTATTGGCTATCCCTCCCAATTTGGTGTCGTTTGCAAACTTGATGATCATGCCTTTTAGCCTTGCTCAAGTCTTCCTTGCTCAAGTCTTGTAAATTCAGGACCATATCATCCTTGATTGATTTAATCTACCTGTAGTGTGGACTTCCTCTTTTCCTATTGCCTCCCACATTAGAAAGGACATTGCACTTTAATGTGCATGTTGTCTCATACTATGATAGTCTCAGTTGAATCATCTTGGTCATGAGTATGTAGATATCATCCAACTCTTATTCCTTTCCAGCTCAATCCTGGTCCAAAACCAATGTCTATCACTAGCAATGGACTGGATGAGGGCAAACACACTGAAATCCAGACAAGACAGAGATACTCCTGATTGGTTGAAAAGTGGATCAGGAAATAGGGATTCAGCCTTTGTTGGATGAGGTTATAGTCCTCTTGATGCATGCATGCAGTTTAGGTGTATTCCTGGATTCAACTCATGTTTTGGGAGTAGCCAGGAATGCATTTACACTTGGGGAGATAAAGTGGAGTATAAATAAATCTATATATGTATAAATGCTCTGTGCATAATGAGTACCTTAAAAACAAAAGAACCAATGAACGAAATCACACCAAATTTGGCAGCAAAACATCTCACTACACAAGGAGTGACCATCACTCCAAAAATTATGATTTTGTCATTTGGAAGTTGTAGTTGCTGGGATTTATAGTTCACCTACAATCAAAGAGCATTCTGAACTCCATCAACGATGGAATTGAACCAAACTTGGCACACAGAACTCCCATGACCAACAGAAAATATTGGAAGGGTTTGGTGGGCATTGACCTTGAGTTTTGGAGTTGTAGTTCACCTACATCCAGAGAGCACTGTGGACTCAAACAATGATGGATCTAGACTAAACTTGGCACAAGCACTCAATATGCCCAAATATGAACACAGATGGGGTTTGGGGGAAATAGACCTTGACATTTGGGAGTTGTAGTCACTGGGATTCACAGTTCACCTACAATCAAAGAGCATTTTGAATCCCACAAACGACAGAATCAGGGCAAACTTCCCACACAGAACCCCCATGACCAACAGAAAATACTTAAGGTCTTCTAATCCAACTCCCTTCATCATGGCAAGAAAACATAATCAAAGTCCTCCTGACAAAGAGCCATCCAGCCATAGAGATAGATAGATAGATAGATAGATAGATAGATAGATAGATAGAGATATGATTCACACACAGAGAGATATAGTATCATAGTTTTGAAAGGGACCCCTAAAGAAGGACAATATGTTGCCTGTTCCAGGGTGGGCAAACCAGACACTCTCCACATCAACACTGACAAAGAAACAGCAAGAAATACTGTTTACCCACAAGCATAAAGAAATTACCTATATTAGAAACCAATACTTTCTCATTACTTTATTTTCCAGATCAACAGACTGGGCCACAGCAACGTGTGGCAGGGGACAGCTAGTAATCTATATAAATAAAAATGTAAATGTCTGTTTGTTTATTACCTCAAATCTCTCAAAATACTTCACTGATTACTTTGAAATTTTGACACAACATAGCATTCAAATAGGCAAATGTTTTAATGTTTTCACATACCTACTATTATATAGATGTTACACCTGTGACAGCTAAAAATATGCTTTGCTTCAAAAACAGCGCCATCTGCTGCATGCCCAAGCAACTCACACTGTACTACATATTTTATGAGAGCTAAAGGAGGCGGCAGAAGTGATTCACCTGTTCCCCGCATGGGACTATCCGGGAAACTGCGACAATAATAGGGAAAGGCCGGTGATGGTGGCTCCCAGGACCAGGAGGAACTTGTCCAGCGGCCTCATGATAGAGCAGCAGTGAAGGAAGGGCCATGGGGAGGCACAAGAGGCGGGGGGGGGGGGGGGGGGCTGAAAGCAGCAGACAGCGGAGCCCAGCAGCGCAGAAAGGGTGGCCACTCCTAACACTCCAAGCTGTGCCCTGCCCCTCCCATCAGCCTTAAAGGGCCAGATACCCAGGAGCTAGGACTCCCTGGATGGAAGACCCTCCACTGGGGCTCTGAGCTGTTTGGACTTCGACTCTCTGAATTCAATCACACTGTCTTCTGGGAAATGAAATAAAAAAAGAAGCAGCAGCAGCAGACGACTCATAGGTTGAATGCCACAGACAGAATTTGTTTATTAATTTATTGATATTCTGAATTATCTCTATATCTGCACAGACAATGGAACAAAAAAAATTTTGTATACCCACAAGCATTGTAAAATTCATTATATTAGAAACCTGTTCTTTCTCTTTTCTTTCTTTTCCACTGAACCAGATAGGCCACAGCAACGCATGGCTGGGGACAGCGAAGAAGAAGAGGAAGAGGAAGAGGAAGAGGAAGAGGAAGAAGAAGAGGAGGAGGAGGAGGAGGAGGAGGAGGAGGAGGAGGAGGAGGAGGAAAAACTCAGCCGTTATCAGGACCTCAAAATCAAACTGCAAATGCTTTGGCATAAACCAGTACAGGTGGTTCCAGTGGTCATCGGCACACTGGGTGCCATGCCAAAAGATCTCAGCCGGCATTTGGAGACAATACACATTGACAAAATCATGATCTGTCAACTGCAAAAGGCCACCTTACTTGGATCTGCACGCATCATTCAAAAATATATCACACAGTCCTAGACGCTTGGAAAGTGTTCGACGTGATTTTGTGATACGAAATCCAGCATATAGATCTCGTTCATTGTGACATACTGTGTTTTTGTGTCAGTAAAATAATAATAATAGTAATAAAGGATTGCATGCCTGGTGTACTCATTCCTGGAGATGCTGGATCTAGCCTTTGAAGATTGTTCAGAATTTTATGTAGTTCCTCTCTGCATTGCTTCCACTGTTACTGAATGATCTACCAACTCGAAATGCTTCCTGTGTAAAACCTATGGCCACACTTGTCAGAGTATATTGATTATTCTCAGGTTTCTGTTTATTGTATACTCAGCGGCTGACCCACATTTGTCTCAGTATGATGTAAAACATCACAATATTTTATGCAAGCTAGATTTACTAAACATGAATAGTTGTCAAAAACAGCACCACCTTGCCCTGTTAAGAATGATCTCATTTTTGTCCTAATTGAAGGAAACATTCTGGCTTTTCAACACAGTGCTGTCAGACCCCCCCCCCCCCCCCCCAGTACTAGATTGAGATAAAGAGAAGTGATATATCAGTTCTCTTCTGCCAAACGCAATTCAACCAACCAAAGGGAGAATACTTGGCCATGGATTCTCCCAATTCACAGGAGTTCAGTGTACAGAACATGCTATAGAGAGGAAATCACATCTCTAAATTGTCTAAATTGTTTTTCAAGCCAGGTGCCCTTACTCCAATGCTCTGGCCCTAAGCATACCAACTTCTCGTTTTTAATTTGTGCAGTACAATTTTTAATTTTATGTTTCTAGACAGCATACTTCATCAAATCACAGAAAATAACAAAAGACTGCTATGGCATACATTTTGTTTCCAACAATTCTCACCGTCATAATGTTTTCTCAATCATTATCTGTTCTTGGAAATCCACCCAGCTGTGGAGTGCGAACCAAGAATGGAACATTCCGCTTTTGTGCGGAAAAAAGGCATAACTTGGGACAGAAATTAAACTTCATTTTTTTAGTTTTCCTGCTTCTTGGCAGGGGATTGGACTGGATGGCTCACAAGGTCTCTTCCAACTCCATGATTCTATGATTTACACCTCTCTGTCTGCTGTCTGAAAAGACATGATGGATATACAGATAGATAAATAGAGACTTTGCCAAATATTATATTGGAAGTCTATTTACTGTTTATAAATAGACATTTTATTTATTTATTTATTTCACAGTTTTCTATACCGAGCTTCTCAACCTCATTGAGGGACTCAGCCCGGTTTCCAGCCATAAAAAATGTATACACTCATTAAAATATCATATATCACAATTACAAAAACAACTTTAAAAACACTATATATAAAACTACAGTGGTCAGTCGTCCTATTAAGATGGATCTACATCAACTTCCATCCAGGGTCCTATGGTGTTGTCTCATTCATCAAAAGCCTGACTCCACAGCCACGTCTTCACCCTTTTCCAGAAAGAAAGCTAGGTTTCGAAAAAGACGAAACCTTCTGGGATAAGGTGCTAAAAACAGAAACGAAACTAATAAAGAAAATCTATCAGCAATTGCTTCGCTGGCTAACAGAGAAAGAGCAAGAAAAGGAAAACATGATAAAGTGGGCCAGGAACATCGGGCGAACAATAAGCCTAACCGAATGGGAAGAGAAAATTAAAATTCACCTACTGAACAGACTTTAAAGAAAACTGGTACAAATTATTTTACCGATGGTACCTAACCCCAGAGCTACTATCCAAGTTTAGCAAAGGAAAAAACAACGGTAAATGTTGGAAGTGTAGGAAAGAAAAGGGAGACTTCTTCCACATGTGGTGGAGATGTAAAAAGATTAAGTCCTTTTGGAGACTAATTCATAAAAAATTAGAAATGATCTTAAGAATAAAATTTAAATTAAAACTGGAATATCTTTTGCTAGGCATCATGGACTTTGACATGGACACAAATACGAACAAGATCTTTTTCTATCTAATATCAGCAGCAAGAATAAAACTGGCCCAGTTGTGGAAATCCCCTCAGTAAAGCAGTGGATGTTGAAAGTTCTGGATATTATGAATATGGACCTTCTTACCCAAAGATTATCCCAAAAGAGTAAAACGACCAAAACAACAAACTGGAATAATTTCCTCCAATACTTAGAAGAGGTTAAAAAGGAATAATTAATAATAATAATAATAATAATAATAATAATAATAATAATAAACAATAATAAAATAAATAAAAACAAAATAGTAATAAGACTAATGATAATAACAATATTAACGACAAAACTATTAGACAAACAACCTGGAGAACAAAAGAAAATTGCCGGCTGATTAAAATAAGTCAAAACTTAAGGAAAAATAGGACTTCATTCTCTCCACAAGAAGAAAAGACAAATAGTCCCAAGAAGGAGAACAACATGACTCATCCCTGAACAACTTGGAAGTGCCTTACAAAACGGACATAATTCCCTTCCCATGAACATGTTGAGAGGATGAGTATGTGTGAGGGTGAGAGAGTGAGTTAAATCCCCCCCCCTCTCTCCTTTTTTTTCTTTTTCTTTTTGGAAACCCTACTCTACGGGCCTCCCTTTCTCTTCTTTCCTTTGCACTTTCCTATCCCAACCCAATTGTTTCACCACTTTTTATGTATTCAAAAATTCACAATAAAAATATATATTTTGAAAAAAGAAAGTCAGGTGGAGATTTCATCACCACTCAAGATCAGGAAATAGCATTGCAGAGAACTTTGCCATGAGTTCCCCCTAGGACATATATAGGACTTCATCAGTTACAAGTCTTCCCCTGTTTCCACACACTTCTAAAACATTTCAAAGTGCCATGGAGCCTTTCACACAATATAAAACTACTTCCACTTATCACCCATTGTACTTCATCCCTGAAATGTAGTAGAAGTGTAATACTGGGGGAGATGGGTGGACAGGAGACAGGGTGAACTCGTCTTCTGAGCTCCTGATGCATGTGGAAGTGAGAGAAAATGATTAAAAACACATGGAATGGGATTTGTCAGATTCACCCGTGTTGAATTGTTTCAGTGATGTGGAGGAATGGGTGTTCCTATGAGTGGTCTTCTATGGCCCACTTGTATGAGCCTGGAGTAGTAATTTTTTTAATTAGTGTAATTCTAAAGAATAGCGGTATTGTAAGATATCACCACTTTGCTTTTGCTGCATTCTCCTTCATAGTAATCTAGGCTTTCAAAATTGTGCTATTGCTAGCTGTTTAACATAACACTGATATAATGGAGGAAATGAAAACCTGAGAGGAAGGGGTTGTGGCAAAGAGGTTTATAATAACACTGGTATAAAGGAGAGAAGGAGAGCCTGGAAAGTGGGATCGTGGCAAAGTGGTTTATAATAATACTGGTATAATGGAGGGAAGGGAGGCATGGGAAAAACAAATCATAGAAAAGTGGTTTAAAATTCCCCCACTCTTCCCTGCCTCCCCACCAATGGGATGAGGTCCATAGTAATGTTGGCTTTTTATACTGCCGTTTTCCCCGATTAAAAAAAAGAATGTAGTCATCAGGGATTGCACTTACTCATGTGATAATTCAGAGAAAATATAGTGTTTGATAGGATTTGTAAAATGAAACAGTGTCTTTTAAAATTGACCACTTCTGCAGTAAGTCTAGTGAAGTAATTAGAGAAGAAATAAGAAAAATAAAGCTCGAGCTTGCTGTTGCCAAAGGCTCAAGCCTGACGTGCTGATAACTATTCTTCATAAAATATATTTCCACAATAAGAGGATTCCACCCTTTTTGGAACAAAAGTTCGCTCCCTAATTAAATCAAGGTTATCAGAACATGCGTTATATACTAAATACGTAAAACTATCATAATTTAGCCCTCACCAACACTTTTCCATCACAGCCAAGCATACGTGATCATCTTTTATGAAGAACTGTCTCTTTGGGCCTTTTTACACAGTTCTATTTCCCAGAATATCAAAGCAGAAAATCCCACAATATCTGCTTTGAACTGGGTTATGGAGACCACATTCAGATAATTTGGGATTTTCAACCTTGATATTCTAGACTGCGTGGAAAGATTCTTATGTCCAGAACCGAATTAGTCGCCGAATTAGGCTGAAAAATGCGGTATAGAAATAAAGCAAATAAATAAATAATAAACCGGACATATTATTCCAAGTGAAGTCTGACCAAAGCACAACACTGTTTTTTTTAAAAAAAAAAAAAGTTGCTGCATTGTACTGTTGATTTATATTCAGCTTGCGGTCTATTCATGCGGTCTACTCATTTGGTGCTGAGGCGTTATGATAATGATTGTTTATTGATATTGACTGTTATGTATAATGTGTTTTAATTGCCTATGATACTGTCTTGTGATAATTTGTACTATGTAAACCGCTTTGAGTCGCCTATGGGCTGAGAAAAGCGGTATAGAAATAAAGTAAATAAATAAATAAAAATCCTTAGAGTCTGGGATGAGCTAGAAAGTGACTACTAGGCATGTGCAATCCATGGTTCTAAATGGTTCTAAAGTACTTACAAAACTAAAGTTCTGGTAGTGAAAACTAGGGGGCGCTGGTGCTTTGCTTCTACAGTGTTGCTAAAGTTCTGGTGGTGAAAATTTCAGAACTCTAACAAAATTTTCAAAATATCATTATTATTTCATTATTGGTGATTTTTATGACAGAGCCTATTAGGAACTGCCATTTATAATGAAATTTTGAAAGTTGTGTTAGAGTTCTGAAAGTTTCACCACCAGAACTTTAGCAACACTTTAGCAAAGCACCAGCGTCCCCTAGTTTTCACCACCAGAACGTTAGCCTTGTAAGTACTTTAGAACAATTTAGAACCATGGATTGCACATGCCTAGTGACTACACTCAGGCTACATTTTGGTTGAAGGCACTATGATGAAACTGGAAATAGAAATAAAGTTTTCTTGAAACTAGCAACACCAATCCATTCTTCTATTGCCCTTCTAGCCTGTTTTTTTCCCCCAAGGGACGCACAGAGTTCTGGCTTGAAAATAGTACATGTGAAAGAAATTTAAGAGTCTTAGAAGCCCATAAGCTGAATATAAGTCAACAGTACAATGCAGCAGCTTTTAAAAAACCCACTGTGTTGTGCTTTGGTCAGACTTCACTTGGAATAATATGTCCGGTTCTGGACACCACACTTTAAAACTAGCATTGACAAGTTAGGGAAGAGGAAATAGTAAAAGATTCTATGGTTAGATGGGCCCAAAAAGTGGGAAAAGTCATGGAAGAGATGAATGAAATACACTGCATGTCAAAACTTAAAAGAAAATGTTTATTAAATGCACTTGCGATGGTATCTCTTTCCAGAGAGACTAGATGTATAATTGCTCTAATGAATGTTGGAAATGTGGGAAAGAAAAAGGTACATGGTGGACTTGCGGCAAAGTAAACAATTACTGAAAACAGATCCATATATATCTCGACAAAATGTTAAACACAAATTTCAAAATGACACGGCAAATGTGCCTTTTGAATAGGCCCGATGAAGAATTAGAAAGAAAGTTTAGAAAAAAAATGTTTTACATGACAGTGGCAGCTCGAATAGTATATGCAAGATATTGGAAAACCCCAGAGATACCTCATTTAGAAGAATGGAAAATATATTACAGATATACTAATAATGGATTCATAATGGAGCCAGTGGAGATTTTTGGGACAAATTACAAATGGGTGAAAGGAAAATAACAAATCTATAAAATAAATTAATTGATTGGGTACCAGAAACTGAAGAGATTAAAAATTTGATGATCCAATGGGCTAAAATATAGGCAGAATGATACAGTTGAAGGAATGGGAATTAATATGGTCAAAATGATTAATATATATATATATATATATATATATATATATATGCCTCAGATCTTAGGGGGAATTGGCTAAAGATGCAACATTGTTGGTATTTAACACCACAAAAATTGGCTAGAATATATAAGAATTTGGACAATAATTGCTGGAAATGTAAATCCCAGGAAGGTTCATTTTACCACATGTGGTGGTCTTGTGGCAAAAGAAAGGAATATTGGAAAATGGTACATACAGAGTGTAAAAAAATTGAATATAGAATTCCCCATGCACCCAGAATTTTATTTGTTAAGAATGCTTGATGCAGAGACATTTAAGGATACAAATACTGAAAAGCTATTCATTATTTTTTTTTTTTTGCTACAGCAGCTAGGATTGTCTCTTGCCAAATTTTGGAAACAGGACTTGATTCCCTCAAGGACACAGTGGCTAGAAAAAATAATAGATATTAAGGACATGGACGAACTGACTTATTGTCCTAGGCAAAGCAGTGGGAAAGGAATGAAACAGACTAAGTGGGAAGTATTGGAAGAATACATGAAAAAGGAACTTTAAATTGACATTTTGAAGCATAGTTTCTGAGCTGAGGAAGATAATACTTCCATTCTGTGCTGGTAAAACCTTATATAAAGCATACTTTTTCAGTTCTTGGTGCTTCATTTTAAGAAGGATATAAACAAGTTGCAGTGATCTCAGAGAAGGGCAACAAGGATGGTAAGAGATATGTAGAACAAAACATTGAGGTAATTGAGGCTTTTCAGCCTGGTTAAGAGAAGTCATGATTGCACTCTGTAAATATCTGAAGTGCTATCACAAAGAGGAGGAGGAGGTAGGTTTGTTGTCTGCGAATGGGTTGAAGTTACAGAAAGCAAGATTTTAACTGAACCTTAGAAAGAACCTCTTCACAATAAGAGCAGTTCGGCAGTGGAACCAATTATTTAGAGAGGTGGAGAGGATTTTTTCTTTGCTTGTCTTCAAAAAGAGTGAGGAAAGTTACCTGCTGGGGATGCTAGCTGGTGTTCCTGTATTGAGCTCCAGAGCTTGCACAGTTAGCCCTCTCTAACTGTATACTATGAGT
Organism: Anolis sagrei; assembly: GCF_037176765.1. NCBI lineage: Eukaryota > Metazoa > Chordata > Lepidosauria > Squamata > Anolidae > Anolis > Anolis sagrei. The sequence continues at coordinate 128,817,014 of NC_090024.1, read as the reverse complement.
AACAAATTTGTGCTTCCACCCTCAAATTCATGGGAAATACAACTAAAGCAAAACTATAAATGCCAGAATGTGTTAAACAAAATGATAAGTATTTTATTTATTTATTTATTTAGAATACTTTTACCCCGCCCTTCTCAACCTCTGGGGGGACTCAGGACGGCTTCCAATTTGGCAACAATTCGATGCCGCGTAATAAATTACAAAACAGCAATAATTATAATAGTTCGAAGCATAAAAACATTTAAACAATAAACTAACAGTCTACCGAACTATTATCAGTCTAGTGGCCATTTATCTAGCTATATACTTTGATTGAGATCTCCGTTTATCTTATCCATAATCCACTTCCAAGCCATTGTCAACATTGTCAATTGTCATTTCCACCTAATTACCTGAAGGCCTGGTCCCACATCCACATTTTTGCCTTCTTTATAAGGGGAGGAGGAATGACAATGACCTAATTTTCCCAGGGAGTGAATTCCGCAGGCAGGGGGCCACCACCGAGAAGGCCCTGTTCCTCGTCACACCAAACTTGTTTGAGACAGAGGCAGGGCCAAGAGCAGGGCCTCCCCTTAAACTCTGAGGTGGGACATAGAAGCAAGTAAGTAAAGTTTATTACGGTTGATGACCAGATCACAACATGGGGACCCATTCCCGTACATTCACATCAAACCCAAGGGGTTATACACTTCAAACTTCAACAACTTTTAAAATCTAAGCTAAAAACCAATATAAGTAATTATTAAAACCTAACTCAACCCACAAGATCATCCAACACAGTTTAAAGAGAGGTAGTGGGGATGGCACCGGGGAGGGGGGGGGAATATCCAGCCATATAAATATCAGTCTATATCTGATATCCCATCTATATTCCAGGAGAAGCTTAGGTCTTTTAACCCTCAATCATCATCCGCCGAATTTTAATTGCAGCCATGCAGAACTTAGCGACGTTGTACATCACAGCCGAGTTTGTGTCTGAGAGCAGCAGGTCTATATAGAATTGCCCAGAAGGAGATACGTTCAGACAGGTATGCTGAACCGGAGCCGTATAAGGTTTTATAGGTCAAAACCAGCACTTTGAACTGTGCTCGGAATTGGATCTGCAGCCAATGGAGCTGACATAACAGAGGGGTGGTATGCTCTCTGAGTAGTAGTATATGTCCCACTTGAATAGTGTCTGTTCCACCTTTGGAGATGTAAAATAGCCTAGGACCATAAAGTACATGTTACATGTTAAAAGTTCCAGATTCAATCCATTGTATCTTCAGTCTGGAAAACACTTAAAAAAAACTCTGGGGAGTAAATGTCAACCAAAGCACCTCATACTGAAGCTGAATATCCCAAAGGTTTGACTTATTAGGAGGCCATTTTCTATCTTTGCCATGACTAGAGCTGGATACTCAGAAGTGCCCCTAAGTAATTTTCAGCGGTAAGCAAACAGTATTTTGGCACCCCCCCCCCCCAACCAATCATTGATATATATTTTCTGTTCGTCGTGGGAGTTCTGTGTGCCATATTTGGTTCAATTCCATCATTGGTGGAGTTCAGAATGCTCTTTGATTGTAGGTGAACTATACATCCCAGTAACTACAACTCACATATGTCAAGGTCTATTTTCCCCCAAGAGCGCCTCAAGAGCACCCCTGGGCAAAATCAACTATACTGCAAATGCTTACTTTGCGTAATGGTTGAGCCGCCCCTGTGGATACTGCATCCTGGCAGAGTGGGAACTTAAGACTGCTGTTGAAATATGGCAGTTCTCATGTTGTGTAACCCTCCTTTCCTGCCGTAATGTCTATCGTACACTTTACGTTGTATTCCAATGACTTTAGACTGACCATATATTTCTACCACTGACAGTGAGACAATAAAGTAGAGCAGAGACATGGAAAGATATAGCATAATGGCATCAGGATACAAGTTACAAAGGAGAGGAGGGGAAAGTGGCAGGGCTATGCCATTGTCTATGTTGGGCCCATTTTCCTTTGAAACATTACAAAATATTCTTTTGTCTGTCTCTCTGTGTGTATTTTAACGTCTTTTGTAGACTATCACTGTTTTACCATTTCCCCCCTGCCGATGCTCAACCATCTCCTCTGTCTTTTACCCACCCCCTTTTTGCAAAGCTATCATTTAAATTTTTATTAGGTGTTCAGCCACAGTATAAATACCCCATTTGAACTGCTGACACGCAAATCAATAGAAGGAAGATCTGGCAGAGTGGATTTCCTGGCTTTAGGGAAAGCAGCTCAGAGATGCAGATTCTTTTCAGATGAAAATGAGTTGAATAAACAGAAGAGACAATTTCCTTAAATAAAGCTTGTGACAGCTCGGCAGTCAAGCTGCGCAGAACAAGCATTTAGGGGGCTTTTCCTCTCCTTGTTCTCATTAAACACAGCTTCTTCAGTCTTTTCACTCCAACCTTTGTAATCTTGGAGCTTTGGAAGATGAACTGTCCAAGAAAGCCATGAACAAAAAATAAAATAAAATAAAAACCCACTAGCGGAAAATATGTCAGTCATTTGGAAGAAGAGGATTCTACGAATTTCTCCAGGTTGACTGCACTTGGAGCGGAGCTGGAAGAGTTGGCTGCTGAGCAGGAAAATACTACCAATTTCCTTTCCATCACTGCCCCAGGATAACCTTTGCTTTCAGGATTGGTTTAGCTGGACATTTAAAATGTTCACCTATTTCCGTTCACCTATCTTTCATTGCCTTTGATCAGCACTGCTGTTACAACGTAAGGATGTAAAATGCCAGCATAAAACATTACAGACTGTTAGCTCCCATGTCAATGGGGTGGTGAATCTGGTCTGAACTTTAAAAGAGCCATCCAAGGTGCTGTATTAGATTCTCAAGGTTTGGTTTGGAATCAAGCTGTTCTTTAAAATTCAGACTAAAATTCAAAGGACAAACCCATTGCCCTATTGATACAGGAAACTACAACTAGTCCAACGGACTGCAGCCAGATTACTAACTGGAGCAGGATACAGGGAGCATATCACCCCCTTGTTGTGCCAGCTCCACTGGCTGACAGTCCATTTCCGAACTCAATTCAAAGTGCTGGTTTGAACCTATAAAGCCCTATATCAGCGGTTCTCAACCTGGGGATCGCGACCCCCAAGGGGGTCGTTTGGCCATTTTGGAGGGGTTGCAAGGTCACCTCCTTTGGCCCCTCCCCCAAGGCTTTGGCCCCCATCCCTCAAGGCTTTGCATGAGGCCAGGTCTCTTGCAAAGCCACCCTTGCCTGCCTTGTGCTCTTGCCTGCCGGCAAGGGTGAAAGCCAGGCGAGGGCTCCTTCATGTGAGGCCTGGCCTCGTGCAAAGCCACCCTCACCTGCTCTGTATTCCCGCCGGCCAGCAAGGGCGAGAGCCAGGCGAGTGCTCCTTCATGTGAGGCCTGGCCTCGCGCAAAGCCTCCCTTGCCTGCCTTGCACTCTCAAAAATAATTTTATGGTTGGGGGTCACCACAACATGAGGAATGATATTTAGGGGTCACGGTGTTAGAAAGGTTGAGAACCACTGCCCTATATGGTTCTGGCCCAGCTTACTTGTCCGAACACATCTCCATCTATGTCCTACCTCGCAGTATAAGATCATCCGGGGAGGCCCTGCTCTCTCTCCCAACAGCGTTGCAAATACATCTGGTGGGGATGAGAGACAGGGCCTTCTCAGCTGTGGCCCCCCACCTGTGGAACTTGCTTCCCACAAAGATAAGATATGCTTCATCCATCCTGTCATTTAGGAAGAAATTGAAGTCGTGGTTCTGGGACCAGGCTTTTGGACAGCAGGCATAAATAGCACTTTGGATATGGAATTTGTCTGGAATGGTGATACAGCTGTCAATACTGTATTGTTTTAATTAATGTTCTATTTATTGTTTTAATTGTTGTTATATTGCTTTGTTATATGAAGTGGCATCAAATTGGTGCCAAATGTAAGCCGTCCCGAGTCCCCCTTCTGGGGTTGAGAAAGAATGGGTTAGAAATACTGGAAATAAAAATAAAATAAATATAGGAGCCACTACTTGCTTTTTGTTCGCATAGTCCTCAATAACTGATATTTGCTGCTTACTAATGCAATGACATAATGTACCACCAGACGAACTTTCCAGACTATAACCATACATATTGATGTCTCTTACATCTTGCTTTATTAGTTCTGTAAATCATGTGTAATTTTTGAAGAGACAGATCTTGCAGTAAGAGGACATGTGACCTCCTGTAGGAGGGTGGAGAAGCCATTAGGAGAAATGTTATGTTGAATGACAAGCCAAAGATGTTAGAATGAAAAATAAAAATTATAAGTAAATAGAATGCCCTTGTTTGTTGGATGTTCTCCGATCCCAAAATAGTATCATTCAGTGAAAAAACAACAGTTGATGAATATTTAGCACAGCGCTACTCAGCTTTGATTATGCCTATGTTGAAAAATGATTACATTTTCTATGACTGTTTCTACTCTACTTCTTGAAGCAGTTTGCTAGTCTTAAAGGATATGAGCAAAACTACACAAAGCAGCAGAACATACCTTTGAGCCCTCCTAGGGCAGGGTTTTAAGTGAATATTAAAATCATGGTTCATTTCTACTACTGGGGGCAATTACAAGTGTTGAATGAACTTACTTGGGTTTGGATGGGAATATTTTAATAAATCAAATGTAGAAATAATCCTTAGAATATGCTCTTAAACTACCATTATTCACTTTTCCATATAATCACCAGACAATTGGATATATTTCTGCCAATGATGAACAAGTTTTCTGAAGCAGTCATGGAAGAAGTCGACACTCTGTTTCCGCAACCCATTGTGCACAGATCTTCTGATAGCCAAGCAAAGCAATAATGAGACCCGCACATTCTTGTAAAATGCTGATTATGCTTGAAATTTCTCTCCGAGTGATACAACGATCATCCTGAATTAATCTGTCAACCTTTTGCTTGTGAAACTCAGTGGTTGCTGTCACAGGACATCCAACTCTTTGTTTGTCACGCAAGTCAGATGTTCCCACCTCAACATCTTTAACTTACTCGCCCAATGACGCACAGTACTCACATCAACACAATCACCATAAACAGCTTTGCATTCTCCGATGAATCTCCTTTGGGGTGACACCTTCTGCTGTCAAGAATTCAATGACTGCACATTGCTTAAGTCGCATTGACCGACCATCTGCACAGGGTTTAACAACACAACCATTCAATGCTAAGGCTTCCTGCCAAAATGGAACTGTAGAGGAGAGTCTACTGAACAAGCCAGTACCTGCAACATACCAGTACTGCCACCTGTTGAGGAGTTATGAAGGTGGAGGCATTACTTTTCATTCAACCCTTGTAGTTGTAGGAATAAACTAATTGGTGATGGCTTTCCTCAAAGAATTCTGGGAACAATTTTTGCAACAGTAGTGATAGCAATGAAGATGGAAGTGGGGATGATGAAAGTTAGGATCCTCATCTTATTCTACAACCTAATTAAGGCACTTACAGGGTAGATTTCAGTTAATCAAGATGGGAAGATAAATCCCATGGCAAGCAATTTTTGAGATTGGAGAGAGTCCTATCCCAGCCTCTCCCATACTCAATTCACTCGTGACATGCACAAAAAAAATCCTCCAAGGAATAATATTGGGAATATTTTATCCAATATTTCTCAAAAAATGTCTTATTTATTCCTGCTTAAAAGAAAAAAAAACAATTCATTCATTACCTTAAAAACAATAAACTCAGGGAGAAAAAAACACTTTCTAGTGGGAATGATAATCTCCCACCAACTTGTTCTGCACATCACTAATCTCATTCCCAACTCTGCAGCAAAGCAATGCCCTTCGATTGGCAAAAAAATCCGGGTTTTCTGTAACACAGCAGGATAAAACGCAAGGATGTTTGAACTGGTTAAAAGCCCAAATAACTGTCATGGACATCATTTGTCACTATCTCAGAACCTATGAGGTAAGTAGGATTTTTTTGGGTTGTAGGTTTTTCTGGGTTATATGGCCATGTTCTGGAGGCATTTTCTCCTGACGTTTCGCCTGCATCTATGGCAAGCATCCTCAGAGGTAGTGAGGTCTGTTGGAAGTAGGAAAATGGGTTTATATATCTGTGGAATGACCAGGGTGAGACTACCTCTGAGGATGCTTGCCATAGATGCAGGCAAAACGTCAGGAGAAAATGCCTCCAGAACATGGCCATATAACCCAGAAAAACCTACAACAACCCAGTGATTCCGGCCATGAAAGCTTCCGACAATACATAGGAATTTTTTGTTTGTGTAGACAAGCCCTAAGCTAGTTTTTTGCCTGACGATGAACAAAGTCTCCCTCTCCACTCACTAGTCAAGCTATATTGTTATTTGGGCAGATCATTCAGAAAAGCCACAAGCAGCAATCCTAGCCCTGAAAATAAAAATGTGATAATCACAAATAAATAATATTTTTTTGGCTTTCTATGACACTGATAATTTGATATCTTCAGGTGGCCACATCATTTTGCCAGGCTATTCAAGTTTTAGATGTGTATTTAATATCCCTTCTCTGTCCCAAAAAACAACACTCACCATCCCATTCTTCCATCTCCTTTTGTTCTGGGTAGAGAAAGGAACAATTTGAGGGGAAGAAGTAACCATCACATCCAGTAAAGTCCTTCAGCAAATGCATCTACTAGTGAAAAACTCTCTGGAGAAGGTCAGCAGCAAATGTTGTAGGCAGATGGGAGAGCAGCAGGGATGTGTCTTTCCCTGGCAAAGAGGCCAGTTGTCGTGCCCTGGAGCAATGGTAGAAAACACCCAGCTCTTTAGTGGTCTAGACTTCCTTAATGTTTTAATGTCAAAAAATAGAGCAACCAAGAGTAGCTTATAAAATAACACTACAGTACTTTAAAAATCCTTCACGACAGTGCACAAGCCTTTGGGTCTTCAGATTATGAGCTTTTTGCTATCTAATAATAGCCACGGAAATTCTAGACTCTTTTCATCAAAAATCCCATTAAGCCTCACAGAAGGTAGAAGTTGTATTAGAATGGCACTATGGTAATGCTTCAGTAATTTGTCATTTATCAAATAAGGAGAAACAAGTAGTGCCAATGAGTTACTTCAAAGTATTAATGAGCAGAAGGTGAATTGGTTTTGTTTTTAAAAAGTTCCAAAAACTGATCCTTCACCATTGGCTGACCTGTCAGTGATGGGAAGTTTGGTCCAACAAAATCTGACAGACCACATATACCTCAGCCTTATCCTCTAGATCAGGGGTCCTCAAACTAAGGCCCGGGGGCTGGATACGGCCCTCTAAGGTCATTTACCCGGCCCTCACTCAGGGTCAACCTAAGTCTGAAACAACTTGAAAGCACACAACAACAACAACAACAACAACAACAACAACAACCCTATTTCATCAGCCAAAAACAGGCCCATGATTCCCATTGAAATATTAATATGTTTATATTTGTTAAAATTGTTCTTCATTTTAATTATTGTATTGTTTTTAAGTGGGGTTTTTTTGCACTACAAATAAGATATGTGCAGTGTGCATAGGAATTCATTCATGTTTTTTTTTTTCAAATTATAATCCGGCCCTCCAACAATTTGAGGGACTGTGACCTGGCCCTCTGTTTAAAAAGTTTGAGGACCCCCTGCTCTGGATCAATGGTTCTCAAACTATGCTCCGCGGAGCCCTTAGGGCTCCTCGAAGCACAATCAGACGCTCTACACTTCCATTCTCCTCTCCCCTCCTCCCCTCCAAATGTACAGCAGTGGGGAAGGAGGTACCAGTCAACTGGTTGCTCTTTCCTTCCCCTTCCTTCTTTCCTTTCCTTCCTTCTCCTTCCTTCTTTCCTTTCTCCTTCCCTCCTCTGCCTTCCCCTTCCTTCCTTCCTTTCCTTTCCTTTTCCTTTCTTCCTTCACCATGCAGACCCTTTCCCCCATACCTTCCTTGTTTCCAGAATTCCAGAAAGGTGTTAGACTGGATGGTCTTGGGGTCTTCCACTGAAATACTATTAAGTTTATGTTGGTTAAAATTGTTCTTCATTTTAAAATTTTCTTCTTTTTTTCTTTTTATGAGATTTGTTCAGTGTGCATAGGAATTTGTTTATGATTTTTCGATTAGTTCACACAAACATTCTCCATTCATCTACCATTTGCCCAGCCCCATCTGTCAAATTTTAAAATGTAATGTGGCCCCTGTGCCAAAAGGTTTGTCCATGCCTATATATATATATATATATATATATATATATATATATGCACCTATTATATATACATACACACACACACAGTATGTGTGTGTGTGTATATATATATATATATATATAGAGAGAGAGAGAGAGAGAGAGAGATTTCTTGGAGCTTCTCGAGAAACTTTTCTTTCAAAATTTTGAGAACCCCTGCTTTAGAGAATTCATGCTAATTTCTTGAACCAGCCCCTTCAACAAAGTGATTAATTCATTGCTTATGATTCAATAACCAGTGGTTGATTAGTTGGAATCATGTAATGTGGGTTAGTAGACTAGATAAGTGAATGTTAATGAGTACAAATATTGAACTAAAACAAATTATAATAGAGGCATATTCAACATATGACCTCTCATACATAGTATTTAAAGTAAATTAATGAATGTATACATTTAAAAAGTCTCAGTTTCTCAGTGTAATGCATACCATGAGTTTCAATGCAAGATTTGGTAGCTATCATCAAATGGAATTTTTTTTAAATTCAAAGATCTTTGCAAAACTCTAGCCCTTATAGTTACAAAACTCTTTAAATGTGTGTATAAATTCAATTTCCAATGCGAAGTAAACAGCTGGACCTGTATCATGTTGAAGTACAGTTGTGATCCCAAAGGGGAAAAGGCACATCACACATAGCAAACAAAATACAGATTTTAATTTAAGGTGTTCACGTGAACTAAATTTTGTTTGTGTCTTCATTATGCTGCCTAACTATTTATACTTTCACTAGCTAATAAGCATTCTAGCAAGGAACAAGTGGTCTATAGTTAGGTATGAAACCCAATACAACGTCTGAGATACAGGAATGGGCCCTCCGTTGTTTTTGGTTTGGATGTGTTTGTGACAAAAAATGGTGAGCTCAGAGCCACGATATGTAAAAAAATTCTGCATGGCTAAAACCAATCCAAGGATGTGATTTGCAGTGGACACTGAGTGGGGCACACAGATTTCTTGCTTTAGCTTTTTCATGTATGCCACTGTCTTGATCAACAACCCCTCACCCACCGCAATTACACTTTCAAGATGCAATTTCTCTGAATTTCTTAAGTAACAAAACAAGAATAAATTATATTTACTTTAAATCAGTGGTTCCCAGCCTATGGTCCATGGACTGCCAGTGGTCCACAGGAACTAAAATATGGTCCATGACCTCACCCTTTCTACACCATTGCAATGAGAGCAAGTGTCTCGTAAAACCCTCTTACTGTGTTGAGGCAATGGGGATGCAGGAGGGGAGAGGCGGACTACCCATGAAAAGTGTGACAACAAGCCTTCTGACTGTTGCTTCTCCTCCCTCTCCCTGAGTGGAGCCATTATAATGTAGCATCTGGAAGCATGGGCGTCTTGGTGTCTTTGTTTTTAGACCTATTCCTGGGGTTATTTGGGGTGCTGATTCAGAAAATTGGATAGATCGTACCAGCTTTAAATTATTAAACTATTAAATATGGTTTTTTGAGGTCACGCAGATGGCGACTACTGGATGGCATATCCACTCCAGCAAAAAGCATGCGGGGAATGCGGAAATACTTCATCAGTGTCGCAGATGGACAATGAAAGCGACAGCTCCCTGGCGGCCAGAAAAAGTTAAATAGCCTCTGTCTATGTCTGTATATGTTGTATGTCAAAAATTGGCATTGAATGTTTGCCATATATGTGTACACTGTAATCTGCCCTGAGTCCCCTGCGGGGTGAGAAGGGCGGAATATAAAAGCTGGAAGTAAGTAAGTAAATAATTAAATAAATAAATAAATATGTTCTATATCAGAAACTAGAGCTGATGTGGTCTATCCAATACAGTTTTCTGAATCAGCGCCCCAAATAACCAAACTGAATCTAAAATTGACCAAAAATGGTTTTGTAACCTTTTTGGTACTAATGTTGGAGAGTTCTTCCTGGTCAAAGAAGTCCCTGGTGAAATGGTCCCTGGTTAAAAAAAAGATTGGGAACCACTGCTCTAAATATTGATGTATAAATCTAGAGATTTTATGGATTAGTGTTTTTTTTTATTAAGTATCAGCAAAAAACACACATTATCAAAAGGGACAAAGAAAAAGGACACACTTAAATGAACCAAACATAACATAATCCAATTAAATAAAAAAAATAAAGTCACTATTTCAGTGTCTTCTCTAGACTTCCTTCTTTCCCTTTGAAGTAGAGGTTTCTCCTCAATTTTCTTACTTTTCATTTGGTAAAAGGAAAACTTAAGTGCTTAATGTTCATTTTTGATCACAGAGACTTCTACTGCTTCCTTATATCCTCTAACATTGAAGCTTTTAAGACTTTTAGAGTCCTTCTTTTTGTATATTTTTTTATCTTTTCCATAAATTCCCTATTCATATTTTATTTGTTGGCAAATAAATTCCACTCTTCCTGTTGTAAGATATATACTTTAAATATTTTCCCACTTTCTCCCACTCTTTCCACACCTTGTTTATAGGGCTCCCCTTCATTATCCTAGACAATTTGTCCATTTCCATTGCTTCTCTTAATTTCAGTTGCCAATCATGGATAAAAGATACTTCAGTTATTTCCCATTTTTTTTCATGATAGATGAAATAACTAAGAAACCTACAAGGAGGATAATCATATACATGATCACAATACAGGCATGTAGAGCCGGGGGGGGGGGGGGGGAGCTGAGGGGCTTCAGCTCCCCCCCCCCCTCACAAAATTCTCATTGTGGTCCGCGAAAAGGCCTTACTGGTACATTATTTAAACTGTTATGTTTATTCATATCATGATCTGATCACCATGCTCAATATATCTCATATGCATGGGGGTATTGGGGTAACAATACAAAAGGTTTGCTAGGGTAGACCCTCTTTCACTCAGACTCAGCCCCCCCAAACCAAACTCAGCCCCCCCGCCCCCGCCGAATCAAAATCCTGGCTACGAGCCTGTCACAATAGCAAGGATACTACTGGTAAATGAACCTTTTGAACCATCTAGGACCTTAAGATCATCTGGGGAGGCCCTGCTCTCATTACCACCTTCGTCACAAGTACATTTGGCAGAGACAAAAGACAGAGCCTTCTCGGTGGTGGCTCCTCGGCTGTGGAACGCCCTCCCTATAGACATTAGATCAGCCACCTCCCTTTTAACATTCCAGAAAAAAGTCAAGACATGGCTTTTTGAACAAGCGTTTCCAAGTGCAGAGTAACTGACATAGGAAAATGGAACGACGACAATGAGACCGGACAACTTTAACAAGGAGACACTATGAATTTATATTTTATTGATATGTTTAATTTGTATTATACGTTACGTTTTTAATTGTATTTATGATATTGTAAGCATTGAATTTTACCCTGTCAACTGCCTTGAGTTGCCTATGAGCTGAGAAAGGCGGTATACAAATAGAGTAGATACAATAATAAATAAACAAATCTAGAGATTTTATTTTTTAATAAGAAAATCAACTCTTGCCCATTGATGCGTGATGGGTCACTTCACAAAGATAGAGGCACGCTGAGGAAAACATCGCTTCTTGACCTCTCCTTGCATGAAACGGAAGCATTCCAAACACCAAAGCAGGTAGACAAGCATAGAGGCATTTGTCTCAGTTTTCAACAGGAAGGCCTGACTGTGAAACACAATGTGGCGGTTGTTGCAATACTTGGGATTTAGACATAATTAAAGATGGCAGAGTGGGAGACAAGCAGAACTCAGCAACAGAGCATAGTCCGTGAATCCATTCTCATTGGAAGGAGCGAGATCATGGAAATGAATGGTAATGAATAGTAGCATCAGGTATGCCATCTGGATGTTCTAACTCTGGCAACAGTGATGTCTCCAGATAGTCCTGGTAGTGTTCAATTTGGGAGCACATTTTGTTGGACATATTTGCACTTGCGTGCCTCACCCCTCTGATATCATGGGCACATATTAAGGCCCTCTGGAAAACCGTTGGGATAAAGTCATTTCTAGGGTCACAACTGTTCCGGGCTTCACACCTATAATATTCCTGCAGGCATCTTTCTGTGATTCTCTGCATGGAGGAAAGATCTGGAAAGTTTTATTCTTCTGATATATTTTTTTTGTCGTGTCAGGAGCAACTTGAGAAACTGCAAGTCGCTTCTGGTGTGAGAGAATTGGCAGTCTGCAAGGACATTGCCCAGGGGACACCCGGATGATTTGATGTTTTTTATCATCCTTGTGGGAGGCTTCTCCCATGTCACTGCATGAGGAGCTGGAGTTCACAGAGGGAGCTCATCTGCCTCTCCCCGGATTTGAACCTGTGACCTGTCGGTCTTCAGTCCTGCCAGCACAGGGGTTTAACCCACTGCGCCACCGGGGGCTCCAATTCTTCTGATAACCAACTGGGAAAGTGCATATGGCCAAGAGTACTTTGATTCGTCCTTGGAATGATGAAGGACCAAGGGAGGGCAGAGATGGACCAGTGCTGGCCTCTCCTGGCCAGAATCAGACCTACAGCAAAGCAGTGATCTGAGGCTCTGCTGCCTAAATAAATAAATAAATATTTTGCAAAATTTTCACTCTGTTGGGAAGGAAAACAGTTTGCAATGTTGTAAATCATGCTGTAATATGAAGAGAAAGTGAAGAGCGAGGGGGGCAGAAGAAGTTCCATCTTGTCTCCTGTGCTTTACTAATAATATAACAAAATATATTGTATATACTTATAATATTTATAATATTATAATGTAATACAATATAATACTACTATTAATAATAATAATACAATATTATAATTATATATTTTATAATACATGTAATATTACTAATAATATTACAATATAATGGTATAATATAATATAGTAATGTAAAATACTGATATTGTACTATGCACCGGGACTGTGGCGCAGCTGGCTGGGAATCAGCTGCATTAAGATCACTACGGACCGAAAGGTCATGAGTTCGAAGCCAGCCCAGGTCAGAGTGAACTTCCAACCAATTTGTGTAGCTTGCTGTCAACCTTTGCAGGCCGAAAGTAAGTTGCATCTGTCAAGTAGGAAATTAAGGTACCGCTTATGCGGAGAGGCTAATTTACGATGCCATAAAAATCTCCAGCAAGCATGCAAAGAATGAGGAAGTACTTCATCAGTGTCACAAATGGTCAGTGAAGGGACAGCTCCCCTGGTGACCAGAATACTCTCATGAAAAAGCTGGAATGTTAAATAGCCTCTGTGTGTCTGTCTATATATGTTGTGTGTCTATGGTATTGAATGTTTGCCATGTATATGTACATTGTAATCCACTCTTCCGCTCTTCTCACCCTGAGTCCCCTGCAGGGTGAGAAGAGCGGAATATAAATACTGTAAATAAGTAATATAATATAATATATTGTATGTATATATATCTTGTAACCTGCTCTGAGTCCCCTTTGGGGTGAGAAGGGCGGCATATAAATGTAGCAAATAAATAAATAATGTTTCTAGGTTCAGTTTGTTAAAAGCCAAACTTAATGATCAGGCTGAGATGCAATGAGGAGCATTCTACATGCATTTAATATTTGTTTATTTACTGCATTTACACCCTGCCCTTCTCACCCTGAAGGCGACTCAGAGCAGCTTGCAAGAAGACAACCATTAGCTGCCGCACAAACATACAACCTATAAATAAACAAATACATTAAAACCAAAAAGTAAAAAAAACCATACTAACGTAACATTAAACCAATTAAAACCAATTATGAAAACCACACAGTCCAAAATCATAGTCCAAATCCATTCCAGTAGTCATTGCACTATTTCATAATCACATATTGCATTGAAAATTGTTTGAAAACTTGGTCCCATATCCACATTTTCAATTTGAACAACAACATCAATCTGCCACCTGATGGGGCTTTTTCCAAGCAGCAGGTGCCTTCCTTCCCCTATTCCATTGATTTTTTGGTCCATAAACCATTCTAGTACAACTCCTCTGTCCTCCCGCTCCTCTGTTTTCATCCATGGTGCCTCTCATATGTGCATGTAAGGACATACAAGACAGCAGAGTGAAAAGCCAGGACTGGTAGAGACTAGCTAAAACCTCATCACAGGGATGAGGTCCAGTGTTGCAATTTGCCAGCCTCCATGGCAAATCAGGGTGGCAGGAGGGCAATCCTTCACCCCAGCTGGCAGCTGACTCTTCCCCATAACATGTGGGGAAGCATTGCCATGTGGCTTAATCTCGCAGTATCTCCATTGTTACTAATGAAACATGGGGAAGCTACTGTTTTGGCACCATAGTGTCCTACCATGTTGCCACCCCAGTTCAGCCATGGAGCCTTTTCGGAAGTCAGGCTACGTCATCTGATGGTCTCCATGGAACTCCGTGAGTGAACTGGGGCAGAAGTGTTCTAGGACACTTATTTTTTTCATGTATGTTGAGGTCGTAGGAGAACTGAAGAAGGCTATTGTATGTTTAGCCTGTGTGCATAAGATGGGATTTTTTGTTTCCTTGTAGCCACACCTACTGAAATTCCTATTAAAAGCACAGAAGCACTATCCAGGTTTTAGCCTGGTAAATGGAAGGAGATAAAATTTATTTATTTATGTATTTCCAGCATTTCTACCCCGTCCTTCTCAACCCCCGAAGGGGGACTCAGGATGGCTTACATTTGGCACAATTTGATGCCATTAAATATAACAAAGCAATATAACAATTACAACAATAAATAAAACATTAATTAAAACAATACAAACAGTATTAACTGTCGTATCACCATTCCAGTCAAATTCCATATCCAAAGCGCTATTTATGCCTGCTGTCCAAAAGCCTGGTCCCAGAACCACGACTTCAATTTCTTCCTAAAAGACAGGAGGGATGAAGTCGATCTTACCCTCATTGAGAAATGAGTTCCACAGGCGGGGGGCTACAGCCGAGAAGGCCCTGTCTCTCATCCCCGCCAGACGTATTTGCAACGCTGGCGGGAACGAGAGCAGGGTCTCCCCGGATGATCTTAAACTGCAAGACGGGATGTAGTGGGAGATGCGTTCAGACAAGTAAATATTAAATCTGTAGGCAAGATGTAGGATTGTTCAGGGTCCTAGTGAAGTGATAGCTCATCATCAAGGCAAAAGAATTGTTTGTCCGTCTGGAGTTCAAAGGTGTTTTTTAGGTTGCATGGGAAATAGATATGAGAACTATACATATCTTTCCCCACAGTACTGTGCCCAGGAAATTGTGCTAATTCATCTTTGTGCACGTAGCCTCCTCATAGTATATTGTTTTTTCCAAGGAGTGTATTGTACACAGATTAGTCTCTTTATTTCCCTTTAACTCAGGAGTGGCTCAATACACGTGGATCCAGACCTCAAGGGAAATAAAAAGACAAATATAGAATCTGCCTCAGGAAAAGTGCTTTTTTAAATTGTTCAGAATGAGGATTCTGAGGTCACCTTGGGAATGGTATGTTTTTTAAAAATGGTAACACCCATAACTCCCCAGGCAACACAGGAATGTGCTCATACTATATGAGGATTTTTGGAAGTCGATGGGCAGAAAATGCCCTTATTCCAATCTCTGTTGTCCCCGGGAAAAATTAGAACATTTGTGGTGGTTTGAACTTTTGCTTTGGGGAAGAAAAAGAGGTCCCATCATTAAGACAACCTCTTCACTTGAAGGGAAGAATGAATAGGGTCAAGTATGCAGAAAGCAGACCTGCCTCCTTAGTCTGCTTGTGCCCACTTGCTATGTATGTTGGTGTTTCTCAACCTTGGGGTCAGGACTCCTGGGTGGGTCGCGCGGGGGTTCCAGAGGGGTCAACAAAGACCATCAGAAAACATCTATTTCTGATGGTCTGGGGAACTCCATTGGCAGAGAAGGTTGAAGATCCTCTGCCTGTCCTTCTCTTCCTTTTTGGAAACAGATGACGAATCCTCCCAACAGACGGCAAAGCCCTCCTCTGCTGTGACTGACCGGCCTCTCAACCAAGGGAAGGGCTGTTTCTGAGACTCCAAGCAACAAGGGGAGATCAGGTGTGCTCAGTACATGGCAGCATGGTGCACACATGTGGGCGAGGGAGAGCATGCAAGGCTGGAGGGAGGCTTGCGCGATTGTGTCCCTTCAAGGCATGTGAGTTCTGTGTGGGAAGTTTGGCTCAATTCTATCGTTGGTGGAGTTCAGAATGCTCTTTGATTGTAGTTGAAGTATAAATCCCAGCAACTACAACTCCCAGCTCCTCATGCGGGGACATGAGAGAAGCCTCCCACAAGGATGATAAAGACATCAAATCATCCGGGCGTCCCCTGGGCAACGTCCTTGTAGACGGCCAATTCTCTCACACCAGAAGTGACTTGCAGTTTCTCAAGTTGCTCCTGACATGACAAAAAAAAACCTCCCAAATGACAAAATCAGTCCCATCCCCCCGGAACCCCACCAGTAATCAAATTTGGGTATATCGGATATTTGTGCCAAATTTGGTCCAGTGAATGAAAATATATCCTGCATATCAGACATTTACATTACAATTTGTAACAGTGGCGAAATGACAGTTATGAAGTAGCAACAAAAATGATTTTATGGTTGGGGGTCACCACAACATGAGGAACTGTATTAAGGGGTTGTGGCATTAGGAAGGTTGAGAAACATTGGGCTATGTGTTAGGAGATGTGGGGAAGGAGGCTGGCAAAAGGGCTGCAGCTCTTAGTCCTTTATAGTATCCAACATTCAAACTGCATTAGAGCTTTACTGCTAACTCAATAGGAACTTTATTATGAAGCCTGACCATCCATGCATCAATATCTGGAATAAAAAATGGCCTTTGAGGATAAAGAACTTGGCCACCTTGCCCGCTCTGTCCACGCACAGAATGCCAAGTGCTCAACACTGACTGAGGAAAGCCAATCAAATGGCACTTTGGGGGAGAAATGAGAAGAGATTTAAGCACTGAGAGATTGGGAAATTTGTTGTTGCTCTCATTTGGTTTTCATTATTTTGCCTTTGCTTTTTAATGGGAGAACTCAAATGGCAGAGAAAGTGTGGAAGGAAAAAATCTTTCTGCTTTATGACAGAATAAAAACCAAAAGTGGGTAAAATGCCTAATCTTTCCTTCTATATTAAAAAGAGGGAATCAGAAATTTCATTCTTATGTTTTGATAGTTAAGAACCCAGAAGGGACTCCGTTTCCTTGCTACCTATGATTTCCAGGCAGATTAGAACATGACTGCTGACATTTCAGAAATTAAACACAGAACACTGGAGTGGAATGGGATGTCTAGAGGCTTCCTTGTAGGACAAGTTGACATGCCCATCACATCTTCGCAGAGACAGCTGAACCTTGGCAAACCCTTGGCAAAACTCAGAGCTGAAGACTACAGACACTTTCCTTAGCTTCTTGTCTGGGAGCATTTGTATCTGGAAGACCAAGGCCCCTTCTATGCTGCCATATAATATCCATATAATAGTAATAATAATAATAATCATCATCATCATCATCATCATCATCATCATCATCTTTATTTATATTCCACTCTATAGAGGGAATATAAACTTATTAGTATTTCAAATTACGATAAAATCGTAAAGAGTAGAGACATCACACTGGCAACAAAGATCCGCCTAGTCACAGCCATGGTATTCCCTGTAGTCACCTATGGATGTGAGAGCTGGACCTTAGGGAAGGCTGAGCGAAGGAAGATAGATGCTTTTGAACTGTGATGTTGGAGGAAAGTTCTGAGAGTGCCCTGGACTGCGAGAAGATCCAACCAGTCCATCCTCCAGGAAATAAAGCCCAACTGCTCATTGGAGGGAAGGATACTAGAGACAAAGTTGAAGTACTTTGGCCACATCATGAGGAGACAGCAAAGCCTAGAGAAGACAATTATGCTGGGGAAGGTGGAAGGTAAAAGGAAGAGGGGCTGACCAAGGGCAAGATGGATGGATGGCATCCTTGAAGTGACTGGACTGACCTTGAAGGAGCTGGGGGTGGTGACGGCTGACAGGGAGCTCTGGCGTGGACTGGTCCATGAGGTCACGAAGAGTCGGAGACGACTGAACTAATGAACAACAAGTATTTCAATAGAAAGTGTGGGCCTGCTTTTGGCTGATGAGATAGAATTGTTGTTGTTGTGTGCTTTTAAGTTGTTTCAGACCTAGGTTGACCCTGAGCGAGGGCTGGGTAAATGACTTTGGAGGGCTGTATCCGGCCCCTGGGCCGTAGTTTGAGGACCCCTGGTGTAAGTGGACACTCCAGCTTACACATACATATGTTCACTTTTATTATGTGTATAAATATATCTGGGGTCATGCAAAAATGTATCAGACAAAGTGGGGTTGTGAGAGGAAAAGATTTAAGAAGCCATGGCCTATTTCTAAGTCTTCCCACTTTAATCTTTGAATCTGAGAACAATATGGTAAGTCACATCTTGTGTTCGTGCCATACAATTGCTACATTCAAGAATCACAAAAAGCAACATGAACTTTCATGTTATTCACATTCAAATTTGTGTTGTTTCAAAGTGATTCCTCTTCCAAAGTCTCATTTTGCAAGCTCCCAGTAGGGTGGAGACGTCCGCATCCTCATTTCACTGTATGCAATAAAAGCCTTTCACCCTCTCCCTGTCCTGGCTCTATTTGCTCAGTTCATTGTATGCATTTATATAGAAAGGGCAGGCATCCACATTATCTGCTGCCAAAATGCAAGCGTGTCGCCTGCTACATTGATCTGCACATGATGTATAGACCTGGATGAAGTCTTTTGCTATTTTACGGTGACTTCTCAACGGCATTAAACCTCATTTATACGTCTATAAATATATATGTGACTTTGAATAGGAGGCTTTATTGCTCCTTTCATAAGCTCCATCCATTTGGGATACAAATTCTGCTTCACTGCAAAGACAGCCTATTATAGACCACAAGTGAAATAGTCATCATTACAAAGGAAAGGCGGTGTGCATTGGAACAGCCTGCGACCTGCAGGAACTCTACAGAACGAAATACCATGCTTTTCCCTACCGAACAGGGGGATAGAACTACCCGCATCCAGCAACACTGAGCAGAATTGGTCCCCCCTGTTTCCCACGATGATCCCTAGTGCTTTACCTTTTTCAATAGGCTGGATAATAGTCATTATGAGAGGAAGTAAAAGGTAGAGGTTAATAAGTCCATCCTCAATTATTTGGGCTTATCTTTAGGCAGGAACAAAGAATTGAATTTTTTTTCAGACTGAGTTCTGCACATTGTGAGGAAGGAGATATTTCAGCCCATTTGTGACAAAAAAAAGTTTGCAGAAAAATCTTTTGCAACTATTATACTACATTCTGAGTGAAACCTTGTTTTTTGTGCAAAACACAAAAAGCAATACAAAAAAACCACACTGCATAATAGTTGACTATTTTCTTGACGCAATAAGTTGACCATTATCTTGACAAATGGTTCTGGACCTGTCTATCGAACCCACACGATCTCCAATATCTTCTGGGGAGGCTCTTCTCTAGCTCCCACCCCCGTCTCAGGCGCGGTTGGTGGGGACGAGAGGGAGAGCCTTCTCAGTTGTGGTCCCTCGGCTCTGGAACTCCCTCCCCAGGGAGATCAGGCTGGCACCCTCCCTATCCACATTTCATAAGGAACTAAAGACATGCACGTTCTGTTGTGCATTTGATTAAACAATTTCCTTAACTGTTGGCTCTAATCCATGGCCTAAAGAGACGATGTCCTTGCACCTTGCTGCTGCATTTTTAAAGTCATAATGGATAGAGCAAAAAGTCCGTGTAATGAGGTCATTGGTCATGATAAAGTATGATGGGATATATGGAGATCATAGATAATAGCCAGCAGTATCTTTTTATTATATCAAGATAGCTAGGTGGGATGTCTCCAGTATGCTGATGACAACGTTGTCTGTGCGCATTCAGAAGACGACCTAAAAGCCGCTCTGAAGACCTTCGCAGAAGCATACGAGAAGCTCGGACTGTCATTGAACATCGAGAAAACCAAAGCGCTCTTCCAGTAGTCACCAGCCAATCCCTCTGCAAGGCCAGAAATACAGCTTAATGGTGTAACATTAGAAAATGTTGATAATTTCTGCTACCTTGGCAGCCATCTCTCCACCAAAGTCAACATTGACACTGGAAATACAACACCACCTGAGCTCTGCGAGTGCAGCTTTTTTCCGAATAAAGCAGAGAGTGTTTGAGGACTGGGACATCCGTAGGGATACCAAGGTGCTTGTCTATAAAGCTATCGTCCTCCCAACCCTGCTATACACCTGTGAGACGTGGAATGTTTACAGACATCATATGCAACTCCTGGAACAATTCCATCAGCGCTGCCTCCAGAAAATCCTGCAAATCTCTTGGGAATACAAGCAGACAAATGTCAGCGTGCTGGAAGAAGCAAAGACCACTAGTATTGAAGCAATGATCCTCCACCATCAACTCCACTGGACCGGCCACATTATCCGGATACCTGACCACCGTCTCCCAAAGCAATTGCTCTACTCCGAACAGAAGAATGGAAAACAGAATGTTGGTGGGCAGGAAAAGAGATTTAAAGATGGCTCAAAGTGAATGGGCTCAAAACCAACCTTTAAAACTCTGTCATAGACACTGAGAACTGGGAAGCCCTGGCCCTTGAGTGCTCCAGCTGGAGGTCAGTTGTGATCAGCAGTGCTGTAGAATTTGAAGAGGCACAAATGGTGGGTGAATGAGAGAAACGTGCCAAGAGGAAGTCATGTCAAGCCAAACCTGACTGGGATCTCCTTCCACCTGGAAACCAATGCCCTCACTGCAGAAGATGCAGATCAAGAATAGGGCTCCACAGTCACCTAGGGACCCACCGCCAGTACGCTTATCTTGGAAGACTATCCTACTCTGAGAATGAGGGATTGCCTAAGTAGGTGGGATGCCCTTGAATTCTCATCCTCTGCTCTGAAATCCAAACTTCAGGATGCAAGAAATGTGATTACTGGCTTCTCCAGTGCTTCCCCCACCACTGTAATCTCTAAAGAAAACTGCCGTAAATGCAGGCTGTAATGTTTTATATTCCTTATATGTCAGCTTGGGTCTAGATTTAGGTGCTGGATGAAATGAAGTTCCTGGCCGCCCCCCTCCCCACTCCACCCTTCTTTCCCCCCACAATAAACTTTCTGCCACATAAACATGTTAGAATGGATAAAAAGCTGCAAAGACTATTTGGAGCCATACTGAATGAATAATGGGGTACACATTGCATCAAATGGAGCTGGGGAACCTTTAGCAAGAGTGTGCTTGTAACACAGAACGAAGAGCTATATGCATATGAACACATACATATGCGCTCCATACACTTCATGCCCGTAGAACAGAGCTTGGGTTGACCTCTTTAAAAAAGACATAAGGATGCTAACCTTTCTAAATGTTCATAACTCCCATACTAGAACTATGAGATGTAATCTCCCCTATGGCCAATTCTTAAGATTACAATGAAATTGTTCTCAGGAGGAAAAATCCACAAAAGAGTAATGTACATTATCAAAACAATTTATAGGAAGGCATTATCCACTCCGTATAGTAGCCAATGGTTTGAATAAGGCAAATGTGATGCCTTGTTCAGAATTATTTCATAAAAACAACTTAAAGCACAAACCAACCATCTTACGAGGACAAAAAACTTACAAGAATGTATTAAACGACTCTGGTACATTGTTGGGGGAAAAACACAGATATCTTTCAAGACTTGAAATATTATAGACATTGTGGTGAATACTCATTAGGGAACAAAATTAAAAAGTATCCACAAATATCCAAAGGTCATCACCCTTGTGGTCACTGCATTCATGCAACTTCTGGAACGATTCCATCAGCGCTGCCTCTGGAAAATCCTACAAATCTCTTGGGAAGACAGACGGACAAACGTCAGCGTGCTGGAAGAAGAAAAGACCACCAGCATTGAAGCGATGGTCCTCTGCCATCAACTCTGCTGGACCGGCCACGTTGTTCGGATGCCCGACCACCATCTCCCAAAGCAGTTGCTCTATTCTGAACTCAAGAATGGGAAACAGAATGTTGGAGGACAGAAAAAGAGATTCAAAGATGGGCTCAAAGCCAACCTTAAAAACTCTGGCATAGACACTGACAACTGGGAAGCCCTGGCCCTTGACCGCTCCAGCTGGAGGTCAGCTGTGACCAGCAGTGCTGCAGAATTTGAAGAGGCATGAATGGAGGGTGAAAGGGAGAAGTGTGCCAAGAGGAAGGCGTGTCAAGCCAACCCCGACCGAGACTGCCTTCCACCTGGAAACCAATGCCCTCACTGCGGAAGAAGATGCAGAATAGGGCTCCACAGCCACATACGGACCCACAAGAATACTGGAAGATAATCCTCCTTGGAAAACAAGAGGTCACCTAAGTAAGTAAGTAAGGTCACTGCATTTATTGCAATTACATCTCTAAAACAGGGGCACTCCGTTATTTTAAACAGAGGGCCAGTTCACAATCCCCTAGACCAGGGGTCCTCCAACTAAGGCCCAAGGGCCAGATATGGCCCTCCAAGGTCATTTACCCAGCCCTCAGTGAGGGTCAACCTAAGTCTGAAAGGACTTGAAAACACACAAAAACAACCTTAACAGCCAAAAGCAAGCCCACACTTCCAATTGAAATATTAATAAGTTTATAATTGTTAAAATTGTTCTTCATTTTAATTATTGTATTGTTTTTAAGTGTATTTTGCACTACAAATAAGATGTGCAGTATGCGGAGATGTGGAGTTGTAGTTCACTTACATCCAGAGAGCACAGCATCATGGATCTGGACCAAACTTGGCACGGATACTCAATATGCCCGAATGTGAACACTGGTGGAGTTTGTGGAAAATAGAATCTTGACATTTGGGAGTTGTAGTTGTTGGGATTTGTAGTTCACCTACAATCACAGAGCATTCTGAACCCCACCAAGGATAAAATTGGGCCAAACCTCCCACACAGAACCGCCATGACCATCAGAGTGGGCCACAGCAATGCGTGGCAGGGGACGCCTAGTCATTTATGTAAATGAGCTTAAACTTGGTTTTCTTTTAAATCAGAGACTCACATAGGTTGGTGTGGATGGAAATCTGGATGGCAAAATAGGTCTGCAGTCTATATTCTCTTCAGGCCATAATCAACACAAACTTACCAATACTTTAATGGGAAGTGTGGGCCTGCTTTGGGCTGATGAGATAGTCAAGTTACCATAATTAGGATTGTTGTTGTGTGCCTTCAAGTCATTTCAGACATAGGGCAACCTTAAGTCTAAAGTTTATGGCAGAGGCCAAGTAAATGACCTTGAAGGGCCGCATCCGGCCCTTTGTTTGATGACCCCTGCTCTAAAATGACTGAGTTTGTAAATTGTATTGCATTCTGTTTAAATGCAAAATTCATATGGGAAAGAGATCAAGTCGTCTCCCCCCCAATTGATTAATACAGGGAGCCTTTTTTTGTCTAAGGACCATTTGGATATGTATAGCATCATTTGTGAGCCATCCTTTTATTTATTTATTATAATTTATTTATTTATTTATTTTAAATAATTTATTATTTATTTGTTATAAATAATTTATTTATTATTTATTTATTATAAATAATTTATTTATTATTTATCTGTTATAAATAATTTATTATTTATTTGTTATAAATATTTTATTATTTATTTATTTATTTATAATAAATAAATAAATACATATTTTTAGTATTATACATTATAAAATTATATAGCATAGCACAGGCAGCTACCTGCATTTATACATGCTTACCTGCTTTGACTCAGCCAGCAAAAACAAGGACAGAAGAAGTAGAATACGCCTGTGCAAGGAGTAGAGCCCAGAAGTAGCTCAGGTCTGGATAGTAAGTGGCACCCAAGCCACAGAAGAATCAGTGTGGCAGCTTGGTTGAGCAACAAGAACTAAGTTAAATACACAAACTGGGGCAGATGTCCTTCCATGTGCTGGGTCAGACCAAATGATTTTGTGGGCAGGTGTTCTCCATTCATGGATTATGCCCAGCTGGGAAATTCAAGCTGGACTATAGTTTAAAAAAAAACATGAACAAATTCCTATGCACACACCACACAAATCTTATTTGTAGTGCAAAAAAAAAAAAACCCATGAAAGAACAATATAATATTTAAAATGAAGAATAACTTTAACCAATATAAACTTACCAGTACTTCAATGGGAAGTGAGGGCCTGTTTTGGGCTGATGGGATAGCCAAGTTGCCGTACTTAAGATTGTTGTTGTGTGCCTTTAAGTCATTTCAGACTTAGGGCAACCCTAACTCTAAAGTTTATGGCAGAGGCTAGGTTGTTTTATTTGTCGTGTCAGGACAACCAGTCAAATTATATTACATTTCTAACAGAACAAAGCAAACAAACAGACAAAATACAAAATTTCTGCGTTTGGTAGTTGGTTAAATGTCCGTTGACCAGTATCTGGCCACTTGGAGTGCTTCTGGTGTTGCTGCAAGAAGGGCCTCCGTTGTGCATGTGGCAGGGCTCAGTTGCATTGCAGCAGGTGGTCAGTGGTTTGCTCCTCTCCACACTCACATGTCGAGGATTCCACTTCGTAGCCCCATTTCTGAAGGTTGGCTCTGCATCTTGTGGTGCCAGAGCGCAGTCTGTTCAGCGTCTTCCAAGTTGCCCAGTCTTCTGTGTGACCAGGGGGGAGTCTCTCATTTGGTATCAGCCATTGGTTGAGGTTCTGGGTTTGAGCCTGCCACTTTTGGACTCTCGCTTGCTGAGGTGTTCCAGCGAGTGTCTCTGTAGATCTTAGAAAACTGTTTCTAGATTTAAGTCGTTGACGTGCTGGCTGATACCCAAACAGGGGATGAGCTGGAGATGTCTCTGCCTTGGTCCTTTTGCTATTGGCTGCTACTTCCCGGTGGATGTCAGGTGGTGCAATACCGGCTAAGCAGTGTAATTTCCCCAGTAGTGTAGGGTGCAGACACCCCGTGATAATGCGGCATGTCTCATTAAGAGCCACATCCACTGTTTTAGTGTGGTGAGATGTGTTCCACACTGGGCATGCATACTCAGCAGCAGAGTAGCCGCAAGGGCAGATGTCTTCACTGTCTCTGGTTGTGATCCCCAGGTTGTTAGGTAAATGACCCTGAAGGGCTGCATCTGGCCCGCAGCCCTTTGTTTGGTGACTCCTGCTCTGAAATGACTTTGAGTTTATAAATTGTATTGCATTCTGTTTAAATGCAAGATTCATGTGGGAAAAACATCAAGCCCCCCCCCCCCCAGTTGACTAATAGAGGGACAGGGAGCCTTTTTGGGGGGGGGGGGTGTCCAAGGGCCATTTGGATATGTAAAGCATCATTTGCAGGCCATACTTTTATTTATTTATTTATTTATTTATTACAAATAATTTATGTATATAATATATATATATGTATGTATGTATGTATATGTATGTAATGTTCGTTTGTGGGATTAACATAACTCAAAAACCACTGGATGAATTGACACCAGATTTACAGCATACACATAACAACCCAATGTGTGTCTTTCACTCAAAAAATGATTTTGTCATTTGGGAGTTGTAGTTGCTGGGATTTATAGTTCACCTACAATCAAAGAGCATTCTGAACTCCACCAATGAGGGAATTAAACCAAACGTGGCACACAGGACTCCCATGACTAACAGAAAACACGAGAAGGGTTTGGTGGGCATTGAACTTGAGTTTGGGAGTTGTAGTTCACCTACATCCAGAGAGCACTGTGAACTCAAATAATGATGGATCTGGACCAAACTTGGCACAAATATTCCATATGCCCAAAAATGAACGTGGAGTATGGGGAAAACAGACGTTGATATTTGGGAGTTGTCATTACTCGGATTTATAGTTCACCTACAATCAAAGAGCATTCTGAACCCTACAAATGACAGAATTGGGCCAAACTTCCCACACAGAACCCCCATGACCAACAAAAAATACTTAAGGCCATCCAGTCCAACTTCCTTCCCCAGGGCAAGAAAACGTAATCAAAGCCCTCCTGACAAAGAGCCATCCAGTCATAAATATAGATAGATATATATGATTCACACACAGAGAGATATAGTATCATAGATTTGAAAGGGAACACTAAAGAAGGACAATTATATGTTGCATGTTCCAGAGTAGGCAAACCAGACAATCTCCACATCAACACTGACAAAGATACAGCAAGCAATACTGTTTACCCACAATCATAAAGAAATTACATATATTAGAAACCAAAACTTTCTCATTTTATTTTCCAGATCACCAGACTGAGCCACAGTAACACGTGGCAGGGGATGGCTAGTATGTATATATATACATCCTTCGGTTCCCACAGACCACTATGGCCCCCAACAAAGACCAATCAAACCCAAATTTGGCACACTGAGCCCCCATGACCCACTCTACATCCTACTGCAATTTGGAGAAGGGACTTCACAGTACCTTCACTAACTTCCCAAGACCACTGCGAGCCAGATAAATAACTGATAAAGACCAAACTTGGTACACAATGCCTTTCTCAAATAACCCGAGCTGTGCCGGGTTCCCAAGCTAGTAAATTATAAAATTATATATTGTGGCACAGGCAGCTACCTGTGTTTATACATGTGTACCTGCTTTGGCTCAGCTAGCAAAAGCAGGGATGGAAAAAGCAGAATGTGCATGTGCAAGGAGAGGAGCCCAGAAGTGGCTCAGGTCTGGATAGTAAGTGGCACCCAGGCCACAGAAGAATCAGTGTGGTAGCTTGCAGGAGCAACAGGGTTAAATAGGTAGACTGGGGTAGGTGTCCTTCCCCATGCTGGGCCAGACAAAATCATTTTGTGGGTTTTATATGGTCTGACGGCCGGATGTTCTCCATTTCTGCATTATGCCCTGCTGGGAAATTCATACCAAAACTGCCACAGGTAGAAACCGCCCAAATGATAAGGTAAATTCCTGAGAGGTAAAGGCACGGCAATTAGGACTCGATTATCTACTGGGACATGGAAAGAGATAGAGCAAGGAGGAAAAGAGCTAGTTCAAAAATAGGAACTTGCCTCCCACTCCTGCAGTGCTGCCAATTCCTCAGTCCACCTTCATCCCTGTGCCAACCCTGCAACCACAACAAATCAGGCAAAAAGGATTCACGCAAACCACAGCCAGGGATCTTGTAGAGTGATGCAGCACTCCCAGCCTCTTTCCAGCAAGGACATCAAAAGGGCTTCCTCATCCACAGCAGCCACAGTTACACCGTTTTGGATGAAAATGATTTTGCTTTGATTGCTGTTGTAATCCTACAACTTGGATTTGGAACAAATATACATGTTTGTATCATCAACTCTTGAGTATTTTCTGTGTACTGTAATTTCCTTAATCTTCATCTGAGACCCCATCTACAATGGCATATAAAATCTAGATTATCTGCTTTGATTATATGGATTATATGGCGGTGTAGATTTAGATAATCCCTTTCAAAGCATATAATGTGAATTATTTTCCTATAATCTGGATTATATGGCAGTGTAGAAGGGGCCTGAAATTTGGTTTTTGTGAGCCACCAAATCCAAGTCAGTACTTGGTTAATATTGGGATGGGAGACTAAGGGCGAGACTAAACATGTATGACTGCCAGGCTGGACATTCTTCACACTTGGTCTAATATATGGAATGGAAGAATGAGTACTCCATTAGTACTAATTAGTTTTCCTCTCCATGCCTGCTGGGAGGGTAGGATGATTTGTTCACCCCCTGTGAAAGAGGCCAGTCATCAAATAGTCCCAGATGTGGCTACTATTAGGGGGTGGCACTGTCAGCCTCCTCAGTCTGCCACAAGCACTGACCCACCCTCCTGCCCTAAAACAGTGTACTTATGGGTCGCTTTGGGTCCCCGGATAGGAATTTTTCTCCCTGTGGTCAGAGTTTTTTCGCCTACCCTACACTGTTTGTAAAAGGGTTAATTGGTGCTGTTGGTGTCATAAATAAGATGCCATGTGGTGAACTGGGATGGCGTTAACATCTCAGTGTGTACCTAAGGCACCTAGTTTTGGTGAAGACCAGGAATGGGAACCCTCACTTGGTGTTTTGGGCAACCAAGGTGGGAGCAAATGGGAGTGGCCTTGGCACTGCAGAAGAATTCTAGCCCCACTGAAGCCTTGTGACTTGGGGTTATAATACTCTATGCTGCTTGCCTAGGGCAACTCATGTGGAGTTGCACTCAGGGGACTCAGGTGTCCTGTCCAAATTAGCTGAGGAGGAGGAGGTCTGGGATAACCACTGCCTCAGCTTATCCCATAGCAAGTTCCTTCTATGTCCCACCTCGGAGTTTAAGATCTTCTGGGGAGGTCCTGCTCTCGGCCCTGCCTCCATCACAAGTGAGGCTGGTAGGGACGAGGGACAGGGCCTTCTCTGTAGTGGCCCCTTGCCTGTGGAACTCACTCCCCGGGGAAATTAGGTCATCAACATCCCTCCTCTCCTTCAGAAGGAAGCTGAAAACATGGGTATGGGACCAGGCCTTTGGGTAATCTGGCAGACTGACAAGGTAATGACGACCAGAATTTGGAAAGAACTATGGTAATGCTGAATGGACTTACGAATTTTAGAACTCAGTGAATGTTGGCCACTAGATTGGCTTTTTAGTTGTTATTGTATTAATTGAATGTTTAAACTATTGTGGTTGTTGTTGTTATGTATTTTATCTGTTGAATTGTTGGCATCGAATTGTGCCAGTTGTAAGCCACCCTGAGTCCCCCCTAGGGGGTTGAGAAGGGCGGGGTAGAAGTGCCCGAAATAAATAAATAAATAAATAAATAACTCTATAATAATAATCATCATCATCACCATCATCTTTATTTATACCCCGCCACCATCTCCCCAAAGGGGACTCGGGGCGGCTTATATGAAACCAAGCCCAGAAACGCATTAGAATATAATAACAAAAAACATAAGGCAATATCATAATAAAATCAAATAAGACAAGCATAAAATATAACAAAATAATACAATAGAAAATCAAACACAATCATAAGGAGCGGGCCACATGTGTAAAATACAATGATAAAAACTCAGGATGAGATAAAGATAAAAACCTACATATTTGTAAAGGAGACTCAACAAGTTGTTTGCAGATCATGAAGGAAGTTAAATAGGTAACATGCCCTAGACACCTCTAGGTTGGATTACTGCAACGTGCTCTACGTGGGGTTGCCCTTGAAGATGGCCCGGAAACTACAGTTGGTCCAGAGATCGGCAGCCAGACTAAGTAGGAGCTGGTTACAGGGAGCGGTCTACCCTCCTGTTTAAACAGCTCCACTAACTTCCAATAAGTTTCCGGTCCCAATTCAAGGTGCAGGTTATTACCTATAAAGCCCTAAATGGTTCGGGACCTGCTTATCTTCATGATCGCATCTTCCCCTATGAACCAGTGTGTACCTTGAGATATTCTATGGAGGCACTGCTCTCTCTCCCTCCGCCATCTCCAGCACAGTTGGTGGGGATGAGGGAGAGGGCCTTCTCAGTGGTGGCCCCCCGACTCTGGAACTCCGTCCTTAGGGAGATCAGACAGGCTTCCACTTTGTCCTCTCTTTGGAGCCAACTAAAAACCTGGATGTTCTGGTGTGCTTTTGATTAAGCAGTCTACAATTAATTTTCCTGTCCCTACTTTAAGTTCAGCACTTTACACCGGCCCTCCTATGGTCTACCTCAACACGTTTGATGACAGTATTTCCAGCCCTGCCTACTTGATTGTTGCACTTTTCTTGCACTCCTGTCAAAATGTATTGCACTCAGTGGGTCTGTACCTCAACTATGTTCTTTTTTTCTCAGCCATATTGTTCTGTTGTTGTTTACAATTGTGTTTGTTTTTTGTTTTTTATTTTATCTGATGTTTTTAATTGGTTGTGTTTTACTTGTAATTTTGGGCTTGTCCCTAGGGGAGATGGTTGGCAGGGTATAAAAATAAAGTTATTATTATATTATTATAACCTTAATAAAGTTGCCCATACTTAATCCCATATGTTTCTCTGGTCTCATTATTTCAATGGTGGGGGAGCAAGTCAATTTGTGGAATTTCAACAAATGCCCGAGAAGGTGGTAAAATGATATGAAAACTCTTTGTTGAGAAAAGAAGCAGATTGAATCTTGAAATTAAAATCTTTGACACCAGTAGGTCATCATGAAAACCTGGAGTTCCTCCCTTTAATATAATGAGAATTTCCTGCTTCATAAATGGTGTGACTTTGCCACTCTTTTACATCAGATGTCCTTGAAAGTTTTTCCACCACAGATTCTATATCCTCCCTCCTCCTTTTCCTGACCATCTGCTGAGTTATAAGACCATTTCTTTTCTTATTCTTGTTATATGGAGAGAGATTTTCCACAGTTGTATGGTATGGATATGTTTGAAAATATTAGATAGAATTAATGTTAACCATTAGGTCTTGTTCTTTTACAATTTTTATTTTTAATTTATTACTGTATTTATATATATTCTAGTATGCACAGAGATTGTGGCACAGCTGGCTGGGAGTCAGTTGCATTACGATCACTACTGACCGAAAGGGCATGAGTTTGAAGCCAGCCCGGGTCGGAGAGAGCTTCCAACCAATTTTGTGTAGCTTACTGTCAGCCCAAAAGACAGTTGCATCTGCCAAGTAGGAAATTTACGTACCGCCTATGCAGGGAGGCTAATTTAACTAATTTACTAGGCCATAAAAATCTCCAGCAAGCATGCAAAGAATGAGGAAGTACTTAATCTGTGTCACAAATGGTCAGTGAAGGGACAGCTCCCCTGGTGGCCAAAATACCCTCAAGAAAAGCTGGAATGTTAAATTGCCTCTGTATCTGTCTATATATGTTGGTTTTTTTGTTTTGTTTTGTTTTTGTCGTGTCAGGCGCGACTTGAGAAACTGCAAATCGCTTCTGGTGTGAGAGAATTGGCCGTCTGCAAGGACGTCGCCCAGGGGACGCCTGGATGATTTTGATGTTTTATCATCCTTGTGGAAGGCTTCTCTCATGTCCCCGCATGAGGAGCTGGAGCTGGTAGAGGGAGCTCATCCGCCTCTCCCCGAATTCGAACATGCGACCTGTTGGTCTTCAGTCCTGCCAGCACAGGGGTTTAACCCACTGCGCCACCGGGGGCTCCTATATATGTTGTGTGTCTATGGCACTGAATGTTTGCCATGTGTATGTACATTGTAATCTGCCCTGAGTCCCCTGCGGGGTGAGAAGGGCAGAATATAAATACTGTAAATAAATAAATATTATAGCCCCTGAAGAAGACCAATCAACAATCTGAAAGCCAAAATGCATCAGGCTATTAATAAAACATGATAACCATAAAAACTTTTTAAAGTAAATATAGCAATCAATAAACACATTAAGATATTTTTCTTCTTTTGCCTGTGCCCTCTAAAAGAGAGAAAGAAGTAGTAGTGGGTTTGTAAATAATGCAAATTATGTAGGCTAGTCACTAGGTGGAATTGGACTTAGTTGTATTCATGTCTCGAAAATGTTTTTGATTCTAGACCACTTCACTAAAACCAGTAAGAGAGAGGGACAGTGACCAGAATCCTTATGCATTGCCATAGCTAGTGGTTTTGCATACTCAACCATTCAACACCAGTCTGGACTTATCATAGAGCTGCTGCAGCTCCTTCCCATTACCATTCCATGCATGGTGAAGAACTGGAGGGATTTGAGTGGCTTCTGGCTCCTAACTGTCCTCATAGCTAGACACATGATGATTAGATGTTCTGCTGAAATCCGAAGGTCTCAGCAGATGATGTAGTCATTTCATGTCTGGCTATGGGGACGTGGCAAAAAAAAAAATCTTAGGACCTTATCACATGACCAAATTTCCCTGCCCTAAAACAGTCCACCAACACAGCCAGCACAGAGCCTGCCAGATCCCATCACATGACACATAGCTACTTCTGGCAGGACTCTGTACTGGCTGCGTTGGGATACTGTTCTAGGGTGACGAACTATGAACACAGAAGCAAGCTGGGAAGGTACATTTTCCAGTGGGTAATGGGCAAGTGAATGATGTGGGCCCCTGAGCAATGGATTCACCCTGCTGCCACATGATTTTCCCCACTGCCCTATTGATTCCATGCATCAAGGATCTCCATGTGATGAGGTCCTTAGATTTCTCCTCTCTCCACCAGCCATGAGATCACTGACTTGGGGGGGGGGCAGGGGAAGAGGATCTAGCAGTTCTTTGGTAAATCGGGGTTTCACCTAGGCAGAAAGGGAATATGAATCTTAAAGACAAAAATGGGGACATACGAGTGTAAGGACGAATTTTGTTGGCATATGTCATTAACAAAATGATAGCCAATTTGTGTCAAGCAGAAATCTCTAGAGAGAGAATTCTATAGGGACATTGTTGCTCCAGAGAAGGGCTTGCTCATTATAGCAACCTGTCTGCCTTGGGGATGGAAGGGAGATTGGGCAGCTCTTTCAAGGCAGTTTATGAGACCTGGAATGGGCAAAGACCTTCCACTTTCTCTCAGAAGCAGCCACTAATATGTGGAGGGAAAGCTTTGGTAAGCAATATGGACGTGCTGCAAGAAAAATGAAATATATGTACTAGAGTCAAAATAAAACATTTGCTTTATGAGGACTGGGGGTAAATGACCTACCTTACCCCACAGCCCAGAATTATGTAGCAGACCATGTATAAAGAGCATTTGAAGCTGATTATAGGGGAGAAAAGGGCCAGTAGGGTATCTCACCATTCTACAAAAGGATTCATGGCAGCCTACAAGACTAAAAATTTTGACTCTGAAGACAGCTATTATTAAAAATGAAGTAATCATTTAAATCCTTAATTTGTTTCCACTGACAATCAAATGGATTAGAAACTGCTTCATTTTATTGGCTCATTCTCATTGCTTCTTCTCCTTGGTAAAGTAGCTACAGTGAACAACAATTGGAAAAAGCCAAGAAGCACTCTTCTCTTATAGTCTTCCCTTCATATCAACTAAGTGGATGTTATTGCTGCAGCCAATGATACAGATTGCTTTCTAGACCATGTATCAACAACATGGTTTCCCTTTTGATTTTTTTTTGATTTTTCATGAAAAAATTTGCAGCTCGAAAGACAGTTGCATCTGTCAAGTAGGAAATTTAGGAACCACATATGTGGGGAGGCTTATTTAACTAATTTAGGATGCCATAAAAATCTCCAGCAAGCATGCAAAGAATGAGGAAGTACTTCATCAGTGTCAGAAATGGACGGTGAAGCGACAGCTCCCCTGGTGGCCAGAACACCCTCATCAAAAAAGCTGGAATGTTAAATGTTAAATGTTGTGCATCTATGGCATTGAATGTTTGCCATGTTTATGTACATTGTAATCCGCCCTGAGTCCCCTGCAGGGTGAGAAGGGTGGAATATAAATATTGTAAATAAATTTAAAAAAAACAAATAAAGTGCAGTTCCAAGCACTTTATATTCTCTGGGAAGGATCCTAAATCCAGAATAAAGTGTTCATTAAAGCCACAGCAATTATCCAGACTTTATTGGACACAGAACAACATGATCAGTTCATATAAAATGTGGCTGCCCAACTTGATAAAATTACAGACTTGGTAGATCAAGGGAATGTTTTGGATGCAGCATATCTTGATTTCAGTAAGGTCTTTGACGAAGTCCCCCTGTGTTATAAACATGACCTTTTTGCAAACAAACAAGTCAAATGTGTGCTAGGCAATGCTATTGTTAAGTGTATTGGTTAAGTAACCAAACCCAAAGGGTGCTCACTAATGGTTCCTCCTCCAAACCCAAAGGGTGCTCACTAATGGTTCCTCCTCCAAACCCAAAGGGTGCTCACTAATGGTTCCTCCTCATCCTGGAAAACAGTGGCTAGCGTAATGTCACAGGGTTCAGTTCTGAGCCCAATACTGTTCAACGTCTTTATTAATTACTTAGATTAGATTTTAGAGGGCATGATTATCAAGTTTGCAGATGACACTAAATTAGGAGGGATAGCTAATACTTCAGAGGACATGATTCAAAATTCAAACCTTAACAGATTAGAGAGCTGGATGGCCATCTGTCAGAGGTACTTCGATTGCCCTTTTCCTGCATGGCAGGAGGCTGGACTAGATGGCCCATGTGGTCTCTTCCTACTCTATTATTCTATGATTTTAAAACTAAAATACTTCATAACAAAAATATATTTGCATGACAGGTTGAAAAAGTTGCCATTTTGGAGCAAACTTTGCTGAATGTCCATGCTGGATCGTGATTGTAGAATCATAGACTCATAGAGTTGAAAGAGACCTCATGGGCCATCCAGTCCAACCCCCTGCCAAGAAGCAGAAAAATTGCATTTCAAAGCACCCCCGACAGATGGCCATCCAGCCTCTGTTTAAAAGCTTCCAAAGAAGGAGCTTCGACCACACTCCGGGGCAGAGAGTTCCACTGTTGAACGGCTCTCACAGTCAGGAAGTTCTTCCTGATGTTCAGATGGAATCTCCTTTCTTGTAGTTTGAAGCCATTGTTCTGCGTTCTAGTCTCCAAGGAAGCAGAAAACAAGCTTGCTCCCTCCTCCCTATAACTTCTTCTCACAAATGTATACATTGTAGATGCTATAGCTTAAAGAAGCAACCATTCCAATTTTTGTTATTGACTATAACCCACAAAATGTTTATTTATGTAAATTATTGCTCCATACCCTTCCTTTCATGCTTATAACACAGAGCTCAATGAAGTGTCCCTGTGATTCCTGAGAGATATTTAATCCAAGCACTAACTAGAACCAGATCTACTTAGCTTCAGTATGGTCAGTAGAGCATTGGCCTTTGAACCATATCATTGGATATTTACTAATGTTGCCAGCTGAAATGTAAGCATTATCCAACCAATTGGTTGTGAAATATGCACATCATTCTGTGATTTCAGTTTATGAAATGGAACATCAAATATACAACACTGAACATATCCCTCAAGTATCACATTTTCACAAATGAAATGTCCTTCAGTGGAATCACTTCATATATTTGATCACAGTTAATACTCTGAACAGAAACAGGATACAGTTTTGTTTGAATTACATGGCTGGTTTTAAAAAGTTGGAACTGAAACTCCTATAAGCAATAAATATAATCAATGGAGTTGCTATCAAACTCAGGAATGAGTCCTTTTGAGTTTGGTTAGGCTTGCCCGCAAGAGCATGTACTTGGCAGAGGTTTTTATGTGTGTATAGAAGGATGTCCATGACATGGGCACAAGGAGTTTGCTTCCTTCCATTTCCATTCTGTTACTTTGAAAATAGCTCTTAACTACATTTTTTTTTCCTGAGTAGACGATTTATGGTTTTCAGCGGATTCTGACAGGTAAGAGTATCAGATGAAAGAACAACTGGTTGACATGACTGCAGCCTCAGAAAAGTATCTGGATTTTTTTTTCGTGTCAGGAGTGACTTGAGAAACTGCAAGTCGCTTCTGGTGTGAGAGAATTGGTCGTCTGCAAGGACGTTGCCCAGGGGACGCCAGGATGTTTTGATGTTTTACCATCCTTGTGGGAGGCTTTTCTTATGTCCCTGCATGGGGAGCCGGAGCTGACAGAGGGAGCTCATCCAGGCACTCTCTTGATTCGAATCTGTGACCTGTTGGTCTTCAGTCCTGCCAGCACAAGGGTTTAACCCATTGCACCACTGGGCTCAGTATGAATGTATGAATGTTATTTTTATATAGCAAACTATCACATGCAATAAAACAATCATGCTGCTAAAATTGCCCTCTCCAAAGTTTCAATTTTCAGGATATTTACCATGTATTTGACACAAGTCTCTCTCTCCCCCCTCTCTCCCTCTATATATATACTCCCCTCTCTCTATATATATACTTTTTAACCGAAGAAAATCTTCTCACAAGTCAGGGGTCGTCTTATACACGGGAGTCATTTTATGCACAGGAGTAGTCTTATACACGGGAGTTATCTTATACGCTGGAGTAGCCTTATGCATGGGAATCGTCTTATACGTGGCAGTAGTCTTATACGCTGGGAGTCATCTTATAGAGCAGGTGCTGAAACTTCCAATCCAGATTGGAGAATCTGTGGTTGCTGCATATTGTGGGGGGAGCTCGGGGTATGGAAAAAAGAGATAGAGTGGCTCTGGGCCCAGACAAGCACAACTCTTTTACCTGTCTGGCCCGCCCTTGTATCCTATTACTGTACCTCCTCCTCTGCCTCTCAGATCTCACTCCTGAAGACTGCAGAGAAGCGGTGCAGGTGCGCAGATGCGAGATCTGAGAGGCAGAGAAGGAGGTACAGTAATAGGAAAATTACCATATTGAACTCAAATCGGATGCTTTAAAAAAAATTATTTGGTGTGTGTTGGAAGAGTGGTAGTCTTATACGGCGAGTATACCCCAAACTCTATATTTTAACTGGAAAAGTTGGGGGTCGTCTTTTATGCCCAGTCACCTTTTATGCCGGAATATATGATAAATATACACACAAACAAACAAACCTTCACCTTTATAAGTATTTTATGGCATTCCATTGCTTTTTGCTGCCATTTTGTTCCCATAGCTGAAGTTTTGAACACCATTTTCCTTCTTATTTATCCTTAAATACTTACTCTGGGATTTAATTCAGTTGATTGTGATGAGTCTGATTGTCTTGCATACAAAAGAACATGATATCCTCCTGTCAGATCTATTCATGCCATGTATCACCAACAAAATTACACCGCTATTCAACACAGCCAGTAAGATTAAGCCTTGATTGGGCCAAATTATGTCAAGAACTGCAAGGATAAATGACAAAAATAGTGATGAGAGGAGATATGATAGCCATGTATAAATATGTGAGAGGAAGCCACAGGGAGGAGGGAGCAAGCTTGTTTTCTGCTTCCATGGAGATTAGGACAATGAACAATGGCTTCAAACTACAAGAAAGGAGATTCCATCTGAACATGAGGAAGAACTTCCTGACTGTGAGAGCCGTTAAGCAGTGGAACTCTCTGCTCTGGAGGGTGGTGGAGGCTCCTTCTTTGGAAACTTTTAAACAGCGGCTGGATGGCCATCTGTCAGGGGTGCTTTGAATACAATATTCCTGCTTCTTGGCAGGGGGTTGGATTGGATGGCCCATGAGGTCTCTTCCAACTCTTTGATTCTATGATTCTATGATGTGTTTGCAAAAAAGTGCCAACGATAAGGAATTTTTGCCATGACTAAAACATAATATTCACAGGGTGACTGTGTGTTTTCCAGACTGTATGGCCATGTTCCAGAAGCATTCTCTCTTGACGTTTTGCCTACATCTTTGGCAGACCTCGCAACCTCTGAGGATATCTGCCATAGATGCAGGCAAAACATCAGGGGAGAATGCTTCTGGAACATGGCCATACAGCTCAGAAAACACATAAAAACCCAATGATTCTGGCCATGAAAGTCTTCAACAATACATAATATTCACTGATTGTCTCCTATTCTATGGGTCTTTTTCCTTTTCTGGCCCTGGAAGAGAATGAGGTAGAGAAAAACAAGCAAAGCAACTAGCGACCACCAGCTGTCTTTCCTTGCTCCCACCCATCAAATTAATTTTACCATTGAAGAAGTGTTGAGCAACTTTGTCTATTTGTATAAAAAATAGGCAAATGTCATTCAATGAGGCCTTTGTGCCATACAAACAGAAATCCAGCCAGGCCAGCTTTGAAATGGCACGGTTTTGTATAATACCAGGCAGGCCTCATTAGCTATAGCAAGAAAATGGAAATGCCAGCCAGACTCCAGTACCATTACCAGCTGCAGTCTTAATACCCTGTAAGCCAAGCCTTGTGCATAAGTAATAACCACTGGTCAGGAACACAGGAAGACAATGGCATCTAGCTGTAAGGAAGCGCGGGGAAACTTCAGCAACTTTCTCCTCTTCTTTCCTGCTCATTCCTGGGCCCAGACAAGTGGGCACAAAAGTGGAGGGATGTACTTCCTTGGTTACTCTCCTTTCTTGGCTACTTCTGCTCACAAATTTGTTCCTGCATGACAACATAGAGGTTTCTCCAGCCCCTCCCAGCCTTCCTCCTCGGCACAAAGAGGGTTTACTTTCTGTTCTTTAAATAGCATTTTAGTTCCCACTTCATCACACAGTGTTTTTTTTGTTTTGTTTTTGTTTTTTTTGCATCCTAGCATGCTTCTGCACCAGTCCAGTAATGGATGGGCATGCTGCCCATGACACGATGCTGGATTTCTTGCAGAGGCCCCGCTCACAACCAGAATGGAAGCATCGTATGACACTTCCCTTGCAACACAGGAAACTTCATTGGAGCCAATATGGATCCACACAGCTTCAGAGATGCTTCCCCCATTCGAACAACATTGAATTGTTGTTCAGTGTTGATGACGAGGAACAAACTGAAGATCAATCCCGACAAGACAGGGGTCCTCCTGATCAATCAAAAACCGGATCGGGGTATTGGGTGGCAACCTGTGCTGGACGGGGTTACACTCCCCCTGAAGTCACAGGTCCGCAGTTTGGGAGTCCTCTTGGATTCATCACTTACGCTTGAGGCTCAGGCGTCGGCGGTGTCCGGGAGGGCTTTTGCACAATTGAGACTCGTGCGCCAACTGCGACCTTACCTCGTAAAAGCTGATCTTGCTGGGGTGGTCCATGCCTTGGTCACCTCCAGATTGGACTACTGTAATGCGCTCTATGTAGGGCTGCCCTTGAAAACGGCTCGGAAATTTCAGCTAGTCCAGCGGGCGGCGGCCAGGATGTTTACTGGTGCTCCTTACAGAGAGAGGTCAACCCTCCTGTTCAAGGAACTTTATTGGCTGCTGTTCATTTTCCGGTCCCCAATACTCATCTACAAAGCCCTAAACAGTTTGGGACCTGCCTACCTGTGTGACCGCATTTTCGTTTACAAACCCACACACTCCCTCCGATCATCTGGAGAGGCCCTGCTCATGATCCCACCTGCGTCGCAGGCGCGTTTGGTGGGGACGAGGGACACGGCCTTCTCTGTAGTGGCCCCCTGACCCTGGAACTCTCTCCCTAAGGACATCAGACAGGCCCCAACGTTGGCTGTCTTTAGGAAGAGCCTGAAGACCTGGCTGTTCCAGTGTGCCTTCCCAGAATAGGAAACTCCTGGCTTCAAGTCCCAAACGCACTTTGTTAGAGATTCAGGATTATCTACACATTGCACCTACCGCCAAATACCTCTATATATTACCTGTCAGGCTCAGCACTTTTAATTTTTGTCCATTACATTTGGCCTGGCCCCTAGGTTTTTAATTGCATCACGGTGTCATTGTTTTACTGTTTTATTGTTTTGCTTGATGTTTTATTATTTGCTTATGAGTTTTACTGTGTATTGTATTTTGTTGTAGTCGGCGGCCTCAGCCTTTGTAAGCCGCATCGAGTCCTTCGGGAGATTTTGCGGGGTATAAATAAAGTAAATAATAATAATAATAATAATAATAATAATAATAATAAGCCACTATGAATCCCTCAATGAGAGAGAGAGGGTGAGGAATAAAACAAAGTAAATAATCAAAGCCATGCATGGGGTGGCTCATCCCTGCTTTTTGTCATGGAGGCTGGCAAAACGGCATGGGGGGGGGGGGAGGTGATGTATCTCATGTGATGAAGTCCAATAGGTTGAATGACATCACAGTAACTCTGTGAGGCAAGCTTTGGAGCTCTAGGAAAGAATGGCATATCCTTCAAAAATGTGGTTAGTATACAAGGGTTGAGTGAAAAGTAATGCCTCCACCTTCATAACTCCTCAACAGATGGCAGTGCTGGTATGTGGCAGGTTCTGGCGTGTTCACTAGACTCTCCTCTACAGTTCCATTATGGTGGGAAGCCTTAGCATTGAATGGTTGTGTTGTTAAAGTGCAAAGTATGGAATCCTGCCCAGACGGTCGGTCAATGCGACTTAAGCAACATGCAGTCATTAAATTCTTGACAGCAGAAGGTGTTACCCCAAAGGAGATTCATCAGAGAATACAAGCTGTTTATGGTGATCGCTTCTCGGCCTTTTGGCTAAGATCAAGTGTAGTATGGTGATTGTGTTGATGTGCAGGGCCGTAGCCAGAAATTTTTTGGGGGGAGGGTTGAAAATTTCGGCGAGGGTTGAAGATTTTAGGGAGGGTTGAAAATTTCAGGGGGGGGGTGTGTGTGAAAATTTGGGGGGGGGGGGTTAGGTCACGCTGAAGCAAAGAGCACAGCTGGGGGCAGAATAGCCTTTAAAAGTCTGCAGCTCCGCCCCTGTCAACCACCTCCACCAAGTCTGGCCTCCTTAATGAGAGCATTCAACCCCCCCCCCCTACTTGGTTGCTTTGCTACATCGGCTATTTCTGCAAGTAATGACAGTGTGAATAAATTGCCAATATTTGCTTGAGATAGTGCTTACAGTTCTGGAGGGACTCATAATTTTTTGCGTCTCATAGACTTAGCCTGGGGATTTGGTTAACCAGTTACAATTCATGAGTAAACCAGTTTTTTTTAACCTGAAAAATTTGGGGGGGGGGGTTGAACCCCTAACCCTTCCCTTCCCCGGCTATAGGCCTGTTGATGTGAGTACTGTGCGTCGTTGGGTGAGCAAGTTTAAAGACGTTGAGGTGGGAACATCTGACTTGCATGACAGACAGAGAGTTGGACGTCCTGTGACAGCAACCACCGAGTTACACAAGCAAAAGGTTGATCTCTACTTCAGACAGCAAAATTCCTTGGCCCAGTCTTAAAAGGGTTAACCAAACACTTTGAGTTCCTTCATATTAGTCATCACTGACTTGAAGTTTCTTCCTTTGATCCTCCTGTAAAATATGGTGGTTGAAGAGACTACAGAAGAAGTTACCAGAGATAGTAATAATGAGAAGCCTCTCAAAGCACAGCTCTCTAGTTAGTCCTCGGGACATTGAGCTTTGCAATTATGTTGTGTAGAGCTTACACCTTGATACTGGGCTCAAATACTCGTCACTCAGAGAGAAATTTCAAGCATAATTGGCATTTCACAAGAACGTGTGGGTTCCATTATTACTTTGCTTGGCTATCGGAAGATCTGTGCACGATGGGTTGCGGAAACAGAGTGTCGACTTCTTAGGTGACAGCTTCAGAAAACTTGTTCATTGTTGGCAGAAATGTATCCAATTGTCTGGTGATTATGTCGAAAAGTGAATAGTAGTAGTTAAAGAGCACATTCTAAGGATTATTTCTGCATTTGATTTATTAAAATATTCCCATCCAAACCCAGGTAATGAAGGTGGAGGCATTACTTTTCATTCAACCTTTGCAGATGTGTTCTCAGTCTTGACGGTATTACAAGATCTCTGCCTACTGATATGCCAGAATAGCACTGCTATGATTCAAGTTCTACTGAAATGAAGTGTTAGGGGAGGAGAAACAGCAGGGAAAGGGAAGAGCTATGGTCTTTAAATAAAGATCACATAAAACCGTCACCTGAAACTCGGGAATTACTTTTAAAACGCTGTATTTGAGCCCAGTATCAAGGTGTAAGCGCTGCACAACATAATTGCAAAGCTCAGTGTCCCAAGGACTAACAAGAGAGCTGTGCTTTGAGAGACTGCTCATTATAACTATCCCTGGTAACTTCTTCTGTATTGTCTTCAATCGCCATATTTTGCAGGAGGATCAAAGAAAGAAACTTAAAGTCAGTGATGACTAATAGTTAACTGAAGGAACCCAAAGTGTTTGGTTAACCCTTTTGAGACTGGGCCAAGGAATTTTGCTGTCTGAAGTAGAGATCAAGATATTCCACCCTCACATACCCCACTCGTGTCACAGTAACCTAAGCCAGTCAATTCATTTTGACCCTTGAAGTACTATCTCCCCCAATCTCTAGCAATCCAAATGGAACACTATCAAACCTAATAATCAACATTTTGCTGTACGCTCATAGTATTCTTAAGCAACTGCTTGAAACAGCTGCCTCAATCTGCCTCATGATAGGATCAGTCTGCTCCTTTTCAGTGAAATGATGTTCGGCATGTAACCAATACTGGTCTGGAAAAAGCCAGTATAATCTAACTCCTACTCTGTCTATATTCAGAGTTTAGAGGGGCTTTTGAAATGAAAGTGTGCCGTGGGAGATCTCATGGCAAGACCTTCGTCAATTGTCATCGGATAACTCTTGTGATCCGCCTAACAAGCCAGAAACCTTGCTGTGAAAACATGAAAGATTTCTGGCTATCATGAATCCACACACTTCCCTTCCCTGTAGGCTGACTGACCCACTAAACCAGGGGTCCTCAAACTTTTTAAACAGAGGGCCAGGTCACGGTCCCTCAAATTGTTGGAGTGCTGGATAATAATGTGAAAAAATGAATTAATTCCTATGCACACTGCACATATCTTATTTGTAGTGCAAAAAAACACTTTAAACAATACAATAAATAAAGAACAACTTTAACAGATATAAGCTTATTAGTATTTTAATGGGAAGTGTGGGCCTGCTTTTGGCTGAAGAGATAGGATTGTTGTCACCTCACAACCTCTGAGGATGCTTGCCATAGATGCAGGTGAAATGTCAGGAGAAGGCCAGGCTGGGCCCAGGTAAGGGTGAGTCCCCCTTTGGGGCCGTGCAGCCTGTTGCTTCCCTGGGCCGAACCCGGGGTTCTCCTGCCTTCGGGGCGGG
Organism: Anolis sagrei; assembly: GCF_037176765.1. Classification (NCBI taxonomy): domain Eukaryota; kingdom Metazoa; phylum Chordata; class Lepidosauria; order Squamata; family Anolidae; genus Anolis; species Anolis sagrei. Next base: position 128,774,332 of record NC_090024.1, on the reverse strand, counting down.
GCCTCACCTCATCCCGAAGGTGGGGGAAGGGGCAGGCGAAGAGGCTTTGGGGCCGTGTCACCTGTCGTTTCCCCGGGCCGAGCCTGGCCTTCTCCTGCCTTCAGGAAGGGGCCTCGCCTCGTCCCGAAGGCAGGAGAAGGTGGGGGAAGAGGCAGGCGAAGTGGCTTTGGGGCAACGTCCCCTGTCGCTTCCCTGGGCCAGCTTGGCCTTCTCCTGTCTTCGGGACAGGGCCTCGCCTCATCCCGAAGGCGGGGGAAGGGGCAGGCGACATGGCTTTGGGGCCACGTCACCTGCTGCTTACCCAGGCCAAGCCTGGCCTTCTCCTGCCTTCAGGACAGGGCCTCGCCTCATCCCGAAAGCAGGAGAAAGTGGAGGAGGCGGCAGGCGAAGCGGCTATGGGGCCACATCGCCTGCCACTTCTCCACACCCCGTGGGCCAGATAAATGCCCTCGGGGGCCGGGGCCAGCCCGCAGACCGTAGTTTGAGGACCCCTGCACTAAACCATAGGCAATATACTGTATTGAAGGGGTACCATTGTCAGGCTGATAAAGTAAGCCACCAGGGGTGGTGGCAATGACGGAATACCAGTCACCAAGATAAGATAGGCTGTTTGCCACAGTTTAGGAAAAGATGCAGAGTCAATTGTCAGCTGGCATTTTACTGATACTTTTAAAGAATTGCCTAAGTCATCATAATGTGGTTTAATAATCACTACCTACTTTCTATTTTACCCTGAAAATTGTTGTGGCATTGATTCTGTGTTTGTGTATACTACTATACTGTGCCCATGGGCCTCCTCAAGAAAAGTTAAATATACACGCCAATTATAATCAAAAGGCAGGCACATACTGCAGTCATTATCTTTTTTAGAAGGGCATGAGAGTAAAAGCATTGTTTTGTTCACATGCAAGCATTTCTTCACTTTCCTGAATTGCTCCCATGAGATTCAGAGAAAGCTTAGCATGGATGCTGGCCACACCTTTCTTCTGCACTCCCCTGACTGCAAATTGCTCTTTGGCTAATCAGGAAAGCAACGTTTCTACTTATGTATTCATGCTCCACAGCACTGATCCAGAAATCAGAATGAACAATTGGCAGGCTCCTATTTCCCCTGCATTTGGACTAGATAAGTTTTAATTTTATTAAAGCCACAATGCTGGAAAAATAATGTCCATGGTTTGGTAGCATTATCATGTCTTTGCTCACATCTAAACACAAAACTATGGACACAGTATGCTCCAGCAGTTTTGCAAATTGCTCTAGAAATACTAAGGACTTTATCACTCAAGGTCGATAAACTACTTTTACGGCAGGACAGAAGCACCTTTCAATGGAATCTAATACATGACATAGTACCTTTCCTGTAGTCATATTGTGCTTGAATCATGATTGAATCATTTCTTTTCATGGATGAAAAAACTCATCAATGAATCCGATATTGCCTTTCTTCCATTACTCTTCCTTGTGCGATAATGTCCTTCTGTTTCAGTTCCGATATTATGAAGTAGAAGAAAGTTTGTGAGAATACTAACATTGCACAACTGTATATATAAGTATATATAATTGGAGAAATGCTTGCATGTGTTGGTTGGGTCAAACATAGGTAGGAAGCTAGGCTGTGAGGAAGCATTATCATGTCTTTGCTCACATCAAAACACAAAACTATGGACACAGTATGCTCCAGCAGTTCTGTAAAACTGAATTTGGGATGGAAGGGGTTGCTTAAGGACTTTATCTCTCAATGCTGATAAACGACAATCACAGCAGGATAGAAGCACCTTTCAATGGAATATACTGTATGACATAGTGTCTTTCCTGTAATTTTATTTATGTATGTATGTATTTACTAGGCTTGGGCAATCCATGGTTCTAAATGGTTCTAAAGTACTTACAAAACTAAAGTTCTGGTGGTGAAAACTTCAGAACTCTAACAAAACTTTCAAAATGTAATTATTATTTCATTATTGGCGATTTTTATGACAGAACCAATTAGGAACAGCCATTTATAATGAAATGTTGAGAGTTTTGTTAGAGTTTTGAAATTTTCATCACCAGAGCTTTAGTTTTGTAAGTACTTTAGAACCATTTAGAACCATGGATTGCCCAAGCCTAGTATTTACTATATTTATATACCACCCCTTTCAGCCCACAGCCAACTCAGGGTGGTTTACAGTCAACACTAAAGCATAAGAATACAATAAAAACAATTAAGATAATATAAAATCATAATCAAATCAATAAAATTTATATTTATTATTAGTTATATTGTGTTTGAATCATGACTGGGAAAATGCTTGCATGTGTTGGTTGGGTCACACATGAGTAAGAAGCAAAGCTGTGAGAAAGTCTAATTGTAGGATTCTGGATCAACAAAGTGCCAGTGTTGTGAAACTGCAGGCAGATGTGGAAATGAATGTTTCAATAATGGCACTTTTTCATTTGCTTAAAGAATTGCAATGAGTCCATTGATTGGTGTGATAAATTCTTATGACAGATTAAAATTTTTGGCTAATGAGCCAGAGTAGGAAGATAGAGATTTCCCATCCCAACCAGTTCTTACTAGGCCAGTGGTTCTCAACCACGGAAAGGCACATGGGCTGGGTGGAAAGGCTGTCTTCAAGGCAAGGCCATGCAGGCAGCCCTCCCCCTGCCCCCCGCACCCTTCCAAGCTCAGAAAGGCATGTGGCCCGGGCAGAAAGGCTGTCTTCAAGGCAAGGCCATGCGGGCAGCCCTCCGCCTGGGCGCTGCACCCTTCCGAACTCAGAAAGGTGTGGGGCCTGGGCAGAAAGGCTGCCCTCAAGGCAAGGCTGTGCGGGCAGCTCTCCGCCTGGCCCCCGCACTCTTCCGAGCTCAGAAAGGCACGTGGGTCGGTCAGAAAGGCAAGCCTTCTTCCCACGTGCACCTTTTCCTGCAAGCTCTTCCTCTTGCCACCCCACAGCCCTGTGGGAAGAGCAGGAGAAGGAGCTGACCAGGAGTGCTAGCTTTTGTGGCGCGGGATTGTGGCGCAGCTGGCTGAGTGTCAGCTGCATTAAGATCACTCTGACCAAAAGGTCATGAGTTCGAAGCCAGCCCAGGTTGGAGTGGGTTTCCAACCAATTGTGTAGCCTGTTGTCGACCTTTGCAACCCAAAAGACTGTTGCATCTGTCAAGTAGGAAAATTAGGTACCACCTTAAAGTGTGGGGAGGCTAAATTAACTAATTTATGAGGCCATAAAAAAGACTCCAGCAAGCACTCCAGCAAAAAGCATGCGGGGAATGCGGAAGTACTTCATCAGTGTCGCAGATGAACGATGAAAGCGACAGCTCCCCTGGTGGCCAGAAAAAATTAAATAGCCTCTGTCTATGTCTGTATATGTTGCATGTCAAAATTGGCATTGAATGTTTGCCATATATGTGTACACTGTAATCTGCCCTGAGTCCCCTGTGGGGTGAGAAGGGCGGAATATAAAAGCTGTAAATAAATAAATAAATAAATAAATTTTTGCCTGGCACAGGGGTTGGCAGCCATTTTGGCAGGGGCGGGGCCAACCAAGGCAGCTTCACAACCCCCAAAAATGGCCCAACAACCCCCCTGGGGGTCACAACCCCCAGGTTGAGAACTGCTGAACTAAGCTAATGAATGGACTGAGGTATTTGACTGGCATCAGATGGATCGGGGCTATTATTGAAAATCCCTTTACATAGAAAGTGGGCATGTATAATATGTTGTTTCTGTTCTGTTCTCTGTAGTGTTTTCTGCATGCAGTGGTATGTGTTATTTGCACGAGGAAACATTTAATAATGCAAGCTATGATCTGCAATGTGAAACAATAGAGTCCAAAAATGATTGACCACTTCAGTAAAAAGTAAGCTGATATTCTGGAGAAGAAAAGAAACAGCTCTATTTAAATGCTTATTTTTTTCTAGCACAGTGGAAATGAGTTAAATGGACAGGATACAATTGTCCATTGCCTCCATTTCCACACATTTAGGTTTGTCTCACTTCTTGGGACACTTGAGCAACAAGTCTGTGCCTTCTGTTCCTTTGTCTTTGCTTAGTTTATATAATATCTTCCCAGCACCGCACATTGTTATAGCCTTAATTATACCTCTTTCTGCGTTTGCTTCTTGCATTTATCTTTGGCAATTAAGGAGGGATTGAGCACAAACATGCAAAATAGACTGTTTGACATAAAGGATTGATTAAAGAAAGCTTGGGCTGGTTCACAGACGACAATTTTCCTCCACAAGTTAATTTCACATTGTCAGGCATGACAACTAGGCAAGCATCTCTTTTGTGGTGATGACATGGATAGCAGCTGTAGATGCACCTCTAGTCATTTCTAAGTATCGGCATTTTAGACTCTGGCACAATTTTGAAATGCAGTAGTAGATTTTGGTACAGAGAAATGTTATTGCCTACTAGGCCTTTGTTGAAAAGGGGAGTGGTCCTTTTCAATTCCTTGATTCTTCCATCTGCATGAATGCAGACGCTGCAAGGAAAGTTGTAGCTGAGCAACACTTGGGTGGCCTGCATGTAATCAGTTTGTTTGTACTGGCTATAATGATGCACGACAGGTCTATCAATGACTGTTAGTAAGATAACTCCCTTGTGATGGTACGTCTGTACCAGGAGCTCCAACTTTATTTTCTTTCTATTAAGTGTTTGTATGCATTCCAAAGTTTCAGGGATTCTGCAAAAAGGTGGCTTCCTTTGGTTTGCAGTCATAGGGCAAGTCACTTGTCTATCATTGTTAAGTTTGGATCCGCCCCTTCTCCCAGGGAGATGGGAAGGGAAGAGGGGGCCATTTTTAGTTAGTCTTAGTAAGGAAAGCTAAGTTAGAGGACGTGGACAAGCTTCACCTGCAGAAAAGCTTCAGTTCTCAAGACATTCTGGGGGGAAATTCCCAAAGCTCTGGATGGGAGCCTTTCAGCCTTACAGCATCTGAGGGAAACAGCCCTAAAGTCTTAAAGAAATTCCAGAGGGAAAACAGCTTTACAGACCCAAAGAACTCCAGCTGGAGAATCTACAAGCTTTGTCTGGTAGGTTTACTCGGTACCAATACGCAGTTTGGAATCGGTAGTAGATCCCACACCAACAAAACTTAGATAACAGACAGCCTGGGAGAGGTTAAAAAAGGGTTTTCCTCTCAAAGTATAAGAACAATTAACGAATACAGTTGCCTGTCCCTTGTGGACAAGATTAAGGAAGCCACCAGTTGATTTAAAGCTTTGAAGCATTTGTTTGATGCATTGAAGATTTGAGAAATATCTGTTTAATTTGTTCAATAATAAAGGACTTAGTGTAACCTTTCAAGCCATATAAAGACCATTTCTTCAGGAAAATCCTTGAGGGCCTCTTTCATGGCACCCTGGCTTCCCACTGGGCACAAGGTGCACGTCCTATTTCAAAAGACAATTATTACAGGCCCTGTGTGTGACAGAACATCTATACTAGCAGGAAGAGAGATAACACACCTTTTGCTTTCATTGGTGTCCTGCTTGAAAGCTTCTAGAACAGTGCTTTTCAACCTGGGACCCCTGGGGGGGTCATGAGGGAGTGTCAGAGGGGTCGCCAATGACAATCAGAAAACACAGTATTTTCTGTTGGTCATGGATGTTCTCTGTGGGAAGTTTGGCCCTATTCTATCGTACGTGGGGTTCAGAGTGCTCTTTGATTATAGGTGAACTATAAATTCCAGCAACTATTACTCCCAAATGTCAAGGTCTATTTTCCCCAAACTCCTCGAGTGTTCACATTTGGGCATATGGAGTATTCAATATTAAATAATAAATAAATTGAGTATTTTGGAACTTTCAAACCTGGAAATTCCTATAAAAATGCCTCTGATCTCTGTACTGGTATGCCTTGCATGTGAGCTATCACTGCATTGCATCCGCTTCAGCTGAATCGCTCATTAAACCTCGATGCCTCTTCTTCGCTTTAGCAAGAGTCTCATTTCAATTTTTAATATTAATAAAATTGCTGGAATCAGGCTTCTCTGAAGGCTCGCCAAAGTAGCGTTCCCTCTTTGGTGGGAACTAAGGGTCCTCTCCCCTTGGAGTCGACCCTCCAAAAGTTCCCATTGACTTCATTATGAATAGGAAAACCAACTGATCCCTAATCCATCTAAAACACAGACATGCGCATTTCACCTTAAGAACAGACAAGCATCCCGAGCTCTGAGGATTACCTGGGAAGGAATCCCACTGGAGCATTGCAGCACACCCAAATACCTGGGAGTCACTTTGGACCATGCTCTGACCTACAAGAAGCACTGCCTGAACATCAAGCAAAAAGTGGGCGCTAGAAACAACATCATACGAAAGCTGACTGGCACAACTTAGGGATCACAACCAGACACAGTGAAGACATCTGCCCTTGCACTACGCTACTCTGCTGCTGAGTATGCATGCCCAGTGTGGAACACATCTCACCACACTAAAACAGTGGATGTGGCTCTTAATGAGACATGCCGCATTATCACAGGGTGTCTGCACCCCACACCACTGGAGAAATTACACTGCTTAGCCAGTATTGCACCACCTGGCATCCCCCAGGAAGTAGCAGCCAATAGTGAAAGGACCAAGGCAGAGACATCTCCAGCTCATCCCCTGTTTGGGTATCAGCCAGCACGTCAATGACTTAAATCAAGACATAGTTTTCTTAGATCTACAGAGACACTTGCTGGAACACCCCAGCAAGCGAGAGTCCAAAAGTGGCAGGCCCAAACCCAGCACCTCAATCCATGGGTGATACCAGATGAAAGACTCCCCCCTGGGCACACAGAAGACTGGGCGACTTGGAAGGCGCTGAACAGACTGCGCTCTGGCACCACGAGATGCAGAGCCAATCTTAAGAAATGGGGCTACAAAGTGGAATCCTGGGCATCCGAGTGCGGAGAAGAACAGACCACAGACCACCTGCTGCAATGCACCCTGAGTCCTGCCACATGCACAATGGAGGACCTTCTTGCGGCAACACCAGAGGCACTCCAAGTGGCCAGATACTGGCCAAAGGACATTTAACCAACTACCAAGTTTGCAAAATCTGTGTTTTGTTTTGTTTTTGTTTTTTTAAATCTGTCTGTTTGTTTTGTTCTGTTAGAATTGTAACAAAATGGTATGGTTGCTGATGACACGATAAATAAATAAATTATGAATAGGGGAAATTCAAGCTCTACCTATAGCTTTAGATGGACATAGAGTTATGGATGGACATCACTAATTGCATAACTTTTTTTTCTTTGAAAACTACCATGCCAGCGTTTGGAAACATTACTTTTTAAATTGTAACTTCCAAGGAAAAAAAATCCTCCCATGATCCTGAGCAGTTAATTCTGGGAATCGCAGTCTACACAGGTAACTCCCTGTTGAAACTGAATGGGGCAAGTGACCAGCCAATTCCTATGGAGATAATTGGGGGTTTTTTCTCCCATTTTGCTCCTGGCCTAAGAGTCCCTTCACACATGACAGTGATTTTGCATCCACTTTGCACTTCCATTTCAGGAATTCCAAGCAAACCACTCAGGCATAATTCTTTCTGGGCAGAAAGCCGGTTGTGGGAAGCCGGTTGTTGACTGCAGCTTCCCACAGTGTGTACTTGGACTGAAATAGATGCCTTGCATGTATCGGCTTTTCTAATGTTTGTACAGGAGCTCTACAATAGCTGATATTAATGGATCACTGGAGGAAGGGGAGGGAAATGTGACTGAGATATCAAGAGGCCTCTACAGGATGTCAAAGGAAAGCATAGCTGCTAGTCGAGAGGAGAAGAGGCTTCCTCTATTAAAGGATTGGATATATAATGTTTTTCAGTCTTGCTGGGACTCTCAGTCTAGGAGACAACATGTCTCCCCCACCCCCACAACTACTGCTGCAAAAAAACTCAATTTTAAAAATGAGATTGAAGGGAGTCTGAATATATGTCTACACATAACTACCGAGCATCTGGTGCCAACGTTTCTATTTTTTCTGAGAATTGCCTTACACTCTGATGCTCCCTGCCAAGAGTGCAATCAGTTAATAGCTGTGTGTGTGAGAGAGTGTGCAATTCTGACATTTATAACACAGAATCCTCCGCACCTCCACTTCTCCATACGTACCACTTTTTCAATCAACAAGAATCTGAAACCTACACAGACAAAACTGAGAAGTCTTTTCACTTGACTTAAAGAAATGGAGTCAGCCACATCGGTCCCAGATATACTGTTTGAAACTGCATTATGTAGTCAGTGTACAATTATTTATTTACTAGCCGTCCCCTGCCACACATTGCTGTGGCCCACATGGGGGTTCTGTGTGGGAGGTTTGGCCCAATTCTATCGTTGGTGGGGTTCGGAATGCTCTGTGATTGTAGGTGAACTATAAATCCCAGCAAATACAACTCCCAAATGTCAAGATTCTATGTTCCCCAAACTCCACCAGTGTTCACATTTGGGCAGATTGAGTATTTGTGTTGAGTTTGATTCAGATCCATTGTTTGAGTCCACAGTTATCTCTGGATATAGGTGAACTACAACTCCAAAACCAAAGAACACTGCCCACCAAACACTTCCAGTATTTTCTGTTGGTCATGGGAGAACTGTGTGCCAAGTTTGGTTCAATTCTATTGTCGGTGGGGTTCAGAATGCTCTTTGATTGTAGGTGAACTATAAATCCCAGCAACCACAACTCCCAAATGACAAAATCAATTTTTTGAGTGAAGGACATACATTGGGTTATTAGGTGTCTTGTGTCCAAATTTGGTGTCAATTCGTCCAGTGGTTTTTGAGTTATGTCAATCCCACAAACGAACATTACATTTTTATTTATATAGATTTATTTATTTACAGTATTTATATTTCGCCCTTCTCACCCCACAGGGGACTCAGGGCGGATAACAATGTACATATGAATGGCAAACAGGCAATGCCATTGACACACAACATATATAGACAGACATGTCATATGCTCCATAGTTGATCGTAGTTGGTGGTGGTAGACCTGGCAGTTGGTGATGGAAAGATTAATGCAAGTCTTGGTTCTAAAGGGCTGAGTAGTCTGTAAGTAACAGTTTACAGGTAAAAACAATTAAGGGTGGAGGTATGCAGGGGATAGGTTGCAGCTGGGAGTTACTGGATTTAAGGAGGTAACCTTGGGGCTGATCATTGGGAGAAAAGTATTGTCATATTTTCTTGTAAGCTGCTTCGAGCCCTGAGGGAGTGGTGGCATATAATTTTGAAATATAAATAAATAAATAAAAATATTTTGGTGGTGGATGCTGCTGGTTTTCCCCCCAGGTCCGTTGTATTTTCGGTATCCTGACCTGTCTCCTGTAATCTTGGAACCCTGGAACCTTGAACCTTTGGACTGGCTTTTGACTACAGTTATAGACTCTTGGTCCCTGGACTTTGTTTCTTGAACTCTTGGCGTTTGACCACTGGGCCGGACCCTTTGACTATGGTGTAGCTTTTGCTATCAGTTTTTGTTTATTCTGTGGCTGAATGCTATCTTTATGTTTTATATTTTGGTCTATTAAAACAGCAAGCAAGTAAGTGCTGCTTTAATTAAACTGTTTGATAAAACTGGGAGTTTGGTTCATCTCTACCTAAATAAGGCAGAGCCCTGGCAACATGACAAGACACACAGAGGCTATTTAACATTCCAGCGTTTTTATGAGGGTATTCTGGCCACCAGAGGAGTTGTTGCTTCACCGTTCATTTGTGACACTGATGAAGTACTTCCTCATTCTTTGCATGCTTGCTGGAGATTTTTATGGCGTCGTAAATTAGCCTCTCTGCATAAGTGGTACCTAAATTTCCTACTCGACAGATGCAACTGTCTTTTGGGCTTTAAAGTCGACAGCAAGCTCCACAAATTGGTCATAAGCTCACTCCGACTTGTGCTGGTTTCGAACTCATGACCTTTTGGTCAGTAGTGATCTTAATGCAGCTGACTCCCGGCCAGCTGTGCCACAGTCCTGGCGCATTATATGAGTCCATACAAACCATATAAAATAGTTTCAACCTGCATTATAAGGCAGTGTAGATGGGGTCTTAAGACACTATTTCTTCTTGTACTGTTTTTATCAGGAAATCTGTGTTTTTCTTCTAGCAAATGAAGAGTTAAGACCAGCACTATAGTGCATCAGGCTTTTAGAGTTTGGAACATTGGGAATTGGTGATTAGCATGGATGCTGACTTGGCCTGCCATCCCCTATGGACTTCTTTGGCCCCATCTATACTGCCATACAAAATTCAGATTATCTGGGTTGTTGTAGGTTTTTTTGGGCTGTATGGCCATGGTCTAGAGGCATTCTTTCCTGACGTTTCACCTGCATCTATGGCAAGCATCCTCAGAGGTGGTGACCTCACTACCTCTGAGGATGTTTGCCATAGATGCAGGCGAAACGTCAGGAGAGAATGCCTCTAGACCATGGCCATACAGCCCGAAAAAACCTACAACAACCCAATGATTCCAGCCATGAAAGCCTTAGACAATACTCGGATTATCTGCTTTGAATTGGATTATATGGCAATATAGACTCATATAATCCAATTCAAAGGAGATAATTTGGATTTTTTTGATAATCTGGGTTATATGGCAGTGTAAATCCAGCCTGTATTTCTTCCAAGCTTAACTAAAGTCCCCACAATAACTAAAGTGTGTTGTGGGTGGAAGAGATCTCTTCAGAAATTGCACTGTTATAAGATCCCATCTTTGTAATGCAAAATTACAAACGGTGCTCCATGCAGTCAGGCCAGCCACATGACCTTGGAGGTATCTACGGACAATGCTGGCTCTTCGGCTTAGAAATGGAGATGAGCACCACACCCCAGAGTCAGACATGACTGGACTTATTGTCAGGGGACAACCTTTACGTTTAATGCAAAATAGTGTGAGGTTGCGTAGTCTTAAGCAAGGGATGAAGATGTAAAAAGAAATCCTGATGCAGATGAGCGCTGCTATAATTCATTTGTTATTATACGCCATTTCTGGACGCTTCTTGAGCCTATTGGGGTTACCATGATGAGAACATGTTCATCTCCCGAAATTCACCATTGGGGAAGATCTTAACATTAATTCAGTTAGGCAGCCTCCTTAACAAGCACATTCAGGAACTTTTCCTTATATCTGGATATCCTACGGCAGAGGCAGCTGATATTTAATTGTCCCACTAGAGATGCTGAAAGGGCAAAGTGATACATACCAGAAAATGCTCCTTAGCTTCGCTTTTTTTTTTTACAACTTGTTGGCCTTAGCACTGCCCACTGAAGCTACAAGAGATAGTTCTCCATAGCAGTTTAAAACAAATAAGTAACACCTTGAGAATGTTTCTCAAGGTGTTACTGGTGAGATTGATGCCCATTATAATGCAATGACGCAGTTCTGAGTTTTTGAGAACTCATCTTTCATTTCCTAGTATTCTTACACAAGCTTTTTCATGTTATATGCCTTACCTAGAGGATTTCAAGGCCCACTAATGTGTTTGAAAACATTCACATTGCTATTTGTTACCAACAGCTGTTTTCCAAACTACTGCTTTCAGGAGAACATGTTCCTATATTGCTGATTGGCCAAGAAACCTTTGCCATGGATTCCAGGTAAAGGTAAATTTATTTATTTAAAACATTTATATTCCACCCTTCTCATCCTGAAGGGGACTCAGAGCAGAGCACAACATATAAACAGTGAACATTCAATGGCGAAACATACTAGACCATACACATAAAAAAAGAAATAAACTCACTTATCTTTTAGTTTCTCCAGTGCCCTACACCACTGGAAAAACTACACTGTATAGCCAGTATCGCACCACCTGACATCTGCTGGGAAGTAGCAGCCAATAGTGAAAGGACCAAGGTAGTGACATCTCCAGCTCATCCCCTGTTTGGATATCAGCCAGCACATCACGACTTAAATCAAGAAATAGTTTTCTAAGATCTACAGAGACACTCGCTGGAACACCTCAGCAAGCGAGAGTCCAAAAGTGGCAGGCTCAAACCCAGAACCTCAATCAATGGCTGATACCAAATGAGAGACTCCCCCCTGGGCACACAGAAAACTGGGCGACTTGGAAGGCGCTGAACAGACTGTGCTCTGGCACCACGAGATGCAGAGCCAATCTTAAGAAATGGGGCCACAAAGTGGAATCCATGACGTGCGAGTGTGGAGAAGAGCAAACCACTGACCACCTGCTGCAATGCAACCTGAGCCCTGCCACATGCACAATGGAGGACCTCCTTATGGCAACACCAGAGGCACTCCAAGTGGCCAGATACTGGTCAAAGGACATTTAATCAACTACCAAGCTGGCAAATTCTGTGTTTTGTCTGTTTGTTTTTGTTAAAAATGTAATACAAATGTCTGGTTTCTGATGACACAATAAAGAAACTTACCTTGATGTTAAAATCCTCTAGTTAAAATTGTCTCAACAACCATATCGAATTTGGTTGGCATACTAAGGGTTCCTTTCACTGCCTCATTGCACAATCCCAAAGGCTCAGTCCCACAGCCACAGCTGACCTGATCTCATTAGGAAGGGAGTTCCATAGCCAAGGAGCAATAACTGAGAAGGCCCCGTCTCTCATCTCCACCAAACGTGCTTGTGATGGTGGTGGGACTGAGAGCAGGGCCTCCCTAGAAGATCTTAATCTCCGCAGTGGTTCATAGGGGAGATATGTTCGGACAGATAAATTGGGCCGGGGCCGTTTAGAGCTTTATAGGCCAAAGCCAGCACTTTGAATTGTTCCCAGTAGCAAACTGGCAGCCAGTGGAGCTGGCGTAACATGGGAGTTGTGTGCTCCCTGTACGCCGCTCCAGTTATTAACCTGGCTGCCTCTCGGTGGATTATTTGAAGCTTCCGAGCAGTCTTCAAAGGCAACCCCACATAGAGGGCATTGCAGTAATCTAACCTAGATGTGACGAGAGCATGGACCACCGTGGCCAAGTCTCACTTCCCAAGGTACGGGCGCAACTGGCACAAAAGTTTTAATTGTGCAAAAGCCCCCTGTAGCCACTGCTGCAACCTGAGATTCCAGGCTCAGCAATGAGTAAAGGTTTTTTCCCCTTGACATTAAGTCAAGTCGCATCTGACTCTAGGGCAGTAGTTCTCAACCTTCCTAATGCTGTGACCCCTTAGTTCATTTCCTCATGTTGTGGTGACCCCCAACCGTAACATTATTTTTGTTACTACGTCACAACTGTAATTTTGTTACTGTTATGAATCGTAATGTAAATATCTGATATGCCGGATGTATTTCCATTCACTGGACCAAATCTGGCACAAACACCCAATATGCCTTCATGTGAATAGTGGTGGAGTTGGCGGGGGGGGGGGGGGCTAATTTAGTCATTTAGGAGTTGTAGTTCCTGGGATTTATAGTTCACCTACAATTAAAGGGCATTCTGTACTTCACCAGTGATGGAATTGAACCAAACGTGGCATACAGGGCACCCATGACCAACAGAAAACACTAAAAGGGTTTGGTGGACATTGACCTTGAGTGTGGGAGTTGTAGTCCACCTACATTCAGAGAGCACTGTGGACTCAAACAATGATGGGTCTGAACCAAACTTGGCACAAACATTCCATATGCTCAAATGTGAACACCAGTGGAGTTTGGGGGGGAAAGACCCTGGCATTTGGGAGTTGTAGTTGCTGGGATTTATAGTTCACCTACAATCCTCTGCCAACAGGTCACAGGTTCGAATCTGGGGAGAGTGAGAATGAGTTCCCTCTGTCAGCTCCAGCTCCTCATGCGGGGACTTGAGAGAAGCCTCCCACAAGGATGGTAACACATCAAAACATCTGGGTGTCACCTGGGCAACGTCCTTGTAGACGGCCAATTCTCTCACACTAGAAGCGACTTGCAGTTTCTGAAGTTGCTCCTGACACGACAAAATAACAAAACAAAACAAAAAACAAAACCTACAATCAAAGAGTTCTGAACCCTACAAATTGGGTCAAACTTCCCACACAGAGCCCCCGTGACCAACAGAAAATACTGTGATTTCTGATGGCCTTTGACGACCCCTCCAACATCACCTCATGACCCCTCCAGGGGTCCTGATCCCCAGGTTGAGAAATTCCGCTCTAGAGGTTGGTGCTCATCTCTATTTCTGAGCAAAAGAACCAGTGTTGTCCACAGACGTCTCCTAGGTCATGAGACTGGCATGACTGCATTGATCTACTCACATTTGCATATTTTTGATCTGTAGGTTGGCAGAAGCTGGGGCTAACAATGGGAGCTCACCCCATCCTGAGAATTTGAACCGCCAACCTTCCAGTCAGCAAGCTCTGCAGCTTAGCAGTTTAACCCATTGTGCCATCATGCCATCATCTCTATTTCTGAGCAAAAGAACCAGTGTTGTCCACAGACGTCTCCTAGGTCATGAGGCTGGCATGACTGCATTGATCTACTCACATTTGCATATTTTTGATCTGTAGGTTGGCAGAAGCTGGGGCTAACAATGGGAGCTCACCCCATCCTGAGAATTTGAACCGCCAACCTTCCAGTCAGCAAGCTCTGCAGCTTAGCAGTTTAACCCATTGTGCCATCATGCCGTCATGACTATGAATATGAATGACTATTAAAAGTTTTCTGCAGAGCTAGTTGAGAATATTGTCCTTCGACTGCCAGATATTCATTGAGAAAGCAATCCCAGAATTCGTCGAGTCCATTCTTACTATTTTATACATGCTGGCCATGGTGAAGAAACTGTCTATCAGGAAAGTTTGATTGCCTTTATAGACTTCATTATATTTTAAACTCACTGTCTGGCTAAATATTGATCTCACAATGGCCCGCGGCAATTAAAACCCTATACCAAAAATATACATTCATAACGTAAAAGACAAATATCTCTGTATTAGATAGATATCACATCAGAATATTCTATGTAGCACCACTTGCTTAATGCATAGGACCACTAACAAGTCTCTCGCTCACATTTTTCCTTATTTCAGCGAAAGGAGATACTTTAAGAAACATACCAAGACAGTATGGTAGAAGGAGTAGAATTAAAACAATGGCACAAAACATAACCGTACATCTTAAGTAAACAAAGCCTTTCTATGAAGCACACAAATCAATATCAGTTAATTACCCATCAGCACACTACACAGCAGGTATTCCGCAGAAGGAATATATGGGACATTGCAACCTCTCTTTAAAAATACTTGCTAATTTTCGGGGATGGGGGTGGGGATTCGACCTATCATTCTTTGGAAACACAACCAGAAAGTGGATTGTTGTGGGGTTTTTTGGCTATGTGGCCATGTTCTAGAAGCATTCTCTCTTGACGTTTCGCCTGCATCTATGGCAAGCATCCTCACAACCTCTGAGGATGCTTGCCATAGATGCAGGCGAAATGTCAGGAGAGAATGCTTCTAGAACATAGCCATATAACCCGAAAATACTTGCTAATTTTCGGGGATGGGGGTGGGGATTTGACCTATCATTCTTTAGAAACACAACCAGAAAGTGGATTATTGTAGGTTTTTTGGGCTATATGGCCATGTTCTGGAAGCATTCTCTCCTGACATTTCACCTGCATCTATGGCAAGCATCCTCACAACCTCTGAGAATGCTTGCCATAGATGCAGGCAAAATATCAGGAGAGAATGCTTCTAAAACATGGCCATATAGCCTGAAAAACCTACAACAACCCAGTGATTCCAGCCATGAAAGCCTTTGACAATCTTTTCGAAGGTACTGCATGACTACAGATAAATAAATGTTATCTTTATTTTTTTAACCCTCTTGATTGTTTTTTTTTTTCCAAATTTCATCTAATCACCTCTCAACAAAAGATTGCTCCAGGCACTTCCAGGCCATCAAATGCTAATCAAGGTGGTCAGTTGAAACATTCACACCTAGCTCCAGCAGACAAGAGTGTCTCACCCTGGTCATTCCACAGATATATAAACCCATTTTCCTACTTCCAACAGACCTCACTACCTCTGAGGATGCTTGCCATAGATGCAGGTGAAACGTCAGGAGAAAATGCCTCTAGACCATGGCCATATAGCCCTAAAAAAAACTACAACAAGCCAGTTTCAATCCTGTATTTGTGATATCTAGTTTCTGCTTCCAGTTCAGATTTTCTTATTGAAAAAAGAATGCTAATAATCATGTGTGTTTTCCTTCTCTTGTGACAACCCCTCCCCTCTGAAATCCATCTCAATTGATTAAAAATATTACAATTTCTGTACTGACTTCCACTAGCTATGGGCTTTCAGAATATTGCTGCAATATATACTTTGGGCTGCTGTGAGTATTCCGGGCTGTATGGCCATGTTCCAGAAGCATTCCCTCCTGACGTTTCACCCACATCTATGGTGGAACATCAGGAGGCTGCCTGCCATAGATGCAGGCAAAATGTCAGGAGAGAATGCTTCTAGAACATGGTCGTATAGTCCAAAAAACCTACAACAACCCAGTGATTCCAGCCATGAAAGCCCTCAACAATAGAAAGGTACTGCATGACTACAGATAAATAAATGTTGTCTTTATTTTTTAACCCTCCTAATTGTTTTTTTCTTCTCAAATTTCAATCTTGTATTTAGTTTTTAGTATTTTAGATATTTAGTATCTAGTTTTCTGCTTCCAGTTCAGACTTTCTGATTGAGAAAGAATGCTAATAATCATGTGTGCTTTCCTTCTCTTGTGACAACCCTTCCCCTCTGAAATCCAACTCAATTGATTAAAAATATTACAATTTCTCTCCTGACTTCCACTAGCTATGGGCTTTCACAATATTGCTGCAATATATACTTTGGGCTGCTGTGAGTATTCCAGGCTGTATGGCCATGTTCCAGAAGCATTTTCTCCTGACATTTTACCCACATCTATGGTGAAACATTGGGAGACAGCCTGCCATAGATGTGGGCGAAACATCAGGAGAGAATGCTTCTGGAACATGGCCATACAGCAACCTAGTGATTCCGGCCATGAAAGCCTTTGACAATACATACTTTAATGGCAATCATTCCTATTGTTTCAGATGCTTAAAGAGAAGTTTGTAAAAGGGAAGAAAGCAAAACAAAGAAGCAAAAGGAAGCCCTAAAGGATGCGTACTGTCACACTATGCATAAGCTACTGATTTGGAGCAGAATCATGTTCTCTAGCTTTCTCTTGTCCTGGAAGATTATGACAGAATATGTTTGTTCATCTTCCAATTATAGACTTCTCTGTTCTTTTTTCCCCTGCAAATGAATACAGTGGCTATTCCTTAGACCCTGTCTGCTTTGTATTAACCACCTGCAGAAATGTACAATGAGAACACTTAGCCCACACATTAAGAAATACTGATAGGAAAGCAGGAAAATGGTGCCCACTAGTGAAGTGACCATGATGGGAACAATACCTGTTGCCTTCTGGAACCTGAATGCAATATCCATTGCTATTGTAAGCATTTCAGAATGGGACAAAATAGTGCATCAAGGTTTTTAAAATTCCATATAGCTTTTCTTTCAACCCAAATTGTACCCATATAATTTGATCTACATTCAGAAACACACATAAAGTTCAGGTTGAAAGAAAAGTTATGTGGATTTCTTTTTTAAAAAGAAGTATATAATCAATTGCAATCCAGAAGCTCACAACCTCTTGCCATAGATGTAGGTGAAATGTCAGGAGAGAATGCTTCTAGAACATGGCCATATAGCCCAAAAAACCTAAAACCACACAACAATCCAGAAGATCACAACCTCTGAGGATGCTTGCCATAGATGTAGGCGAAACGTCAGCAGAGAATGCTTCTAGAACATGGCCATATAGCCAGAAAAACCCAAAACAACCCAACAATCCAGAAGCTTATTACCTACCACTATCTAAAGCAGAATGAAAGATATAGATAGGACCAGGGTTATTTTTACTGTTTCTGGTAAAGAAATAGAGTTTGCAACCACTTCAATACCACAGACATAAGGTCAAAGAAAATGTGATGGACTTCCGACAACTTCGATTTAAAAAAAAATGTTTTCAAACAAATCAGCATTTTGTCATACTGTTCTTATAATTTGTTGGCCTGATATTCATGAATTATGGAGGAGACTTAATCCATTTGGAAATACATATTGCTAAGAGGAGACTGCTCGAGAGGGCTAAAGCATCAAGATGGCTTTGGAAAAAGACTATTGACTCAGGCTTGATCTACACTGCCCTATACCCCAGATTATTTTCTTATCCCAGATTATCTGGCTGTGTAAACTCATATAATCCAGTTCAAAGGAAATAATCTGGGATCAGATCTTGGGCTATAGGAAAGTGTCAATCCAATCTATGCAGCAACAGAGGCATACAAATTATGAACAATTCAGTCAACACAGCTAAGGAAAATTAGAGTTTACATTTACATAATAATTGTAATAATTATAATAATGATGTTGATGATGTAATAATAATAAAAGGTATCAGGAAGTCTGGTATTAACTTCAAGAAGTGATGGGTTATATTATTATTATTATTATTATTATTATTATTATTATTATATAACCCACCTCTTGAAGTTAATACCGGGCTTACTGATACATTTTATTATTATTATTATTATTATTATTATTATTATTATTATCATCATCATCATCATTTTATAACCCACCTCTTCCTGAAGTTAATACCACGCTTCCTGATACATTTAACCCACACATGGAAAAGATTTCTAAGCAAAGCCAATGGATCTGGGGAACTCTTACTAGTTACGAGATGTGCCAGTCAAATAAACAGATAAATTCTCGAAGGTTTTCATGGCCACAATCACTGGGTTGCTGTGACCTCTGAACAAACCTCGGAGGATGCTTGCCATTGATGCAGGCAAAAGGTCAGGAGGGAATGCTACTGGGACATGGTCATACTGCCTGAAAAATTCATAGCAACCCAAATAAACAGATAATCTAAAACCAATGAAACTGCTTTCACAAGACCAACAGCACTATTTTTTTCTTGAACGGCAGTCTTTGCTTAATGGCACCCAGCAAAGGGTTGTAAGGACAGTCATGGGGGGCAATGAGTATGTCCAATGTCCATCCCCTTATAGACGATAAGGAGTCTCCTTGTGGAGTGAAAAGTGATAAATACACAGGAAGAGGAAGAGGGGGGGGGGAGGGGAAGAGAAAGAGAAGGAGACGGAGAAGAAGAAGAGGAAGGAGAAGGAGAGGAAGAAGAAGAGTAAGAAGAATGGGGGGGGAGGAGAAGCACGGGAAGTGGAAGAAGAGGAGGAGGAAGAGGAGAAGGAGAGGAAGAGGAAGAATGGGGAGGAGAAGCAGGAGGAGGGGAAATGGAAGAAGAAGAGGAGGAGGAGAAGGAGATGAAGGAGAAGAAGGAGAGGAAGGAGAATGAGAAGAAGAAGAAGTAGAAGAAGGTGGAGGAGGAGAAAGAGAAGAAGAAGAGGAAGGAGGAGAAGGAAGAGGTGGAGAAGGAGATGAAGGAGAAGAAGGAGAGAAAGGAAGAGAACGAGGAGGAAGAAGGTGGAGGGGGAGAAGGTGGAGGAGGTGAAGGAGAAGAAGTAGAGGAAGAAGAGGAAGGAGGAGGAGGAAGAGAAAGAGGGGGAGGAAGAAGGAGGAGAGGAAGGGGAAGGAGAAGAAGAGGAGGAGGGAGGAGGAGGAAAAGAAGAAGAAGAGAAAGTGGTGGTGGAGGAGAAGTAGAGGAAGAAAGAGGAGGAGAAGGACAAGAAAGACAAGAATAGGAAGAATGAGGAGGACAAGTAGAAGAAGAAGAGGAAGAATGGGGAGGAGAAGCAGGAGGAGGGGAAGTGGAAAAAGAAGAGGAGGAGGAGAAGGAGATGAAAGAGAAGATGGGGAGGAAGGAGAACTACAAGAAGAAGTAGTAGAAGAAGAAAGTGGAGGAGAAGAAGGAGAGAAAGGAGGAGGAGGAGAAGAGGAAGAAGGTGAAGGAAGAGAAGGTGAAGGAGGAGAAGGAGAAGTAGAGGAAGAAGAGGAAGGAGGAGGAAGAGGAGGAGGAAGAGGAAATGGGGAAGGAAGGAGAAGAAGAAGAGGAAGGGGAAGGAGAAGAAGAGGAGGGGGAAGGAGTAGGAGTAGGAGGAGAAGAAGAAGAGGAAGGAGGAGGAGGAACAGGAGAAGAAGGAGAAGAGGAAGAAGGTGGAGAGGAGAAGGTGGTGGTGGAGGAGGAGAAGGAGAAGAAGTAGAGGAAGAAGAGGAAGGAGGAGGAGGAAGAGGAAGAGGAGGAGGAAGGAGAAGAAGGAGAGGAAGAGGAAGGAGGAGGAGGAGAAGGAGAGGAAGAAGATGGTGATGAAGGAGGAGAAGTAGAGGAAGAAGAGGAAGGAGGAGGAGGAAGAGGAAGGAGAAGAAGGAGGAGAAGAGGAGAAGGAAGGAGGAGGAGGAGGAGGAGGAGGAGGAGGAGGAGAGGAGGAAGAAGGTGGTGGTGAAGGAGGAGAAGGAGAAGAAGAGGAGGCAGGAGGAAGAGAGGAAGAAGGAGAGGTGTTGGAGGAGATGGGGAAGGAGGAGAAGGGAAAGGAGGAGGCGGAAGCTCTGAGGTGGACTGGAAAAGTAAGAAAGAAGCAGTAGAAGGGCTTTGCCCAGTCTAGTCTACCCTTGTCCGTGCAAAGCAGGACACCTTTTCACAGAAATGGCCCAAAGTAGCAAAGCCAGGCCTTGGAAGATGAGAGCAGAGGGGCTTAGCAAATGAAGAGCTTCGGATCTGGCCCAGAGCAAGGAAGAAAAGCACCTTTTCCCTAGTACTTTCTTCCTTCGCGGCAGGCACCGGGAGGAAGTTGACTCTCTTTAACCCGCTCTTAACAAGCCCTGCTATCAAAGGGCTGCCTGCCATCAAACCGCCTGCGAGGACCCCCTAGATCCCACCTTCTGGACCCCAGGAGAGGTTGCCAAGCTGAGGAATGTCTAGAGAGAAAGAAGCTTCTCTATGGGTCTCGCCCGCCCCCGCCTTCCTTGCAATGAAAAAGGAAAGCAGCGTCCCAAAAGGGAGCAGAGCACAGCCCTGGCGCCGCTCTCCATGGTGCTGAAACGGGCCAGAAACAAGTGACGCCGGACTCACCGCCTCGCGCAGGAGAGCAGCAGCAGCAGCAGCAGCAGAAGAGCCTCGTCCTCGTTGCAGAGCCAAGGGAGCCAAAGGAGGACCCTCTCCTCTCCGACGGCTGGGTCCTCTTCTGCCAGGCGAACCCCCGCCCGTCTTCGGCGGAGGAAGGAGGGAGCACCCGGCGAGAAGCAAGCGCTGAGGGCGGGGAGACGGGGTGGCAGGGCAATGGCGAGGAAGGGTGGCCGCTCTCGTCCCGCGGCAAGTCTCCCCTGGCGCAGCTGCGGACCCTCAGCCCTCAGCCCTTCCTTCTCCCTTCAGTTCCAACGGCGCGGAGCCCAGCAGCAGACTCTCCCACCACCTTCAGGCTCCCGCGAAGAGCCACCTAGTGGCCAAACGGGGAATGGCACCTCCGGTATAAAAACAGAGGCTCTCTCTTCCCAGCACATACTGCAAGTCCAGAGGACCAAGGCATTGACATTTACTTATTTAGTATATTTGTATACCGCCCCTCTCAGCCTTCCAACGACTCAAGGCGGTTTTCAATGACACCAAGAACACAATTGCAATATAAAACATCAACATCAATAAAATCATAACACTGTAATAAAACATAATTCAATAGATACTCATCAAAACAATGTCCAGTTCCATCATGGAGCTGTTCCACTCTTATGTCCATTACTCAGTATTCGCAAATGCCTGCTCAAATAGCCATGTCTTAAGATTCTTCCGAAATGCTAGGAGCGAAGAAGCCGATCTGATCTCCCTAGGAAGGGCATTCCATAGCTGAGGGGCCACCACTGAGAAGGCGCTGTCTCCCATCCCTGCCAAACGTATTTGTGTCCCAGACAGAGTCAAGAGCAGGGCCTCTCCAGATGACCTTAAAGTCCTCGAAGGTTAATAAGGTGAGATTCATTCGAACAGGTAAGTTGGGACAGAACCATTTAGACTTTATTATTATTATTATTATTATTATTATTATTAAACTTTATTTGTACCCCGCTAGCATCTCCTGAAGGACTCGATGTGGCTTATAGAAACTGGGCCAGCCAGAGTAAAGGGTACAGGATTAAAAGTGCTGATGTGACAGGTGAATTATAGGCTTTATAGGCTGAATTGTGCCCGGTAGCAGACTGGCAGCCAGTGGAGGTGGCACAACAGGGGAATTGTATGATCCCTGAGAGCCACTCCAGTTAGCAACCTGGCTGCTGTCCATTGGACCAACTGAAGCTTCCGGACAGTTTTCAAATGCAACCCCACATAGAGAGCATTGCAGTAGTCTATACGGGATGTAACAAGAATATGGACTACCATGGCCAAGTCAAACTTCCCAAGGTACGGGCACAGCTGGTGCACAAGCTTGGTCACCGCCGAGACCTGAGGTTCCAGTGATGAGTCCAGGATCACACCCAGGCCCTGTTCGGCCTTACGACTGACCAGGAGTACCTCTGTCTTGTATATAGATCTCTGGCCCATCCTCTCTTCAGATGTTAGCCAATGTCTTAAATCAGTGGTTCTCGACCTTCCTAATGCTGCGACCCCTTAATGCAGTTCCTCCTGTTGTGGGGACCCCCAAGCATAAAATTATTTCTGTTGCTACTTCATAACTGTAATTTTGCTATTGTTATGATATTGTAAATATCTGATATGCAGGATGTATTCTCATTCACTGGATCAAATTTGGCATAAATACCCGATACGTTCAAATTTGAATACTTGCAGGGAGGTGTAGTTGCTGGGATTTATAGTTAAGCTACAGTCAAAGAGCATTTTGAACTCCACCAGTGATGGAATTGAATCTTACTTACTTACTTCCTCACTATTTATTTATTTATTTATTTACAGTATTTATATTCCACCTTTCTCACCCCGCAGGGGACTCAGGGCGGATTACATTGCACAAATATATGGCAAACATTCAATGCCAATTTGACATACAACGTATACAGACATACACAGAGGCTATTTAACTTTTTCTGGCCACCAGGGGAGCTTTCATCGTCCATCTGCGACACTGATGAAGTACTTCCGCATTCCCCGCATGCTTTTTGCTGGAGTGCTTTGCTGGAGTCTTTTTTATGGCCTCATAAATTATCATTATCATCATCATCACTTTATTTCTTAATTAGTCGCTCTCCACCAAGGTGCTCCGAGCGACTTACAATTTAAAACAGTTTATACACAATATAAAACATTCAATATAAAAACATTCAATATAAAAACATTCAACATAAAACATTCAACATAAAACATTCAACATAAAAACATTCAGCAGTGACTATGGCAAAATTTGATCCGGTTACTTAAATGCACAACCAAACAGCCAAGTCTTGAGGGCCTTTACAAAAGGTCGCAACTCCGACATTGCTCTAATATATGGAGGCAAAGAGTTCCACAGAATTGGAGCATAGATTGAAAAAGCTCTACACCTTGTAGCTTCCAAATGTGCCTCCCTAGGACCCGGTATGTAGAGGAGATTTTCCTGGGTGGATCGAGGTGACCACTGATGGAGAAAAGGAATGAGGAGGTCCCTAAGATATAAAGGTCCTTGGCCATTTTGAGCTCTAAATGTCAGGATCAGTATCTTGTAAGAGATCCGATGTTCTATTGGTAGCCAATGCAGTTGTTGCAGAATCGGTGTAATATGGGATCTTATAGATGATCCCGCTAGCAGCCTGGCTGCCGCATTTTGGACCATTCGAATCTTCTGGGTTGTTGACTTTGGAAGGCCAGCATATAAGGCATTGCAATAATCCAACCTCGTGGTGACTGTTGCGTGGATTACTGTTGCCAATGCTTCTACCGAAAGGTAGGATGCCAATTTCCTTGCCTGGCGAAGATGAAAAAAGGCCTGCTTACTTATGGCAGTGATCTGGGCCTCCATCGTCAGCGATGAGTCCAACACAACCCCAAGGCTTTTAACAGTGGCAGACGGAACCAGAGCTTCCCCATCGAAATCAGGCAGAGACTGGGTTAATTCTGGTGGCTGGCCAGGCCAGAGTATCTCAATTTTTGCAGGATTGACTTTTAGTCTGCTTGCTCGTAGCCAACTCATCACTGCTTCCAAACACAGCTTAAAGTTCTCAGGAATCGCAGTTGTTCCAGGTTCGAGACGCAAGAGTAGCTGGGTATCATCTGCATACTGGTAGCACTCTATGCCAAAGCTCTGCACCAGTCCAGCAAGTGGCCGGACGTAGATGTTAAATAACAGGGGCGAGAGGATAGCACCCTGGGGAACTCCACAGCAAAGGCAGGAGCTCTCAGAGCTTTGGCCTGACCACTCCACCCTCTGTCTCCGATCCCGGAGGAATGAATTGAACCATTTGAGGGTTAAACCTCGTACACCAGACATAGCCAATCGATGAATCAGCAAGTCATGGTCCACGGCTAAATTAACTAATAAATAAGTTAATTTAACCTCCCTACACTTTAAGGTGGTACCTAATTTTCCTACTTGACAGATGCAACTGTCTTTCGGGTTGCAGAGGTCAACAACAGGCTACACAATTGGTTGGAAGCCCACTCCAACCCAGGCTGGCTTCAAACTCATGACCTTTCGGTCAGAGTGATCTTAATGCAGCTGACACTCAACCAGTTGTGCTACAATCACTACCTCTGAGGATGCTTGCCATAAATGGAGGCAAAATGTCAGGAGAGAATGCCTCTAGAACATGGCCATATAGCCCAAAAAACCTACAACAACCCACTTACTTACTTACTTACTTAGGCAATCCCTTGTAGTCCAAGTAGGATAGTCTTCCAGGATCAGAATTCTTGTGAGTCTGTAGGTGACTGTGGAGCCCTATTCTTGACTTGCATTTCCTCCCGCAGTGAGGGCATTGGTTTACTGGTGGAAGGCAGTCCCGCTCGTGGTTGGCTTGACACGCCTTCCGCTTGGCATGTTTCACTCTTTCGCCCTCCATTCGTGCCTCTTCATTTCTACAGCACTGCTGGTCACAGTTGACCTCCAGCTGGAGCGCTCAAGGGCCAGGGCTTCCCAGTTCTCAGTGTCTATGCCAGAGTTTTTAAGGTTAGCTTTGAGCCCAGCTTTAAATCTCTTTTCCTGCCCTCCAACATTCCTTTTTCCATTCTTGAGTTCGGAGTAGAGGCCCTGCTTTGGGAGAAGGTGGTCGGGCATCTGGACAACATGACAGATCCAGCGGAGTTGGTGGTGAAGGACCATCACTTCAATGCTGGTGGTCTTTGCTTATTCCAGCACACTGACATTTGTCCGCTTGTCTTCCTAAGAGATTTGCAGATTTTCCAGAGGCAGCGCTGATGGAATCATTCCAGGAGTTGCATGTGACATCTGTAGACAGTCCACGTCTCGCAAGCGTATAGCAGGGTTGGGAGGACAATAGCATTATAAACAAGCACCTTGGTATCCCTACTCATGTCCCGGTCCTCTGTGCTTCATTCAGAAAAATTCTGCACTTGCAGAGCTCAGACAGTATTGTATTTTAGTGTCAATGTTGACTTTTGTGGAGAGGTGGCTGCCAAGGTAGCAGAAACAGTCAACATTTTCTAATGTTACACCATTAAGCTGTATTTCTGGCATAGGAGAGGGATTGGCTGGTGACTGCTGGAAGAGCACTTTGGTTTTCTCGGTGTTTAATGACAGGCCGAGCTGCTCGTATGCTTCTGCGAAGGTGTTTAGAGTGGCTTTTAGGTCTTCTTCTGAATGCACACAGATGATGTTGTCATCAGCATATTGGAGTTCTATAACAGATGTTGTTGTAACCTTGGTTTTCAGTCTGCACCAAGCTCAGCTACTAATTTATTCTTCTTCTGAATGTGCACAGATGACATTGTCAGCAGCATACTATGGAATTCTATAATATAATTGAACGAAACTAAGCACATAAAACTCCCAAGACCAAGAGAAAATACTGGAAGTGTTTGATGGGCATTGAGTTTTGAAGTTGTAGTTCACCTACATCCAGAGAGCATTGTAGACTCAAAAAAAAATGATGGATCAGGACCAAACTTAGCACGAATACTCAATATGCCCAAATGTGAACACTAGTGGAGTTTGTAGAAAATAGACCTTGACATTTGGGAGTTGTGGTTACTGGAATTTATAGTTCACCTACAATCAAAGAGCATTCTGAACTCCACCAATGATGGAATTGGGCCAAACCTCCCACACAGAACTCCCATGACCAACAGAAAATACTGTGTTTCCTGATGGTCTTTGGCGACCTCTCTGAAACCCCCTCATGACCCAACCCCCAGTTTGAGAAACACTGTCTTAAATTAAAAAAAGAGTTTTCTAAGATCTACAGAGTGTTGCAGCCTAGCCCTAAGACACCTCTCACCCAGCACCACACCAAAGGCCAAGCACCCAAATAATAGAACTTATTGAGTAAAGAATATAAAAGAGAAAAAGAAACTTTTACCAATTGTGGAAACCTTTGTATTGATTAACCTTTGCTGTACAGTACATTTTTATGTCAAAATACTGGTTTGGTTGTTATAGTAGTAGTAGTAGTAGTAGTAGTAGCAGTAGTGCTATTGCTACCTGTATTACTTGCCTCTCCTTGTGGCTTAAAGTGGGTACAACAGGGCAATAAAACACAACACTATTAAAATACATATAACAAAATATACACAAGACCTCACTTAATAAAATGTACCATTAGTTAAAATTCACAAGTTAACATTGACTGGGAAGAGATAGGTCTTCAGCTGCATCTTGAACTCTGATGGCTTATTTATTTATTTATTTATTTGCGCCATTTATATGCCTGATTACAATATATATATATACATACAATATATTATATTATTAGCATAGCACAATATCAGTATTAAATATTACTATATTGTATTATACCATTATATTGTAATATTATTAGTAATATTACATGTAATATAAATATATAATTATAATATCACATTGTTATTATTAATATTATATTGCATTACATTATAATATTATAAATATTATATGTATATACAATATATTTATTATATTATATTATATTATTAACATAGCACAGGAGACAAGGTGGAACTGTCTTCTGACCCCTCTCTCTTCATTCAGGCCCAGAGTGAGGGAGGGGTCCCCAGCTGATGACATATGCAGGAGACAAGATGGAACTGTCCCCTGGCCCCCTCTCTCTTCACTCGGGCCCAGAGCGGCAGTTGGTGCTGGGGGGAGGGGTCACCAACTGATGACATATGCAGAAGACAAGGTGGAACTGTCTTCTGCCCCCCTATCTCTTCACTCTGGCCCAGAGCAGCAGCTGGTGCTGGGGAGAGAGGTCCCCAACTGATGACATATGCAGGAGACAAGATGGAACTATCCCCTGCCCCCCCCCTCTTCACTCTGCCCCAGAGCGGCAGTTGGTGCTAGGGAGAGAGGTCCCCAACTGATGACATATGCAGGAGACAAGGTGGAACTATCCCCTGGACCCCTCTCTCTTCACTCTGGCCCAGAGCGGCAGTTGGTGCTGGGAGGAGGGGTCCCCAACTGATGACATATACAGGAGACAAGGTGGAACTATCCTCTCTTCACTCTGGCCTAGAGTGGCCTAGAGTGGCAGTTGGTGCTGGGGGAGGGGTCCCCAGCTGATGACATATGCAGCAGCAAGATGGAACTGTCCCTCGGCCCCCTTTCTCTTCATTCTAGCCCAGAGCGGCAGTTGGTGCTGGGAGGAGGGGTTCCCAACTGATGACATATACAGGAAACAAGATGGAACTGTCCCCTGGCCCCCTCTCTCTTCACTCTGGGCCAGAGCGGCAGTTGGTGATGTGAGGTCCCCAGCTGATGACATTATTTAGCTATTGGATCCCATCCAGTAGATCATTCAACAGTTCTGGTACAGCCAATGAAAAGGTCCTTTGAGTGACAATTGCTGATTGGATTCTGGCTGGTTGGAATAAGCATCTCCCAGAAGATTGTATGGGAGAAGGCAATCCTATAGGTTTATTTTATCAATAACTTACATTTGCATTCCTGTGAATAGCATTGCAGGCAGGACCCAGTACACTGCTTTGCCTGGAGGCCTGCAATACTGTTAAGATGGCCTTGGGGATGCCGCTCTAGATATATTCCAACTTCAGCTTAAATAAGCAAGAAGGCTGTTTTTGAACTGTGATGGTGCAAAAATACATGCTTCATTTGGACAAAATGACACCCATATCTGTCATTTTGTCATTTGGGTGCAAAAATACATGCTGTAATTGAACAAGATGACACTCTGCCCAAGGCAGAGAAAGAGAAGACCCCAGGGGTGAGAACTTTGTGTCTCTGTACATATCTCTGGACTGCAACTCCCATTTGCATGGGCTTTGCAGCTAGGACTGATGGGAGCTTTAATCCTGCAACTGGAGCCACCTATCCCCCCACCCCCACCCCTAATTCCTTTCTGCTCAGCACAATGAGCAAACTTTTTATTTGTGCCAGAGAGGTTTACTTGGTTCCTTCTGACCACTTGGAGCCAGGAGATTCTCGGGAGTCTAACTGGTCCGGCTGCTATTGTTGTCATTGACAAGAACAGTCAGGGTCTTAGGGCTGAATCCCATACTGACACCCCTCAGGTTGACATTTCAAAACCCTGCACGTTGGAGATCATGGACTCTTTCTCCAACTCAAAATTATTCTGTGTATCAAAACCTGATCCTTCTGAATGTCTGACAAATGTGTAGAGTACAAAAGGAAGGCCTGTGCATATATTCTCCAAAGCCTCTTTCCCCACTTCCTCACATTTTATTAAATTTGAATTACATTCTCATAGATCAAGAACAGTATCGTATAACATCTCCTATCACGTGTGTGGTGAGTAATGACATCTTGAAATATTGTTCCGGTACACGACTATTTGCCAACTTTTTACGCCTTGCTTGTTTATGCATTTAGAGTCTTCCATGGAAAGATGTCACATTGAAAAGGGGGCAGACTTGTTTTCTGCCTCTCTGGAAACTAGGGCATGGATTCAATCTGCAGGAAAAGAGATTCCACCTAAACATTAGAAAAAAACTTTCTGATGGTAAGAGCTGTTCACTAGTGGAAAATGCTGCCTTGGAGTGTAGTGGAGTCTCTTTCTCTGGAGGTTTTAAAGCAGAGACTGGATGATCATCTGATGATGTTTTCCAGCATGGCAGGAGGTTCCAAAAATGAAAGGAATGAAGGTTTGAAGATCATGTTGTGCAGAGCATGTTTTAGCCAAGTCCCACGCAAAAGACACACAGGCAAGAGGAAAAAGAAACAGAAAACTTTCCTCTTATCAGCAGAGGCATAAACTTGCAGTGTTGCATACAAAATCAAACAGTGCAACAATCCTTGTAAGTAACACAGAATAAGGTGTCTTCATCTTCACTCAAATGAGAGAGCAAAACATAAACCTTGAGTAAATAGCTACTGCACCATAGCAAAGGGCATCACTGTTAGAGCATAGCAGCATTCCAGCATATTGCTTCTCTTCCTCAGAGTAGCATATTGCTTCTCCTCCTCAGAGTAGCAAATTGCTTCTCCAAACTGTATTCTAAAATCCATACAGTTATACTTCACCGGGTGTGGCCCAAACATGATAGCTAACCTACATTACCAGCTGCACATAATAATTAGCATCATAAGGTTTTTCTTTAACACACACTTGACTTACTGTAACAAGATGGCTGTCAAGACAACCACCCCCAATTCCGTATTAGAATCAGGTGTCTGCACTGCCCAAACACAGATGAAAGCCCAAATCCTGCTGTAGGAGGAGATGTAAGAAGTAATAACTTTGTTGGGTCACAATGCTTAGGGGGGCGGAGGGGAAGCATAGCAAAGAGCATCACTGTTAGAGCATAGCAGCATTACAGCATGTTGCTTCTTTTTCTCAGAGTAGCGTATTGCTTCTTCTCCAAACTGTATTCTAAAATTCATACAGTTATACCCCACCGGGTGTGGCCCAAACATGCTAGCTGACCTACATTACCAACTGCACATAATAATTAGCATCATAAGGTTTTTCTTTAATACACACTTGATCCTGCTATGACTTACTGTAACAGATCACAATATATTTTTGCCTTATTTCCTCTTTGTGACCACATTGTAAGACACTTTACATACATGGAGACTCTCAAAGTCACTCCATAGAGGAAAGGTCTATGACACAGGAGGGGAATGAAGGTAACAGCATTCTCATGGTGATGTAACATAAGATTAGTCTAGTTCCCTTGCCCTCAAGTGATGTAGGGACCACATGAATATGCATTAGATCCAGATGGGTCAAACCAAGTTTAGTTCTGGCATTTTCCAGGGGAAAGGGGATTTTCTTCCAGAGCTAACAGAACGGAGTCTGGGACAAAACTAACAAAGTGAATTTCAACAAGAAATATACTTTGACCATACAAATGAAATGCATAGATATAAGATGGGTGGTGCCTGACCTGAAAACAGTACATGTGAAAGGGATTTAGGAGTCTTAATAGACAACAAGCTGATCAAGAGTCAACAGCGTGATGCAGCAGTTCAAAAAAGCCAATGTGATTCTAGGCTGCATCAATATGCGTATAATGTCGAGATCAACTCTGTTTGATCAGACCTCACCTGGAATACTGTGTCCAATTCTGGTCCCACAAATCAAGAAGGACATTGACAAGCTGGAATGTGTCCAGAGAAGGGCAATCAAAATGATCAAAGGCTTGGAAGCCAAGTCCTATAAGGAGCAAGCTTAGGGAGCTTGCAGAAAAGAAGGCAGAGAGATGACATGATAGTCATGCTTAAATATTTGAAAGGATGACCCATTGAGAAGGGAACCAGTGTGTTTTCTGATGCTCTGGACAATGGATTCAAATTACAGGAAAGAGATTCCATTTGAACGTTAGGAAGAACTTCCCGATGGTAAGAGCTGTTCGGCAGTGGAATGTGCTGCCTCGCAGAGTTTTGGAGTCTCCTTCCCTGGAGGCTTTTAAGCAGAGGCTGGATGATCATCAGAAGGGGGTTGGGTGGCCCTTGTGGTCTCTTCCAACTGTATGATTCTATGTAGCTGTACTCCAAGTGAGTCACGAAGTGAGCTTCTCATTCTAAACTGGAAGATGTGAGTTCCTCCCTCCCCCCACCCTCTCTCAAACTGAGATGTAAAAGGTCAGGATGAGGTCTCCAGTGGAAAGGAGACAGATGTAAAAAGGTTGGTGCCTGGGACAGCTCCAGTGGAAGAAGAATGACACAGTTTTGTTGTAGGTTTTTTCAGGCTATATGGCCATGTTCTAGAGGCATTCTCTTCTGACATTTCACCTGCATCTATGGCAAAAATCCTCAGAGGTTGTGAGGTCTGTTGGAACTAGGAAAATGGGTTTATATATCTGTGGAATGACCAGGGTGGGACAAAGGACTCTTGTCTGTTGGAGCTAGGTGTGAATGTTTCAACTGACCACCTTGATTAGCATTTGATGGCCTGGCAGTGCCTGGGGCAATCTTTTGTTGAGAAGTGATTAGACATCTAATCACCAAATTATGCAGTCGAATTTCTTGCATTTGGGGAAATTGCAGGGGTCAGCACACCCGGAGTGCAATGAATGAGCCTTATCCTGGGAAAACCTCCTTCGTGATCAAGGTGTCTCCCCTGTTTTATTTGTGGGACTATTTATTCATTTTGTATTTATTTATTTATTTACAGTATTTATATTCCACCCTTCTCACCCCGCAGGGGACTCAGGTTGGATTACAATGTACATATACATGGCAAACATTCAGTGCCATAAACACACAATATATATAGACAGACACACAAAGACTATTTAAAATTCCAGCTTTCATGAGGGTATTCTGGCCACCAGGGGAGCTGTAGCTTCACCGTCCATTTGTGACACTGATGAAGTACTTCCTCATTGTTTGCATGCTTGCTGGAGATTTTTATCATGTCGTAAATTTTTGGCATTGAACGTTTTGCCATTCTTTATTGGAAACCACCTTGAGTTGTTGTTGTTGTTGTTGTTATTGTTGTTGCTGTTGTTGTTGTTGTTGTTGTTGTTGTTACATTTTCTTGGTTATTCTTATAACAGCTCTATGATGTAGGCCAATGTTAAAAATCTCCAAAAGAAAACATTTATTTAAGCCAAACTAGTGAGGTCTTATGCAAACTCTATTTCAGAACGTTTGACCATGATGCTAACAAGCACTCCAAAGCCCATCTGCCATGGTGGGTTTTTGCAGGGAGGCTCAACTCACTGCAAATATCAGTATTATACTGATTGATAGCTCGGTATCTTAACCATCATACTACACCCATATTCCTTGCTGCTGAGGCATCTTTACAAAAGGAGCTTAATTTGCAATGGGCTATTTGGAAATGATGCCCTGTTGCAACTCATCTCCTGTGCATTTTCACATTTCATTGCAAGAGAAAATTTGCTGCAATATTCCTCATGTACAAAACCCAGAAGAGGTTCCAGACACTGCCCTGTAGACAAAACAGCAGTAAGTTGCCACTGGAAGCAATTAGCAACGTTGCTCCAAGGACACCACATCAGTGAGATGACTGAACCACTGAGGAAACTTTCTCAAACCAGATGAACCAAAAAAGGATGCTACCTGGAAAAGACAGGAGCAAGAAATCTCAGCAACTGGGGCAGTTTGCTTCCAGCTTTGCATCTGGAAGGTCCAACTGCTTCTGGTAGAAGTAATTGCTGGACAATTACCACGGGAAATGTTTGCTCCTCTTGAATAATGCATGGGCAGTCCACCATTTCATAGCTTTGCCACATCTTCCACCTTGTATGTTCATATAGAACGATTCCATCAGTGTTGTCTCCGAAAAATCCTGCAAATCTCTTGGGAAGACAAGCGCACAAATATCAGTATGCTGGAAGAAGCAAAGACCACCAGCACTGAAGCGATGGTCCTCCACCATCAACTCCGCTGGACTGGCCACGTTTTCCGGATGCCCGACCGACCACCATCTCCCAAAGCAGTTGCTCTACTCCGAACTCAAGAACGGAAAACGGAATTTTGGTGAGCAGAAAAAGAGATTTAAAGATGGGCTCAAAGCCAACCTTAAAAACTCTGGCGTAGACACTGAAAACTGGGAAGCCCTGGCCCCTGAGTGCTCCAGCTGGAGGTCAGCTGTGACCAGGAGTGCTATAGAATTCAAAGAGACACGAATGGAGGGTGAAAGGGAGAAACGTGCCAAGAGGAAGGCATGTCAAGCCAACCCCAACCAGGGCCGCCTTCCACCTGGAAACCAATGCCCTCACTGCGGGAGAAGATGCAGATCAAGAATAGGGCTCCACAGTCACCTACGGACCCACCACCAGTACACCGATCTTGGATAACAATCCTACTCGGGTTACGAGGGATCACCTAAGTAAGTAAGTAAGTAAGTAAGGATGCAACCCTGAATAGTAGCACAACAAACCAGAATCAGATTTAGCACATACAGAGCACTTCCAATGTTTGAAGGATATCCTGGATTCAATCCCAGAAGGCATTCAATAAATAAAGAAAGAAATAAGCATAACATAGGGCAGTCTTAGTCAGCAGAGCTACTGGCAAGGAGTGCTGCGAGTTGCAGACCAACAATATTGGGAAAGCCACATGATTCCCATCCTGGAGTTAGGAAAAGCTTGTAAATAACTTCATGCAAAACTGTGTTTTAAACACAGAAAAAATATCACCAGAAGTACAACCCACCACATATGTTTGGCAATGGTTATGTATCTATTTATCCTTTATTTATTTATCGTGTCATCAGCAACCAGACATTTGTATTACATTTTTAACAAAAACAAACAGACAGACAGACAAAACACAGAATTTGCAAGCTTGGTAGTTGATTAAATGTCCTTTGACCAGTAGCTGGCCACTTGGAGTGCCTCTGGTGTTGCCACAAGAAGGTCCTCCATTGTGCATGTGGCAGGCCTCAGGTTGCATTGCAGTAGGTGGTCAGTGGTTTGCTCTTCTCCACACTCGCATGTCGTGGATTCCACTTTGTAGCCCCATTTCTTGAGATTGGCTCTGCATCTCGTGGTGCCAGAGCGCAGTCTGTTCAGCGCCTTCCAAGTCGCCCGGTTTTCTGTGTGCCCAGGGGGGAGTCTCTCATTTGGTATCAGCCATGGATTGAGGTTCTGGGTTTGAGCCTGCCACTTTTGGACTCTCGCTTGCTGGGGTGTTCCAGCGAGTGTCTCTGTACATCTTAGAAAATTATTTCTTGCTTTAAGTCGTTGACGTGCTGTCTGATACCCAAACAAGGGATGGGCTGGAGATGTCACTGCCTTGGTCCTTTCACTATTGGTTGCTACATCCCGGTGGATATCAGGTGGTGCAATACTGGCTAGACAGTGTAATTTCTCCAATGGTGAAGGGCGCAGACACCCCGTGATAATGCAGCATGTCTCATTAAGAGCCACATCTACTGTTTTAGCATGGTGAAATGCGTTCCACACTGAGCATGCATACTCAGCAGCAGAGTAGCATAGCGCAAGGGCAAATGTCTTCACTGTGTCTGGTTGTGATCCCCAGGTTGTGCCAGCTTTCGTATGATATTGTTTCTAGCACCCACTTTTTGCTTGATGTTCAGGCAGTGCTTCTTGTAGGTCAGAGCACGGTCCAGAATTACTCCCAGGTATCTGGGTGTGCTGCAATGCTCCAGTGGGATTCCTTCCCAGGTGATCCTCAGAACTCAGGAATTCTGAATTCTGAATAAAGTTTATTGCACTAGCCATAGGCCATGACATCAATAACATACAACCTTT
Organism: Anolis sagrei; assembly: GCF_037176765.1. Classification (NCBI taxonomy): domain Eukaryota; kingdom Metazoa; phylum Chordata; class Lepidosauria; order Squamata; family Anolidae; genus Anolis; species Anolis sagrei. The sequence goes on along the minus strand of NC_090024.1, from coordinate 128,739,689 downwards.
ATAAACACATTCCGATATAAACAAAAAACCCATTCAAAATTTAAAAAACTAGATCTTTAAAATTTTGCTTGTCTGTTCTTAAGGTGAAAGGCACATGTCTATGTTTTAGATGGATTAGGGATCAGCTGGTTTTCCCTGTAATAGGCAGTATTTATCCTTTAAAAATGGCTAACAAAATACACAAAAAAAAAGAGTGCTGTGTTGGTTTAAGCTCTGGTTATGTGTAACGTGGTGCTTGTTATGTAAGAGAAAGCTTCCTTTGATTCTTATCTCTTTGTCCAGTTTGAAATGTAAGCAGAATTCTTTGATTGGATTAAACCTGGAGCTGTGCCAAATGTTCATTACATAGATGTTTTAATGTGAAAGGTAAGCTTTTAGAGGGGGCTTTTTCCCTCCCTGTTTGGTGTTCTCGGCAATCCCTTTCAGTTGGTGCTCCTAAGCGTTTCGGTCATCTCTATTTTAAACATAAAAAGCTTGCAAAGCAAAAAGTTGGGGGGGGGGTGGAATGTACTCTCCCTGATATACACTTCCCCCTTGCAGGAAATGTTTTATAAGAGGAAGTACATAAAAATACAGAATGCACTCTGAAGTGATATAATCCACTATTGTATTGCATGCATGCCATGCATTCCACATTTCTGAACCTCCACCTGCCTTGTTCCAAGTTGTTTCTTTCCATGTGATGAACGTCAATCTTCTAGCTGGGTTGTTGTAGGTTTTTTCAGGCTATTTGGCCATGGTCTAGAGGCATTCTCTCCTGACGTTTTGCCTGCATCAATGGCAAGCATCCTCAGAGGTAGTGAGGTCTGTTGGAACTAGGAAAAAGGGTTTATATATCTGTGGAATGACCAGGGTGAGACAAAGGACTCTTGTCTGCTGGAGCTAGGTGTGAATGTTTCAACTGACTACCTTGATTAGCATTTGATTGCCTGGCAGTGCCTGGAGCAATCTTTTGTTGAGAGGTGATTAGATGTCTTTGTTTGTTTCCTCTCTGTTGTTGTGCTGTTGTACTTTCAGAGCTTTTTAATAGTGGTAGCCAGATTTTGTTCGTTTTCATGGTTTCCTCCTTTCTGCTGAAATTGTCCACATGCTTGTGTATTTCAATGGCTTCTCTGTGTAGTCTGACATGGTGGTTGTGAGAGTGGTCCAGCATTTCTGTGTTCTCAAATAAAATGCTGTGTCCAGGTTAGTTCATCAGGTGTTCTGCTATTGCCAACGTGATGAACCAACCTGAACACAGCAATGCTGGACCACTCTCACAACCACCACGTCAGACTACACAGAGAAGCCATTGAAATCCACAAGCATGTGGACAATTTCAACAGAAAGGAGGAAGCCATGAAAATTAACAAAATCTGGCTACCACTATTAAAAAAACTCTAAAATTACAACAGCACAACAACAGAGAGGAAACAAACAAGGACATCTAACTACCTCTCAACAAAAGGTTGCTTTAGGCACTGTCAGGCCATTATATGCTAATCAAGGTAGTCAGTTGAAACATTCACACCTAGCTCCAACAGACAAGAGTCCTTTGTCTCACCCTGGTCATTCCACAGATATATAAACCCTTTTTCCTAGTTCCAACAGACCTCACTACCTCTGAGGATGCTTGCCATAGATGCAGGCGAAACGTCAGGAGAGAATGCCTCTAGACCATGGTCATATAGCCCGAAAAAAACTACAACAACCCAGTGATTCCGGCCATGAAAGCCTTCGACAATAAATCTTCTAGCTGTTGTGTTTTTTGGTCTCTTCTGCTTGCCCTGAAGGCGTGTTCAATCTCCCAAGGCAGAGAGACAGTGCGATTTTGCCTCAGAAGACACACTGATTTAATTGTATAGGAGAGAGGAGGATAGAGCAAAGGACAGAGGGAAAGCACAAAGCTGTGTCTTGGTAATATTATTTGGTAGCAGGTCCAGCATTGTTAATTCTACTGACAATTGTCTATTCCTGTCTTCTCCAAGCCAGTGCCCACCCGATTGTTAGACAACCCCCATCACTCCTGACAACACAATCATTGCGTGTGGTGGCTGTGGATGACAGCAGTTACAGCCCAATGGATCTGAGGCCCATTCATGCTATGCAATTATAGTGCGACAATTCCACTTCTGCTGTCCTGGTTTCATTCTGGAGAGCCCCAACAGTTTGAGGAAAGCAGGCCTGATCTGTATTCCCTCATGCAGTGTTGATATTGTCAGTAATGCACTCAACTTTTTCTTGCTGTCATGAAGAACTGTTAATACTTCTTTTAAAAAAGCAAGCTGCTAGGAGTGTGATAAGGCTCAGATGTGGCAAAACAGTCAATCAGTGCACAACCAACGTAGCCAACTCCTCACTGACCAGTTGCAACTCCCCTGGCTTTAACTAGGGACAAAATTGGTTCTAACTGGATGATCAGAGTGGAGCAATTCGAGGAGCTTGCTAATGATGTTCCCGCACAGAGATCCCTCTGTGTCAAGCTAATAGAGCCCACAATGATAAAGACACACAGTGCGCTTCAGAGCTCAGAGCCAAGCACCGAGGAACCAGGCCAATGGAGGCAATTGTGTGGCACTCCAGCCACACAATTGCATGCGCTCTGTTCATTAGCCAAGTGAATACATTGAGACTTGGCACCTCCTGTTGCTAACACACGGGCTGCCTGCCAACGAGTGACTCAACGGAATGGATCCATTCATTCCACTGGCACAGAGGAATGTCTGAGCAAGTTGTGCACGGAGGCAGTAATGCCTGCAACATGCAAGACAGGCAAAGATGCATCACCGCAAAGAAGGTAGTCTCATCTCCACCTAAAGCAGTGGTTCTCAACCTGGGGTCCCCAGATGTTTTTGGCCTTCAACTCCCAGAAATCCTAACAGCTGGTAAACTGGCTGGGATTTCTGGGAGTTGTAGGCCAAAAACATCTGGGGACCCAAGGTTAAGAAGCACTGACCTAAAGTATCATGATCACTCTTGGGGACTCATCCAGTCAGGATATCTGTATCTATGTTTCCCCCTTTCCTTGCTTGACTGCTTCCTTTCTTCTTTTCCCTCTTCTCTCTCAGTTTCTAGGCTTTTCTTCTTCTCTGCTGTTTTTGTCTCCTTTCTTCATATCATTTTATTTCGCTTGCTTGCTTGTTTTTTTTTTATTCCTTATCAGTGGCAGTCCACAAAGCAGCATGTCAAAATCAAATATTCAAACAGTTCAAGCTATACAAACCAATAAAAAAACACCTTGGCCACTGCACATATAAACATGTTCTTCCATGTAACTTTAATGTTCCCAAAAAATTAGCACAAACCAGCCAGGTAACAATGCATGCTTGAATATATAAAAATTGATTGTATAGGTTTAAACCAACCCAGCTGACCACTAATTGTAAGCCAAGAAATCTTGAAAGAAAGCAATGTCAAACTGCATTGGCAGCTGCTTTGAGTCTCTGTTAAGAGAGAGAAAGCAGCATATTGTTGTTGTTGTTATTGCTGTCATTGTCATCACCATCATTACTACTTCTGTTACTATTACAACCTCACTGAGTTCCTGACCTGCTATCCTCACTGAGAGATAGCAGGTTATAAATAAAGATTATGATGATAATGATAATAATAATAATAATAACTGGTGAAGGAAGGCTCTCCATGGACAGTTCCTGGGAAAAACTGAGAGCCAAATTGACAAAGAAAAATCATTGTTGTGGCTCACAAATGGAACCCTGAAAAAGGAGATGAGGGCCTGATTCTGGCAGCCCAAGAACAAGCCATTAGAACAAATGCCATCAAAATCAGATTAGAAAAGTCGACAGCAGATCCCAAATGTAGACTCTGCAAGGAAGCAGATGAAACAATAGATCACATCCTGAGCTGCTGCAAGAAGATTGTGCAGACAGACTACAAGCAGAGGCATAACACCGTTGCTCAGATGATTCATTAGAACCTATGCCACAAACACCATCTGCCTGCAACAAAGAACTAGTGGGATCACAAGCCGGAAATGAACACGTCAAGCTACTCTGGGACTTCCGAATTCAGACAGACAGAGTTTTGGAGCACAATACTCCTGACCTCACAATCATGTTAAAAAAACAAAGTATGAATGGTCAATGTTGCAATCCCAGATGACAGCAGAATTGAAGAGAAACAACTGGAAAAGCTGACATGATATGAGGATTTAAAGATCGAAGACTCTGGCACAAACCAGTAAAAGTGGTCCTAGTGGTGATCAGCACACTGGGTGCAGTGCCCAAAGACCTTGGCCTGCACTTAAACACAATCAACACTGACAAGATTACCATTTGCCAGCTGCAGAAGGCCACCTTACTGGGATCTGCACACATTATTCACCAATACATCACACAGTCTTAGACATTGAGAAGTGTCCGACGTGTGATCCAATACAACAGCTAGCAAAGTTGCTGTGGACTCATCTTGTTGTGTTTCAAATAATGATAATTAGTTTTATTATTCTACTCCAAATGGAGCAAGGAGCCATTTGCTTCCAGGTTCAGCCTGGAACAGGAGATAGCATGCGTTTAAGAAGCATGTAAAAGGAGAGTCTTGTAAGCTGCTCTTTGATCTAATGTTCATATCTTACAATTGGAGAAGCTGTGTTTTTGGAATTTTATCCTCTCATACTACAATTGCTGGTATAAAAGTATTGTTCTGTTTTGAACATGGCAGCCTTGAATATTCCAAGTGTGAATTTTCCAGCTGTGATTGAACATGTCATCTGGGCAGCTGGTTCTGTGGCAATCAAAAATTTCAAGAAATATAAGACATTTTTTTCCTGTGATATCATCATGTCTTCATGAAACTAGAGGTTGGAAATGTTCTTTTTTTGAACTACAACTCTCAAGATGCATTATACTGTATAACTGATGCAGTTGACACCGCTTTAATTGTCATGGCACAATGTTATGGAATCATGGGAGTTGTACTACCTCATCAGATAGGCTGATTTGCCCATCGTATGCCACTTCCTCTCCACTTTCAGCACTGAGCCCATTAGATGACACACAGGGACCTCTAGTTGAGTCCATGCCAAAAGAGGAGAAGAAGTGGTGCACGCTGCCATGCCAGCAGCACATATTGCCTTACCAGCAATGGGGGGAAGCTGGGCAGCAACACTTTCCCTCATGGGATGAGGGTAATGGTATGGGGGGCAATGTGAGACATTGAGTAACGGGTTCTCCACCTCCCCTGCTGGTAGTCCATGGATTTGCCATAATGCATGGTGAATCCATGGGCCTTTGTGATGAGGTCCGCCATTTGGTGAGGCACCAACATTATTGGCACAGAAGGAATATTTTTCCAAGGTCAGCTAAAGTAACTAAGGGGAGGATTAAAGGGAGTTGTTAATTAGTCTGGGAAAATTCTAAATGAGGAATAGATAAGCTCTTGAAATGCTTTATTTATATGCTTTATTTACCATTACAAATAACAATAGGGAACTAAGTAAAGTCCTCCCAGGAGTACTTTGCTTCTCCAAACAATCCCTCTTCCCCAAGGTAAATGCTTTGTTTGTCGGTTTAGAAAGGGAGAGGCCGAGTAGTGATAGAGACTGGGTGCAAGACAAAGGCTACAGTATTCAAATATATTACGCCTGAGCAATGATGCGATGGAAAATGATTTTAATGATGAGAACTGTATTTTATGATTTTAATTGTTTATTGTTTTTATACAGTTTATACTATATGTAATTGTTTTTGACTGTATTTTATCTTGTGGGGCATTGATTGCCAAATGTAAACAGCCTCGAGTCACCTCCGGGTTGAGAGGGGCGGTATACAAGTATAGTAAATAAATAAATAAATAAATAAATAAATAAATAAATAAATAAACTTGTGATCCACTAAACTGAAGGATTGCTATCAACCATATACTATTTCTTGCCAACATACCATCTTGTGCCGTCACACCCAGATGCTATAATGTTAAAACTAAGATGTGCTTCTCTCTTTATCTGGGCGAACTGCTGGGGGTCTTGCTTTGAAGCAATAACTCAATACTTTCAGCAACTGATGCCAATCAAGTTATGAACATCAACAAAATATTTATTTCCAAAGTCCTTGGCAGACTTGGCACAGCTTGATAAAGTTACAACACAAACAGTCAATTTGGGAAATCATAGAGATGTTCTTTCCTTTTCCTTCAATTACTGAGGTAACTTTTCTCCAAAAGGTAGAAAAAATCCTGGGATCTTTTACCCTAACCCTGAGCTGCTATGGTTAGAAAGAACAGGTCTTTCCCTATCTAAACTCAAGGTTAGTTTTGGAGATGAAGTAATAGTACTCAATAACTATTTCTCTCTATGTCTCAATAACTCAATAGCTTTCCTCAATAACTATAGTATCTCAATAAACTTCTCTTTATCTCTATATCTGTCTATAACTCAATCAGCTTCTCTGTCTAAATAACCCAATAACTCAATTCCTATTTTATTTATCTATCTCAGTATCTCAATTACTCAATTGTACTCACAATGACATTTCAGAGCTTTGTCTGTCTGACCAACAGCCAGAGGCGGCCCTAGGTAATTTTCAACGGTAAGCAAACAGTATTTTGGCACCCTCCCCCCAACCAATCATTGATATATATTTTCTGTTCGTCGTGGGAGTTCTGTGTGCCATATTTGGTTCAATTCCATCATTGGTGGAGTTCAGAATGCTCTTTGATTGTAGGTGAACTATACATCCCAGTAACTATACTTGCCGCACTTGCTTCCTTGCCTGGCCCGCTTTGCCTGAAGACCCCGGCATGTGCACCAAAAGTCACCTCTTCTCCTGACTTTCTCCTCAGCCATTGGGACCAAGAGAGAGAGAGAGGGAGGGAGGGAGAGGTGGAGATGCCCACCTTTCCTGAAGATAGGTGCAAAAACAAAGGAGGGAGCGGAGGTGGGAGATACCTCCAGCCGGAGGGGCGCTCTCTCTCTTGGTCCCAATGGCTGAAGAGAAAGTCAGGAGAAGAGGCGACTTTTGGTGCGCACGCTGGGGTCTTCAAACACGCCTCGGACCCAAAGCGGGCCAGGCGTGGTGGCTCCGCCCCTTGGCCCACCTGCGGATTGGGGAGAGGAGAGGAGGCGGGTGGAGCGCCGGGGGATCGGGAAAGGGAGCAGGTCATGGGGAAGGGATCGAACGCGGAGAACGATTGAGCGCCGGCTCTGCTCTTGCATCCAGTGGCCAGGTGGAGCAGGAACAAGAGGGGCTAGGCAAGGCTCAAGGGCCCAGCCCCTTTGGGAAGAGGATTGCCCGGCAGCGAGGCAAGAATGCCAAGGCTCCCCCCAGACTGCTAGGGCTGTTGTGAGCTTAGGAGGCGCTCCTCAAGTGGCGGTCGAGGGGCATTTACAGAGGCGCCTCTGCGCCCCTGGCAAAAAAAAAGTGTTCGGCGACAGCTTTTTTCTCTACTGAAGGAGGCAGGGGAGATTCCAAAATGGGGATCTCAACCCCAGGAAAAAGGGCGGTCTCCTAACCCAAGAGATACTTTCTAAACCAATAACTGCAGAGGGCCTGCAGCTTGGCTTTCCAGACTCTGATACTGTTTAACTTCCAGGGTGCTGCTGGGTCTATAGCAACCCTGGGGAAATGCAAAGGAATGCTATCCCATGCAGCTAAAAGGCAACGTAAACCATGCTCCTGGAAGACGGAACACATCTTGTTGGCAATTCCAGCTAGGAAGAGGTTTATGGAGCTTCTGATCATTGCAAGACTCAAGTTTGAGAGGCTGTTTGAACTGGAGGTTGTCCAAGAGAGTTCTATCCCTGCATTCAACTAATTCCCCTATTCTCTTAGCATTCATAAGAGCCATTCCCTTCAGGACTGGGACACATTCAAACTTCACAAGAGCTGTCCAAAATGATGCATCTATTTGGCAAGTAAAGTTTACCATCTCAGGGCCCTTCCACACAGCCAGATAACCCAGAATATTAAGGTAGATGATCCCCAATATCTGCTTTGAACTGAGTCCAACACTGCTGTATAATCCAGTTCAATGTGGATTTTATACAGCTGTATGGAAAGGGCCATAGATACCTAGAGCAAATTCACCATCCCACTGCTCTGGAAGGCATTGACCACCACTTCATGTGAATGGCAGCAGGAACTAAAAAGATTGACACACCCAAGGAAGTAGGTTTAGGGGTACATAGGATCACTCATGTATCTGAGGAAAGGTTAACAAGGAGTTCTGGAGCTCTGTTCTCAAAGTTCTCTAGCTGCTGAGCTCACGGTACGTGCGTAGGAGTTTTTGACAGGAATTTATGTTTATATGGTTGTTTGGTTTCCCTCTAACAGGAAAAGCTAAATTTAGCAGGTGGAACAGAACATATCCCTCAGGGAAGACTTACCCTTTATTGCAGTGACACCAGAGAGGGGAAGCCATTGCAATGATGATGATCACAGTTCAGGACATTGCTTCTCAAGCAAAAAGGCCAAGTCAAGGGTATCTGACAGTAAATATCTTCTTCCTCCTAGTCACATGTACACAGATATACCCAGTTCATGTAAGATTTCTATGGGACACAAAAAAACAGAAGCATGGACAAGTCCAACATTTCTAGAATCTGGAAACACTACTTTTGGAACCCAGAACTCTTAGAATCTCCAAGGCTGGCTAGGTAGGGTTGCAGCATTGTAGTCCAAAAAAATGTAAAGCTTTCTGAATATCTGACAATTCCAATGAAGGTCTGGCATAAACAAGTGCATTCAATCAATAACATGCCTGGAGTGAAAGGGAGACTTTACAAACTGGAGGAAACTTTGGCTCTCCATATTTATTGCTCTTCTACTCATAGAAAACTCAGCCACCATGGTTAATGGCAAGAAACTGTGGGAGTCCTGCTCTGGTGGGACAGTTTCCTCATCTCTGGCTTAGAGGGTATTCTCTAGGACTGTTCTCTGGCACAAATAAATTAAATTATGAGTCGCCTTCGGGCTGATATGGGCGGGATAACTGTGACGTAAATAAATAAATGAATAAATATTATGTTTGAAGGTCATGTGCAAAAGGGTATCAGATTCCAGGGCCTCATCAACTTTTGAGGATGCAGAGATATAAAAAGCCTTGGTGTCTTATTGGGCCCTCTGCTCACAATGGAGGCCCAGGTCTCTGCTGTGAGCAGATCTGCGTTTTTCCACCTACGTCAGACTAGGCGACTGGCTCCCTTCCTATCTAGGAATGACCTGGCTACGGTGATCCAGGCAACGGTCATCTCGAGGCTTGACTACTGTAATGCCCTCTACATTGGCCTTTCTTTGTCAGTGATCCGGAAACTGAAGCTGGTGCAAAACGCGGCGGCTTGTCTTCTCGCCGGGGTGCTGGTGAGGTGTCGTATTACCCCAATTCTACAACAACTGCACTGGCTTCTGATTGAGTACCGGATTACTTTCAAGGTGTTGGTACTAACCTTTAAGGCCTTATATGGTCTAGGGGCAGCGTACCTGAGGGCCCGCTTATCCCCCTACCAACCCCAGAAATTACTTCGGTACGAAGACCAAAATTTGCCAATGCTTAGTCCATGATACCAGCAACAAGAGTGAAGTGCCCCTTTTCTCTGCACTGCCATGGCAGAATGTTGAAGGAGGATCTACCTGTCCTTTTTGGTACAGCATCTCCATTGTTTGATGCCCAAGGGAAGTCCTACAGCAACCAACTCAATGAGAATCAGGTGACATAAGGGACCAGTAAGTTCCTACTTGGTCTTACAAAATTGCTGGCTCAGGCTTATCTTTTCCATCAGCTGGCTATTTTGGTTTACAACTTTACCTGGCTCTAGATTGGCAGCCCTGTCAGCTATCTTTGCTTTGCTTTGATTTTGATCTATATAAATAAAATGTAATATTCGTTTGTGGGATTAACAGAACTCAAAAACCACTGGACGAATGGACAACAAATTTGGCCGCAAGACACCTACTAACTCAAGGAGTGACCATCACTCAAAAAAAATGAGTTTGTCATTTGGGAGTTGTAGTTGCTGGGATTTATAGTTAACCTATAATCAATGAGCATTCTGAACTCCACCATTGATGGAATTGAACCAAATGTGGCACACAGGACTCCCATGACCAACAGAAAATTGTCAGGTTTTACAATGTATTGTAATGTAATATAGCTGAGTCATGCACTGCTAATGGGCTTCTATTGGAAATGCTGAGTCATGCATTAACTGTATATAGAACTTCATTTGGGGAATGTGTTCTGGCCTAGTCCAGGTGATTGTGTGTGATGTAATCCTGGGTCTGAGTTAAGTTAATGAGTTGGGAACCAATCAGAGATTGCTATGTGTAATTGTATAGAATTGTATATAAGGAAGTCATGTACAGTGTATTCTCTCTCCTTGTGCTGTGATGTTGTTCGTCGAAGGCTATATGTAATTGATTAAAAGAACCTGTCTGCTAAGACAAGATATAACTGTATGCTGTGGTAAGTTTGTAATGTCATCTAGACTGGGGAAAAGACAATGGTAAAACCGACAATGGCCGGGCATGTGCTCAAGTGTCAATAAAAGGTTCCAGAGTGACTGCAGGCTGTGGGAGCAGTTGACTGAAAATACTGTGCAGGAAGAAGCTACTGGAAAGCGCTGAAGTTGTGCAACTGATCTGCTGCTGAATTGTGAAGTTAATCTCAACAAAAATACTAGTAGGGTTTGGTGGGCATTGACGTTGAGTTTGGGAGTTGTAGTACACCTACATCCAGAGAACAGTGTGGATCTGTTCTCCAATGATGGATCTGGACTAAACCTGGCATGAATATTCCATATGCCCAACTAGGAACACAGATGGAGTTTGGGGAAAACAGACCTTGACATTTGGGAGTTGTAGTTACTGGGATTTATAGTTCACCTACAATCAAACAGCATTCCAACGATAGAATTGGGGCAAACTTCCCACACAGAACCCCTGTGACCAATAGAAAATACTTAAGGCCATTCAGTCCAACTCCCTTCACCAAGGCAAGAAAACGTAATCAAATACTGTTTACCCACAAGCATAAAGAAATTACATATATTTGAAACCAATACTTTCTCATTACTTTATTTTCCAGATCATCAGACTGGGCCACAGCAATGCATGGCAGAGGACGGTTCGTTTCTTAATAAGAATAAAAGTATGAAAGAGAAGGATGAGAAGCACAAGGAGAGTAAAAGAGAGATGTTTGCTTCCAATGGGAAATGATGTGATGCACAGCACGTATATCTTATATCTTAGTGGCTGAAACAAACAGGGCCAGGAGAGGGAAAAGATACCTTGCACATCCTACTTGAGTAAAGCAAGAGAAACACACACAAATAAAACTCCATACATGGCTGTTGCTATCTCATGGTCTCAGTCAACATTACACATATTTTGTATTTATTTTATCTTAGTTTATTTTTTTAATTGACATTATCCAAAGAAAGCTGCTGAGAATTATGTTGGATTGTTTTGGAGCCTGAAAAGTATATTAGAATGCTCTAGAGTAGAGCTTAGAAAGGCATCTTAAAGAAAGTGAATGCAATGGCATGATGAAGCCATCTCTAATTGAGTTATGTTAGGATGATGAACTGGGTCACTCGACACTCTCCTCCCACTGTTCAGTGTGGGATATTGGTTAGGCATGCCATCATATTTTTGCTTCTTAAAAGTAACTTCCCAAGCTCAGTCCTAGCCTCCCCATCCCTTTCCACATCTCTCCCATATCACCTTCTAGATCAGGGGTCCCCAAACTAAGGCCCATGGACTGGATACAGCCCTCCAAGGTCATTTATCTGGCCCTCGTTCAGGGTCCACCTAAGTCTGAAATGACTTGAAAGCACACAACAACAACAACGACAACGACAACAACCCTATCTCATCAGCCAAAAGCAGGCCCACACTTCCCATTGAAATACTAATAAGTTTATATTTGTTAAAATTGTTCTTCATTTTAATTATTGCATTTGTATTGTCGAAGGCTTTCATGGCCGGAATCACTGGGTTGTTGTAGGTTTTTCCGGACTATATGGCCATGTTCTAGAGGCATTCTCTCCTGACGTTTCGCCTGCATCTGTGGCAAGCATTCTCAGAGGTAGTGAGGTCTGTTGGAACTAGGAAAATGGGTTTATATATCTGTGGAATGACCAGGCTGGGACAAAGAACTCTTGTCTGTTGGAGTTAGGTGTGAATGTTTCAACTGACCACCTTGATTAGCATTTGATGGCCTGGCAGTGCCTGGGGCAATCTTTTGTTGAGAGGTGATTAGATGTCCTTGATTGTTTCCTCTCTGTTGTTTTGCTGTTGTAATTTTAGAGTTTTTTTTAATACTGGTAGCCAGATTGTGTTCATTTTCATGGTTTCCTCCTTTCTGTAGAAATTGTCCACATGCTTGTGGATTTCAATGGCTTCTCTGTGTAGCCTGACATGGTGGTTGTGAGAGTGGTCCAGCATTTCTGTATTCTGAAATAATATGCTGTGTCCAGGTTGGTTCATCAGGAGCTCTGCTATGGCTGACTCTGCTATGGTCATTCCACAGATATATAAACCCATTTTCCTAGTTTCAACAGACCTCACTACCTCTGAGGATGCTTGCCATAGATGCAGGTGAAATGTCAGGAGAGAATGCCTCTAGAACATGGCCATATAGCCTGAAAAAACCTATAACAACCCCATTATTGTATTGTTTTAAGTGTTTTTTGCACTACAAAGAAGGTATGTGCAGTGTGCATAGAAATTAATTCATTTTTTTTTCAAATTATAATCTGGCCCTCAAACAGTTTGAGGGACTGTGACCCGGCCCTCTGTTTAAAAAGTTTGAGGACCCCTCTTCTAGATATTTAGATTCACAAGGAAGTGAAAATAACTTTGTTTAAGCTATTCTGACTTTAGTCTGAGCATTCATTGTAGTTTTGTGGTGCTAAAGATTGGGGAAAGGAATTTCCCCTTGGTTAGACTTTCCACGGGAGACTCTTTCTTTGTTAGTTTTGGTATCCTGTGCCTCTTTTCTCCTTGTTTCCTGTCACTCTACAAGGACCATGCTCTGTCTCAGTTAATAAGTTTTGGAACACAAGCCACTAATGCTTTTTATTCTGAGTGCTGCAGGCTGGAGACATGACACAGGCTTAAAATGGCATCTGCAAGTTGCTCTTTGTTTCATCTATCAACATTTCAAAGCAGAAAAATGAGAAATGCCAATAAATTCCATATTTTAAAGGACAACAATATGACATGCTTTTCATTCAGCCTGCCTGCTTCAATTAGTAAATAAGGGCTGGGGCCAGGAATCTTGCAGTGGGATATGGATATAATATACTAGTGGCCCCCTGCCACACGTTGCTGTGGCCCAGTCTCGTGATCTGGAAAATAAAGTAATGAGAAAGTGTTGGTTTCTAATATATGTAATGCTTGTGGGTTAAAAGTATTTCTTGTTGTTTCTTTGTCAGTGTTGATGTAGAGATTGTCTGGTTTGCCTATTTTGGAACATGCAACATATAATTGTCCTTCTTTAAGGGTCCCTTTCAAATCTATGATACTATATCTGTGTGTGTGTGTGTGTGTGTGAATCATATCTATCTCTCTATATCTATGTCTGGATGGCTCTTTGTCAGGAGGACTTTGATTACGTTTTCTTGCCCTGGTGAAGGGAGTTGCACTAGATGGCCTTAAGTTTTTTGTGTTGGTCATGGGGGCTCTGTGTGGGAAGTTTGCCCCAATTCTGTCATTTGTGGGGTTCAGAATGCTCTTTGATTGTAGGTGAACTGTGAATCCCAGTGACTACAACTCCCAAATGTCAAGGTCTATTTCCCCCAAACTCCATCTGTGTTCATATTTGGGCGTATTGAGTGTTTGTGCCAAGTTTGGTCCAGATCCATCATTGTTTGACTCCACAGTGCTCTCTGGATGTAGGTGAACTACAACTCCCAAACTCCCAATACCCTTCCAGTATTTTCTGTTGGTCATGGGAGTTCTGTGTGCCAAGTTTGGTTCAATTCCATTGTTGATGGAGTTCAGAATGCTCTTTGATTGTAGATAAACTATAAATCCCAGCACTACACCTCCCAAATGACAAAATCATATTTTTTTAGTAATGGTCACTCCTTGTGTTGTGAAACGTTTTGTTGCCGAATTTGGTGTGATTTCATTCATTAGTTCTTTTGTTTTTAAGATACTCATTACGCACAGAGCATTTTTATATATATAGAAGGGTGGTAGTTGGGTAGCTGCTGAATAGCTATAATAGAGCTAGGCCAGGTCAAGGGAAATGAGGTATAAGAGGGCTAGGGAAGTGGGTAGACTGCAGAGCAGGGACCTAACTGTTGGCCAGGCTAGGACCTGGGGCTAAACATTATCAAAAGCCTGCTGAAACCACCAGGTCAATTGGACAGCTTAGCCACTTGGATATAGTCTAATCATGTTCCTCTCTAGTCCTTTATAAATAGCTCTTTTTCTCCCATGATTTGAAACCCTTATGCCGGCGGGACTGTTGACCTGTAGGCTGCTGGTTCATATCTGCGAGATAGGGTGAGATCCCGCTTGTCAGCTCTAGCTTGTGGGGATATGAGAGAAGCCTCCCAGGAGGATGGTAACATATCCGGGCATCCTCTGGGCAACATCTCTGTAGACAGCCAATTCTCTCAAACCAGAATCAACTTGCAGTTTGTTCTCAAGTCACTTCCGACACCATTTTTTTAAAAAGTTGGGTAGCTGATTTAGCTATTAGAACTCTTCCGGCGGTGTCATGTATCATGTTCTGCAGTTGGTGGTGGTAGGCCTGGCAGTTGGTAATGGAAGGGTTAATGTAAGTCTTAGTTCTAAAGAGTTGAGTAATCTGTAAGTAAGAGTTCATGGGTGAAAACAATTACGGGTGGAGGTATGCAAGAGATAGGTGGCAGCTCGGTGTTTCTGGATATAATGAGCTAGCCTTGGGACTGATCTTTGGGAGAAAAGTATTTGTCTTATCTTGGTGGTAGATGCTGCTGGTTTTCCCCCAGGTTTGTGGATTTTTGGTGTCCTGATTTGTCTCCTGAACTTTGAAATCCTGGAACCTTGAATCTCTGGACTGGCTTTTGACTACGGTATTGACTCTTGATCCCTGGACTTCGCTCATTGAACTCTCGGCGTTTGACCATTGGACTGGACATTTTAACTACAGTGTTTGCTGTCAGGTTTTGTTTTATATTCTGTGGCTGAGTGCTATCTTAATGTTTTATATTTTAGACTATTAAAACAGCCAGAAAGTAAGTGCTGTTTTAATTAAATTGTTTAACTCAAATTGGGAATTTGTTTGGTTCATCTCTACCTGAATACGGCAGAGCCCTGGCAACATGACAGGTTGGCCATTCCAAGTCTTGGGGTGTCTGATTAAAAGAGTCTCCAGATGGCGGTTGCCAGTCAGGTTCTGGCTGTTTGGAGTAGTCGTCCCACCAGACAACCTAAGTAAGCGATGTGGATTGTACAGGAGAAAGTAATCCTGTAGAACAGGAGTCCTCAAACTTTTAAAACAGAGAGCCAAGTCACAGTCCCTCAAACTGTTGGAGGGCCGGATTATAATTTTTTAAAAACCATGAATGAATTGAGTTGTTGTAGGTTTTTTGGGCTGTATAGTCATGTTCTAGAAGCATTCTCTCCCGATGTTTCACCTGCATCTATAGCAGGCATCCTCAGAAGTTGTGAGGTATAACCTCTGAGATGCAGGTGAAACATCAGGAGAGAATGCTTCTAGAACATGGCCACACAGCTTGAAAAACCTACAACAGCCCAGTGATTCCGGCCATGAAAGCCTTCAACAATACAATGAATTCCGATGCACACTGCACATATCTTATTTGTAGTGCAAGAAACACTTAAAATAATACAATAATTAAAATGAAGAACAATTTTAACAAATATAAACTTATTAATATTTCAATGGGAAGTGTGGGCCTGCTTATGATTGATAAGATAGGATTGTTGTTGTTGTGTGTGCTTTCAAGTCATTTTAGACTTAGGTTGACCCTGAGAGAGGGCTGGTTAAATGACCTTGGAGGGCCGTATCCGGCCCCCGGGCCTTAGTTTGAGGACCCCTGCTGTCAAGCCCGTAGCCAGGATTTCGTTTCGGGGGGGGGGTGAATTTTTTTCAGGGCGGAGTTCAGGGGGGGCTGAGTTTTGGAGGGGGGCTGAGTCTGAGTGAAAGAGGGTCTACCCTAGCAAACCTTTTGTATCATTACCCCAATACACCCATGCATATGGGATATATTGAGTATGGTGATCAGATCATGATATGAATAAACATAGTTTAAATAATGCACCAGTAAGGCCTTCTCGCGGACCACCATGAGAATTTCGGGGGGGAGGGTGAAGCCCCTCAAGCTCTCCCCCCCCCCCCCCCCCCGGCTACATGCCTGCCTGCTGTAGAACTTCCTTATGGTAGGTTTGCAAGATTTTTAACATTACATGTTCAAGTACGTTTTTGCCTAGCTTCTGGGATTGTCTTTTATATATTAGATGCCAGTAGTCTGAAGCCACTCCTGTTATCTCTGTGTGTGTGAACACACATAAACACAGAGTGGGTCCTTGCTATCCACTAGAGCAGTGGTTCTCAACCTGGGGTGCCCAAATGTTTTTGGCCTACAACTCCCAGAAATTCCAGCCAGTTTACCAGCTGTTAGGATTTCTGGGAGTTGAAGGCCAAAAACATCTGGGAACCCCAGGTTGAGAACTACTGCACTAGAGTTTGACTCCAGGACTCCACCTCCCTCCCAAAGATAACAAAAAAATGGATTCTCAAGTTCCAAAATAGCACCCCCTATTAATATTAAAGTTTGCTTCTTGATATTTTTAAATATATATATATTTTCAAGCTGTGGATGGTTAGATCTGTGGATACAGAATTTATTAATGTGGAGGGTTCACTTATATGTTTGGATGCATATATCACATGATACTAATGCTGTAAGATACTGAAAGAGCAGGTATGCTTACTGAGGACAGAAAGGAGCTTTCATCTCATGAGAAATTATTTTTTCTATCGCTAATGGAGTTGAAATTTCATTGCCTGGATTTTATGTCTGTTTGTCTCCCAGGGCCCATTTGGCCAAAGAGCAGAGTGACCTTTGCATTCATTTATATCCCTCCAAACAACAACAACAACAAAGTGTCAGAAACAGTTTAGATCTATTATTCTAATATTATCATTTTTCTTCGGTATGATTTTAACATCTTTACCTGATGAAGAGAACATCAGGGTTTCAAAAGCTTGCCTGATGTATTTTGTGCATTTTTGGTTGACTCAATAAAGGTATTACTGTTTTGTCAAGTTTGGAAATACTATAACAATGTTCCATGTGATACGAAATGCCATTAAGGCTGCATCTTGTTCAAAAAATACATAAAGGGCAATGAACAGACCTAGACCAAGGTCTCATTTATATTCATGTAGTAAATAGTGTCTGTCTTTCTGTGATTCCTCTGCTGTATATGAGCATGTTGTTAAAAAGAACAGCAAAAGAGATTCTGCCCCTGAAAGGCTTAGACTCTAAAACCAATTCATAGACAGAACAATGGAAGGGACAACAGAGGCATGGGAACACAGATATCAGTCCAGACTCTATCCAGACCACAGAAAGTCTTCATGGCAGAATGTTCCTGCATACCCAGAAGAATCCCACCACAGAGAAAATTAAAGAGAATGCTTACCCTAGCCTTCTTTTGGATATTAATGATTTCCTTTGAGCACATCTTAGTAGGAGACCATTTCATCCTCTTATGTCCACCAGCTGCTTTTTGGGCTGCAGGTGTAGCTCATGATTGAAGCCCCAGGCAGGTGCTTAACCTGCTCACTCAGGGACTCAGTGTGGAAGCAGGGAATGTGGACATAGGCAAGCACTGCTGTGGTTTCTTTCCCTCAACCTTCCAGTACTGATAAGAGGTTTCTGAGAGGAAGAATCTGTCCACATTTTCTGGAATGCAAGTAGAAGTCTCCACATGACAATGAGCCTCATTAAAGCAAGGATGGACACAAGTCTTCTTACTACTTCTCAATGTGGGACAGACAAGAATGGAATGGGTGAGGAGATGGTACATCCTTACTTCTATGACTTCATCATATGTGTCTGCAGCAGCATTGTAGGATGATTTCACTCCAGTTTATCGACGGAGCCCAACGCCACTCATCAAACAATGCAGACTCACTTTCAGTGGGGTTCCATGGATGAACTGAGGTGACAGCATCCTATGATGCTGCACCCAGAACATAGGAAGCTTCCTGTGTTCTGTTCAGAACAATGGGGTCAGTGTTGAGGGACCCACTCAGCAACACTTCCCCATGTGTGATGGGGAAGCATCGCTGCGGGGAAGGTAGGGTTGACAAATCGTCCTACAGGACCTCATCAATGTGATTAGGTCGTTTATTCTCACAAGTGGGTGCTAGAAACAATATCACACGAAAGCTGACTGGCACAACCTGGGGATCACAACCAGATACAGTGAAGATATCTGCCCTTGCGCTGTGCTACTCTGCTGCTGAGTATGCATGCCCAGTGTGGAACACATCTCACCACACTAAAACAGTGGATGTGGCTCTTAATGAAACATGTCGCATTATCACGGGGTGTCTGCGTCCTACACCACAGGAGAAATTACACTGCTTAGCCGGCATTGCACCACCTGACATCCGCCGGGAAATAGCAGCCAATAGTGAAAGGACCAATGCAGAGACATTTCCAGCCCATCCCCTGTTTGGGTATCAGCCAGCACGTCAACAACTTAAATCTAGAAATAGTTTTCTAAGATCTACAGAGACACTCGCTGGAACACCCCAGCAAGCGAGAGTCCAAAAGTGGCAGGCTCAAACCCAGAACCTCAACCAATGGCTGATACCAAATGAGAGACTCCCCCCAGGGCACACAGAGGACTGGGCGACTTGGATGGCGCTGAACAGACTGCGCTCTGGCACCACAAGATGCAGAGCCAACCTTAAGAAATGGGGCTACAAAGTGGAATCCTCGACATGTGAGTGTGGAGAGGAGCAAACAACTGACCACCTGCTGCAATGCAACCTGAGCCCTGCCACATACACAATGGAGGACCTTCTTGCAGCAACACCAGAAGCACTCCAAGTGGCCAGATACTGGTCAAAGGAGATTTAATCAACTACCAAACTCTCAAATTTTGTATTTTGTCTGTTTGTTTGCTTTGTTCTGTTAGAAATGTAATATAATTGACTGGTTGCCCTGACACAACAAATAAAATAAATTCTCACACCAGTTAACTAAATACCTTGTTGCCAGTTCAGGAATTGGGCTGAAGAAGCAGAATTTTCCTGGATATGGCTGTAGAAAAAAAGACAACTTATAGCCCCGATCTACATCACTGAAGTATCTGCTGACTCCCCCTATTTTCTTCTTTTTTGCTTTTTCTGTTCGCCCTTTAAACATCTCAAGTTTAAAAAATGTAACATCATAGATCATTTTAAACACTTTTTGCAAACAAGATGGAACATTTGCTTGTGTTACCTTGAATTTTATGTGGGATTCACGTAAGCACCACCCACAGCAACATCAACCCAATCTCAACACCTGACAAATGTGTGGATTTAATAAATCCCAGTACTATGAGCAAATCAGTCCCATGTCTGTGCAGAAGGCTAAAAGGGGCAATTTAAAAAGCTGAATTGGACTTTGGGGACATGGCATGGGGTAAAAGTTTTCTTTCCCCTCATCTTGTTGTGAGAAAGAAGCTATTATCGGAGGAAAAGCTGGCTTGGGGGCTCCAAAACTGGAGCCCCCAATTTTAGGTATAAAAGATGTCAGAGGGTAATTTTCTTTGATATTGGAAGTGGGACTCTTCCATTTGGACTGACCCTAAATCCAATTGTATTGCTTCATGAGTTCTGTCTCAGAAAGCTGCATATTTCAACCCAAAAGTTGACACCTTTACTTATGGGCAAAAACTCTATGGTTAGACTTGACAAGAATATAGTTGTGTCTGTGTCTGACTTACCTGACCTTTTTTTTTTTTTTTTTTTTGGAAAATGAAAATGCTGAACATTTCAGCTCAAAATTTACAATGAAGATTTTGTGGTCTATGCGAGGAAACTTGGAATTTTAAAAAATTAACATTTGAGTTTTAGCCCTGAATCCAACATTTGCTACTGTATGCAAACCAACACTCAGGAAAGTTACTTGTCTGGACTACTAGTCCCAAGCTCTCACAACCAGCTCTAAATATACCTTCCAATATTGCATAGATCAGTGGTTCTCAACCTGGGGTCTCCAGATGTTTTTGGCCTTCAACTCCCAGAAATCCCAGCCAGTTTACCAGCGGTTAGGATTTCTGGGAGTTGAAGGCCAAGAACATCTGGGGACCCCAGGTTGAGACCCACTGGCATAGATGATAACATGTTGCTATGCATAATCAGAAAGGTATAGCCAGACAACAAGAGACTAAAAGTTTTCAATTATGAAGAGCACACAATACTACTATTTTAAGCAAATACATCCTAGAGTTTAAGTGTTTAGTTTAAAACAGCCTGAAAAAAAGGGGGAGCACAAATGAGACTAGTAGGAAAGGGGAAAAAAACTGGTCCCTACTTCTAGCTGAATTAACTGATTGGAAGTTAGAAAAACAAAAGGAAGAAACAATTTAAAAGCTGAGAAAATGGGACAGCAGAGAAAATACTAGTTTTGTCCCTGATAAACTGGAGCAGTTGGAACTCGTGCCAGCAGATAAAGTGCCCTACATTGGCTGGGTGATCCTGAAAACTGCATTTTCCTTGTTTTACTGTTGAAACACAGAGTCCATTCGTAGGGAGGAAAATCAGCCAGCTGTCACACTTAACTCATCGGACTTCTCCATAAAGAGACTCTCCCTCTGGTTCATTGGCCTGAGTAACTTTTGTTTCAGCATTTCATGCACAGCCGGCTTCAAAACTAGGACTGAGCCCAGCCAGGATGGCACTGGCAGGGAAAAATGGCTCATGGTGGGAAGGAATTTTCCATGTTCTCTTGTTTCTTATTATGTCAGCAAACATGGAAGTGTGCGGAGGCAGAGCAGGCTCTTACTTTGTTGAGAAAATGTCAAATTTGCTATGAAGAATTTGGAATTTGAAGAGGTGTGGCATTGCTCTAAACTTTAACTGGAATAATTCTGTTGTTGTGACAGCGCGAGTGGCGCCACCTATGTGTAGAACTGTTAGTTGCAAGATTTAAACTGTTGTATCATGCTTAATCCTGTCTTTTTACCCTGCTTATGTATAGTTGGATTGATTGGTTATTTATAGCTATCAATCAGTGTTGTTTGCACCAGTTGAATTGCTTTCTCAAGCTCAATTGTTTGGCTCCACCTCTTCCTGGAGGAGGAGAGTGCTTCCCTTTTTTCATTCTGCCATCAGAGTTTCTATCGGATGGACGTGAGTAAGAGACTTGGCTCTAAAAGCCCCTGCTTAAATTACCTCTCAGCACCAATTCTAAGGTTTTTTACCCTTGGGGCTCATGTTTTATGTCCAGATCGTCCTGGACAACATTGAGGAGACCCAAGCGCCATCAAACAGGTTCTTTGGCTCCAGAGGAAGGTCTTGTCCCTTCAACAAAGGCCATAGTACTGGGGTTGTGTTTATTCCAATATTCACAGCCATTGAGGAAAGAGGAAACAGGAAAAGCTTCTCAGCTGCAAACTCCTTGGACTTCAGAGATTGTAAAGTATATTTCCTTTATCCCTGTTGAAACATCAAGCTTATGCCTGAGAAAGATAACTCATTGTGAACAATAAATACAATTTCGAGTTATCTGTTGTGTTTTGGTCTTTGGGAGTTCCAGTTTCCTATAGGAGGGAAAGCAATCCCCTGGGGAAAAATGTCACGTCCACTACTCTTTCACTAAGAGCTATAGCCCCGTGGCGCGACGGCACAGTTGTTTTAGTCTAATTTGTAAAGTATTTACTGTAGCAAGAAAACAGTGATGTGATAAGGTAATTTTCAATCATGGACTTAAAAGGTTGCCTCCTCTATAGAAAGCCACCTGTACTCTTTGGCTTATTTCAAAATGTGTCCAAGGATACATACTGTGTGAAGCCAGAGAAAAGTAGACAATATTAGGGTTGTAATTGGATCCACTTAAAAAAAGATATTTGCCTTATTCGTCTTATTCGGACACCTGTAACAACAAGGGCTCTGCAGCCATTTTTTTTCCAACCTAATAGAACAGTGGCTGCTGGAAAATGGCTGCTTTTGGTTTCTTTCAGCTACACGTGGAGTGTGGGGGGGGGGATGCAGCTACTAGAAGGGAAAGGATTTCAGAAAGTGTGTTTTCATAAGCCTTTACCTTAAATCCAGATCTCCTTGAAATACTGTAGGGAAAGGATCCCAGGAAATGGTGTTTTCTTAAGCAGTTGCCTTACATCCAGATCTCCTTGAAAGACAGAAGGGGAAGGATCCTAGGACTGAGGGTTTCTTACCTGAAATCTGGGGGCCCTTCCACACAGTCCTATATCCCAGAATATCAAGGCAGGAAATCCCATATTGTCTAGGTGTGGACTCAGATAACTCAGTTCAAAGAAGATATTGTGGGATTTTCTGTCTTGGGCTGTGTGGAAGGGCCCCAGGTCTCATTAAAAGACAGCAGGGAAAGGATCTCAGGAAACCCTTACCTTAAATCCAGATCTCCTTGAAAGACAGAAGGGAAAGGATCGCAGAAACGAGGGTTTCTTAAGCCCTTGTCTTATATCCAGTTCTCCTTGAAAGACAGAAGGAAAAGGATAGCAGAAAGAGTGGTATCTTAACTCTGGTGCTTTGAAACCAGGGCCCTTCCACATAGTCATATAACCTAGAATATCAAGGCAAATAATCCCCAATATTGAAATGGGTTATTTGAGTCCACACTGTCATATAACCTAGTTCAAAGCAAATAATGTGGGATATTATACAGCCGTGTGGAAGGGGCCCAGATCTTAATGAAGGATATAAGGACAAATGATCCCAGAAAGAGTGGTATCTTAACTCTGGTGCTTTTAATCCAGTTCTTAATTAAGGATATAAGGACAAAAAATGCCTAAAATGACAGGAAGGGGAGCCTGGGAAGTCTCCCCCATTGCCACCAATGGGCAGGATCAAAAGCAAATCTTTTGGCTTCCCGGATTGAAAATGGATTTTTGTCCTCTCATATTCGGGAGGCTCCTGAAAAACAGATTGGAGACCCCACTGAAATCCCAGGCACGAAAATGGATCACGGTTTACCCGAATTCCACATCCCTAGTAGGCATAACCTTTTGAGCTTTCATTTGGAGGATGTTTTTGTACAGTCCTCAAGTCCAGTTCTGTGAAAGATACTGATGCATTCACAAATGAAAAGAACAAATTTATTTATTACAGTATTTATATTCCTCCCTTCTCAGCCTGCAGGGGACTCAGGACGGATTACAATGTACATATACGAGGGGTATTTTTTAAGTAAGGCCCGTTTTGTTGTAGACACTAGTAGTTCGCGCGCATACCGCAACGAGCATGTGCGTTGTGTACCGGTATGCCTCGGGAACAACTGTGCTCAGTTTCCGCTCTGTAGCTAACCTGTACGGTTCTGTTCTGTGCTTTAAAAATGTTTAAGACTATCAACTCACCCGCCGCATGTGAGGTTCGCTCAGTGATACGATTTTTGTCAGCAAGGAACCTGCTTGCTGCAGAAATTCATGGACAGATTTGTGAAGTGTACGGTGATACTGTTATGAGTGAAAGCAAAGTGTGTAAGTCGGTACGACAATTCAAAGATGGCTGTGACAACGTCCATGATGAGGACTGCTCCAGTCGCCCTTCTTTGATTACGGTGAACTCTTTGTTATAAGAGCAGGCAACAAGTTTTTATGAAGAG
This sequence comes from Anolis sagrei, assembly GCF_037176765.1. Classification (NCBI taxonomy): domain Eukaryota; kingdom Metazoa; phylum Chordata; class Lepidosauria; order Squamata; family Anolidae; genus Anolis; species Anolis sagrei. Next base: position 128,715,928 of record NC_090024.1, on the reverse strand, counting down.
GGTATTTTAAAATTGGTTCAGAGGTATGAACAAACTTGGCAACTATGTCAAAAAATAGAGTGAAGTATGTACTTTCTGAAAATAAATTTACTATTTTGAAATAAACTTTTGTTGTGTACTTATGTTCAAACGGACCTTACTTAAAAAATACCCCTCGTACATGGCAAACATTCATTGCAATAGACACACAACATATATAGACAGACACTCAGAGGCTATTAACTGTCCAGCTTCTGGCCACCAGGGGAGCTGTCGCTTCCTCATTCTTTGCATATTTGCAAACTTCCTGGAGATTTTTATGGCCTCGTAAATCAGTTAATTTAGCCTCCCCACAAAGTGGTACCTAATTTTCCTACTTGACAGATGCAACTATCTTTCGGATTGCAAAGGTCGACAACAAGCTACACAATTTTGGTTGGGAGCTCACTCCGACCCGGGCTGGCTTCGAACTCATGACCTTTTGGTCAGTAGTGATCTTAATGCAGCTGACTCCCAGCCGGCTGCACCACAGTCCCGGTGCTAGGAAAGACAGGTTTCTGAAAGGCACCGTCAGTGGTTTAATACCTATCTGGAAGTGGCTAAAATCAGACACTGGAATCAAGCACTTCATTGGAATACTTTTAAATATTCTCCTTTTGCTCCACCACTTTTCTTCTAGACTTCTCTGAATCCCATCAGTTATCTCTACGCAAATCACTTGGGGATATAAAAGAGGCATTTTCAGAATGCAAACAAGATAGACTGATTAAAAAAGTCACCCATGCTGCTTTCCAAAGAACACATTTAAAGTGAGAAATTCAAAATGAAGATTTGAGTGCTGACAAACTAGGCTTTCCCCTGATCTTTAATATAATTTATCTTCTTTGATAATGTCAGCTTTTTTAATATCCACTTCTTCAAGTCTTGGGAATAGCAGTATGTGTGGGTGCGGAGGGAGGAGGGAGTCAACAGTAACTTCTTCAGAATGCATACAGGAAAATGGGCCTGCCCACCACTGAAATGAGTGTTCATTTATTCAAGCCACGGCAGTTGGATGCGCTGATAAACAAACAAACAAACAAACAAAGGAGGGGGCACAAAGATCTAAGGAGCAAATCAGAAAGATAGCTAGAAAGAAAGGAGTGATTGCTGAAATTCCTGATTAGCCCATTGCCAGAAAAAAAGAGCTTGTTGAATGGAGTCTTGCTGTGAGGAAAGAAGAGATATAAAATCAATTGCAGACAGGCTCTCTAGTCTCATTCTTACAAATAAGATGGTATACCTGTGTTTAGGCACCAAATTCTTCTTCTTTGTGTTATAAGAAAAATCATCCACGAGAAGAGCTCATCCTAAGAGTTAGAGTCATAGATCTTTGATTATCTTGGTTATTGTTCTCGGGACATGTCCCAGTTTATCCTAGATACAATATTCCAGTTCAGGTCTAATGAAGGCAGAATATAGTAGTACTTCCCTTGATCTGGACACTAATGACACCCAGAATTGCATTGGTTTTTGGGGCGCTGCACCACACTGTTGACCAGGGGTGGCTCAACCCATTACACAAAGTAAACATATGCAGTATAGTCGATTTTGCCCAGGGGCGCTCTTGAGGCGCCCTTTGGGAAAATAGACCTTGACATATGCGAGTTGTAGTTACTGGGATGTATAGTTCACCTACAATCAAAGAGCATTCTGGACATGGAAGCCTTCGACAACACATCAAAAGAAACCTATTTATTACTTATTATTATTATTATTTACCTTTTCTCAACCCTCAGGTGACTCAAAGCGGTTAACAACAGCAAAATTCAATGCAAAAACATCACAAAACGAATATGGCACAGTTAAAAACAGTAGCATCATCAACGATTAAACATCAGCTTCAATTGGTCCAGCGTGCGGCAGCCATGTTACTAACAGGAGCGGGATGCAGGGAGCATACAACGCCCTTGTTGTACCAGCTCCATTGGCTGCCGATTTGTTACCGGGCTCAATTCAAGGTGCTGGCGTTGGCCTATAAAGCCCTAAACGGTTCCGGCCCAAGATACCTATCTGACCGCATCTCGGCCTATGAGCCCACGAGGACTTTGAGATCGTCCAGGGAGGCCCTGCTCTCGATCCCGCCTGCCTCACAGGCATGCCTGGCGGGGACGAGAGACAGGGCTTTCTCGGTGGTGGCTCCTCGGCTGTGGAACACCCTTCCTGTGGACATCAGACTGGCTCCTTCCCTGATGATATTCCGCAGGAAACTAAAAACTTGGCTATTCAAGAAGGTGTTCGAACAAGAAGTGCAATAATTGGTAATGACGACAGGAACGGAACAATGGAAAATGATACTGGATTGTGGTTTAATGATGAGACGACGCGAATGGCTTTTTGTATTTTTGCATTACTGATATTGTGATGGTTTTGATGACAATTTTTTTGGTTATTGCTAGATTGATTTTAGATTGTGTCCTGTAATTTGTACCCTGTCCTTTCTATGTTGTACACCGCTGTGAGTCGCCGCCGGGCTGAGAACAGCGGTATAGAAGCACAGTAAATAAATAAATAAATAAATAACAATCATTAGCGTCTCATCAGTAAAATCAGAATCCAATCTCATCATCCATTATTCCGTATTCCTATATTCAATTACACTGCTTAATCGAATGCTTGTTCGAACAGCTACTTTCCTCCGAAATGCCAACAGGGAGGGGGCCAATCTGATATCTGTAGGAAGGGCATTCCACAGCTGAGGGGCCACCACTGCGAAGGCCCTGTCTCTCGTCCCCACTAGGCGTGCCTGTGATGCAGGCGGGATCGAGAACAGGGCCTCCCCAGATGATCTTAATGTCCTAGTTGGTTCATAGGAGGAGATGCGTTCGGAGAGGTAAGTAGGGCCAGAACCTTTTAGGGCTTTATAAGCTAATGCCAGCACTTTGAATTGTACCCAGTAGCAAACTGGCAGCCAGTGGAGCTGGCGCAACAGGGAGTAGTATGCTCCCTGAGTGCCGCTCCTGTTAACAACCTGGCTGCCGAATGCTGGACCATTTGAAGCTTCCGAGCAGTCTTCAAAGGCAACCCCACGTAGAGAGCATTGCAGTAGTCTATACAGGATGTAACCAGAGTGTGCACTACCGTGGCCAAGTCAGACTTCCCAAGGTACGGGCGCAGCTGGCGCACAAGTTTTAACTGTGCGAATGCTCCCCTGGTCACCGCTGAAACCTGGGGTTCCAGGCTCAGCAACGAGTCCAAGATCACACCCAAGCTGCGAACCTGCGTCTTCAGTGGGAGTGTTTACTTCCGAGTCTTTTTTTCATTCTCCAGTGGCTTCAACCATCATTATGTTTCTAAGATTTATTTATTGTACATCTAAAAATTAAAAATGTGAATTTGACTAAGCAAAAATTTGGAAAAAAAAGGATGTGACAAAACATGAGATTGTCAGAGCGTTATGTCTGGCTAAAACTCTTTCTCTGTAAATTCTCTGTATGGTGTACAGACCTCAATATTCTCCAATGGCAGTGTGTGAGAAAACGTTAGAAATTTTCAGCTCAGATCTTAGCTAAGGCCCCAATTATGCAGATATCTTGCCTTCAATATCAGGTCAGCATCCTCATTTCTATTCCTCGCCTCCATCCCAAAATGTTTTTTTTAAAGTTTGCTTGATGAAGAGATCTGGAGATCTTGCGGCTTGTCAGCTTTGCAATATTTTTGGAGCTGGCCTCATAAAGGTATTACACTGATACTAATTTTGAACTATGTTAAGCTAATATCAGATTCCAAGCTAAAATGCATAAAATTCAGACAACAACTAGGGGAGATCGAGGTGCGGAAGCAAAGGGCACTGGAGAAAGGACAAGAAAAATTTTATGTTCCTTCTCAGTGGTGGGTAGTGCCAATGTTAATGATACAAAATTATAGCATCAGGGATGCAGTGGTAATTTATGGTAAAGCAGAGGATGGCCAGCTTTGACACCCACAAAGAGGAGATGTCAGCTCGACATCTGTTCCTGACACTTCAACAACTAATTATTTCTCCACACGCTGCGTTCAGGTTGCTGGAAAAGCCCTGGGGTGGTCTCCACTCTGTCAATAAATCCACATTGGACTTGCTAAAACAAAAATAATAAAAGGCTTCACGACTGACATCAAACAATCAATTGAACTTTCTGAAGGTCACCCACAGCCAGAAGGAAGGAGAGGGGAGGGCGGGGGGGGGGGGGTCGCTTTGGAGAGATTTGGCTTAGTCAAGGGAAAATCCAGAGCCAAAATGCATATAGCTCAAACTGGAGTATCCTCAGAGAAGTGGCCTTGAAAAGATGAATAGTCAGAGAGCTTAATTTGTAAGTGAAATTGAAGGAAGAAATTATTATAATAATTATACTGAATTTATTAGAAAGAGGAAATGTAACAAAAACCAGGAGATGGAAAACATAAAACCACCCACTGAATTATCCTCAACCACTAAAGATATAATTGACGTCTGATGCCCAGATTCAGAGTCATATGAGCTAAGCATTTAAATTACTTCAGGGTCTGGAGACAAAGGCCCCTTCTACACTGCCACATAAAATCCAGATTATCTACTTTGAACTGAATTATATGGCAGTGTAGACTCATGTAATTCAGTCCAGGGCAACACAATATGGATTATCTAATTTGATGACCTGGATTATGTGGCAGTGTAGAAGGGGCCTAAGGTTCAAACGTCCACTTGGCCATAGAAACCTACTGTGAAGGAGGCTTCAAGGGTCTCTGAGTGAAATTAAGTAAGGGGCTTTGAATGAAATTAACAGCAAAAGAGAGACATACCCTTTCTCTGTAAAAAAAAAGAGCAATGCAGAAGAAAATGTTTTTAAGATGTGACATATAGAGGTACTTTTCTGACACAGGATGTGTTGTGGTTAACTTCAAAGGTTGTTTTTTGAAGCGCAGAGGCCGCATGTACAAGGAGGTACTTTCCATCAAAAGGTCAAGAGAGGGGGCTGGAAAGAGAGTACTTTCCATGACAAAAAATGTTCTTGTTTATTTGAGGTTATATATTTGGTGGTCAAAGGCCAAGGGGACGGCAGTCACTTGAAGGGTAACATCTGCGCATGTTGCCTGGCTGTCCGTCTTCTTCATGAAGAAACTAAAATAAAACCTTGGTTTTTTTATCTTTCATTGGGACTGTCTCCTTCCTTTCGTGCTCCCATGACATGGACCTAAGAAGACCCAATTTAGGGTCTCTAACAACTGGGCAAGTCACTCTCACACAGCCTCAAAGGAAGACAAAGGCAATCTCCTTCTGAACAAGTCTCACCAAGATGATAGGCTTGCCATAGGTCAGAAATAATGCGAAGGAACCTAACAACAACAAACATCATGCAAGTTGCATTTCCTAAGGCAGAGTACAACAGTTCTTCAGCCTATGAGAGAGACCCCAAGTTACATGTGTACATGTAAACACAATATATTTTTAGTTTTTTCACATATCTACAGCTTTATATATAAAATCTCGGTCTGTGTATGTTTGTGCTCACAAAACTTGAAAAGTAGTCAGTTGACTGACTTGACATTTTGACACAAGATTGCATTCCAATACGCACGTGTTTCAATAGTAAAATGAAATTATGACACAGCATTGCATTTGAATACATGAGTGTATTCAGAGTAAAACTAGCAGTCTTGGAATAGACAAAGTGGAATCTGTGATGCACAAAGCCACCACTCACAGCCTAGCTTTCATTTTACCTCAGCAGTATTAGAAATGAAATTGAGCTCAAGCAACCAATCACTACGCTGTTTTCCTTTTACCTCAGCAGTAAAAGAAATAACAGCCTTACACAGAGCAGCTATCATTTCACCTCAGCAGTAAAAGAAATAATCACAGCACAGCTTTCCTTTTACCTCAGCAGTATTAAAAACACTAACAAATTGAGGAGGAGCCCTTAATATGCATCAATGCTCTATGATTTGTGTAATCACTATCCAGGCTTCAACTGGTTCCAGGATTTCCTATGTAATCATCTGCACAGCAAAACTACATTCTTCAATGGCTAGTGTAGATGGGGCCTTAGAGAAAGAAAAGCCTAAGGCTCAAAATATACTAATACTGTAATGTGGCTTTGAGACGACTTAAATGCACAGCTGCCACAAAATGCATGTTGCTAATGCACACTTGCCACATGCATTTAAGAGTATACAATGCATTTTTAAAATCACAGGAAAGTCCAAGTTCAGCCTAATAATGTGCTGTAGTAGAAGCCAGGGTATTCCATATCCATGGGGAAATTGCCTCCAGAAAATGTGGAGTACATTGTAGACTCTCACTTCTGCTAAAGCACATCCATAGCTTCCAGAACAAGAGCTGCCAAAAAGTGCCCCGGGATTATGGCTGGGAAGTAGGATACTAATTGACCTCCTGGGAGGAGGTCAATTAGGAGGTCAATTACCTCTGTTATGATTGCCTGTAACTTTCTCCTTATCCCCCCTGCAACCCAGACCCCTGCATTCTTCCAGAGTGTTGATGTGCCTCTCTCCTGGAAAGAAGGGGACCCTGTAGAGCAGTTTGAAGCTAAGCTCTGTGCTCAATGTAATCACCCCACTGGCATCAAAGCAGTTCCAGACCTGTTAATCTAGTCACCTCCAAAGCTAAACCAAACTGCTTCCCAAACTGCTTCTAAACTGCATTATAAAGTGTAAAAAGGATGAGAGAGGACCCAGACTTTGGGAAGGACAAGAAGATTTAGTGGTGGACTGTCACGATGTCAGGGCTCTGCCTTATTCAGGTAGAGATGAACCAAACAAATACCCAGTTTGTATCAAGCAGTTTAATTAAAACAGCACTTACTTTCTGGCTGTTTAATAGTCCAAAATATAAAACATAAAGATTGCACTCAGCCACAGAATATAAAACAAAAACAGCAAACACAGTTGCAGGTTCAAGATAACTCCGTAGTCAAGAGTTCCAGTTCAGTGGTCAAATGCTGAGAGTTCAATAAACAAAGTCCAGCGATCAAGAGTCTATACCATAGTTAAAAGCTAGTCCAAAGATTCAAGGTTCCAGGATTCCAAAGGTTCAGGAGACAGGACACCGAAAATCCACAAACCTGGGGGAAAACCAGCAGCCTCTACCACCAAGACAAAACAATACTTTTCTCCCAAAGATCAGTCCCAAAGCTAGCTCCTTATATCAGTGGTTCTCAACCTGTGGGTCCCCAGGTGTTTTGGCCTACAACTCCCAGAAATCCCAGTCAGTTTACCAGCTGTTAGGATTTCTGGGAGTTGAAGGCCAAGAACATCTGGGGACCCCAGGTTGAGAACCACTGCCTTATATTCAGAAACACCCAGCTGCAACCTATCTCTTGCATACCTCCAGCCTTAATTGCTTTCACCCATGAACTCTTACTTACAGATTACTCAACCCTTTAGAACAGTGGTTCTCAACCTGGGGGTCGGGACCCCTGGAGGGGTCGTGAGGGGGTGTAAGAGGGGTCGCCAAAGACCATCACAGATAGTATTTTTTGTTGGTCATGGGGGTTCTGTGTGGAAAATTTAGCCTAATTCTATCGTTGGTGGGCTTCTGAATGCTCTTTGGTTGTAGGTGAACTATAAATCCCAGCAACTACAACTTCCAAATGTCAAGGTCTATTTCCCCCAAACTCCACCAGTGTTCACATTTGGGCATATTGAATATTCGTGCCAAGTTTGATCCAGATCCATCATTGTTTGAATCCACAGTGCTCTCTGGGTGTAGGCAAACTACAACTCCCAAACTCAAGGTCAATGCCCACCAAACCCTTCCAGTATTTTCCGTTGGTCATGGGAGTTCTGTGTGCCAAATTTGGTCCAATTCCATCATTGGTATAGTTCAGAATGCTCTTTGAATGTAGGTGAACTATAAATCCCAGCAACTTCAACTCCCAAATGACAAAATCAATCCTCCCATCCCAACCCCACCAGTATTCAAATTAGGGCATATTGGGTATTTGTGCCAAATTTGGTCCAGTGAATAAGAATACATCCTGCATATCAGATATTTACATAACGATTCATAACAGTAGCAAAATTACAATTATGAAGTAGCAATGAAAATAATTTAATGGCTGGGGGTCACCACAACATGAGGAACGGTATTAAGGGGTCGCGGCATTCGGAAGGTTGAGAACCACTGCTTTAGAACTAAGATTTACATTAACCCTTCCATCACCAACTGCTAGGCCTACCACCACCAACCACCATCAACTGCAGAACATGATACATGACATGGACAAAAATAAAGAAAAAGTGGCTGGCTTTAAAATGATTTACATCCTTTTCACTGTTGGAGCCAACATTAATTTGTGTTAGTCAAAAGTGGTACTGAGAAATAAATACACAAAAAAAGTAAACAGTTGTTTCCCAGAAGAGGTAAAGTATTTGATGCCTTATAGTAGTGAATGTTAAGTACAGTCCCAAAGTTATCATGCAGATCAATTGAACTTGTGCAGGAGATCTTCCTAATGAATTATACTTACTGCTTTTAATTTTGTAGAGTTCTATTTCAACATTCCACGGACGTGCCAAGATGAAGCCCTGTCTGAAAACTATTAAATGACTGAAACTCAGCTTTGTAGCATTTCTAAGCAATGACTTCATATAAAATGATGGCTGAAAGGAACAGGTTCACACTTCACTCAAATTCCCCACAGCGCTATCAATATTCAGCAGGGTGTGATAAATTCATTTCCAAAAGTACTTGCATACCCTTTTAGTGCTGCTATTATCCAGAGCAATTCATTGAAATGTTACCACATTATTAAAGGGCATATTAGAGCAATTAAAACCTGCATTCAGATCCTGAATCCAATATTAAGAAATGAAAAATTGACAATCCCGGATGGGTGAAGTTAGAAATGCATTCTTCAGGCATAAGGATAGTGGCATCACAGATAAGACCAGGCAGTGAGTCAATGACGCATATAACAACAGATAGTGCCAACTTACCTAGCCTGGCACTGTCTACTTGTGGTTTCCCAGATGGTTTCTCAGAATGGGTGTTAGGTCAGCCACACAAGATACTTAATACAACAATCAACACAAACACCTGCCGTATTAAAAACATTTTAAATATCCATTGTATTTCATATTCATCATTATCTTAAGGGTCTTTATAAACGACTTGAAAAGTTATTTTTTTGAACCACAAGTCCCAGATTCCCACAGCAATTACGCAGCCCAACAAAAAAGAGCAAGTGCTTCTATATAGCTTGACTAGGGCAGGCAAAGTGAAGGCTTGTTTACTTGTATTAGGACAGAATACAGGTGGGTTTATTTCCCTAAAGGTCAGAATAGTCTAGAGGAAACCTAGATACTCTGGAAGACAGCCAGGGGCGGCTGGTCGAAGAAACGCACTGTTACATATTACAGGATAGTGTGAGGAAAGTAGCTCATGTTAAGGAAAAGTTACTCCTTCTAAAGAAACCATTTGCTTCATAAGTCTGTGCTTCAGAAACAAATTATGCGTATGTACCTCTCAGTAGTCAGTTGTTTGCTTCAAATATTTCAATAAACCTGTTCTCTAGTTTACTGTTAATCTGCCTCAGCCTTGTTTCATCATATAAGTTTAGATCCAATAAGCCTTCACATCTCTACAGTTCAGTCACCAGAAAAGGAGCCAAAAGGAAGAACCGGTGTATAGGGACATTTTACCTCAAGTACAACAACAAGACAATTCCTCAAACTGTAATTTGGGGTGGTGGCAGCAAACCTACCATTACACACACACCGTTCTCTCTCATCACCTGTAATTCCCTCGTATATTTCTTTATATTTTGTTACAGTGGTGGCAGCGGTGGGATTGAAAAGAAAGGTTCCCCCCTGTCACATGCGATAACAGACCACTTATTACCCTTACAACTGTTTATGTTTGTAACTTCATCAAGCTGTGCCAAGTCTGTCAAGGACTTTGAAAAATAAATGTTCTGTTTGATGTTCAAATCTGGACTGGCCTCAGTTGCTGAGAATCGTGAGCTTCTAAGGAAGGCACCAGATAAAGAGAGAAGCACATCTTAGTTTTGACTTTATGGTGTCTGGGTGTGATGGCACAGGAGGTGCAAAGTCATGTGGCAAAATTGCCCAAGCAGAGGTGACTGAACCCCTGGTGAGGGCTCAATCGTTAGCTGGAAATTCCAACTGAGGAAGTTTATGTGCTGCTCCTCCTTCATTTTACCCTGCAAATGTGCCATGATCACGAGCAATCACTTGTGATTGATTGTCTTCCAAAGGTAGAGTCTTAGCAGTGCAACCACACATGGTCTTTCACATTTATAGATTTCCAGATGGAAGACAGTCACAACAAGGATTTGCTTGACATGTCTTCTTCTTGGCCTGTTTCTTCCTTTTGCTCTGTATTCATGCCTCTTAAAAATCCATAGCAACATAACAGTGCTGCTCCTCTCCCCTTTCACCCATTTTCAAGAGGCTGGTTCCCTGCAGAGGTGCCATGGGTGAAAGTTTCCCCAGAAATTCAGCCAGGTCTATCATGACATCAGGGGATGATGGCACAGTCTGATGATCATCTAACCCAGGGGTCCTCAAACTTTTTAAACCGGGGGCCAGTTCACTGTCCCTCAGACCGTTGGAGGGCCGGACTATAGTTTTTTTTTAAAAAAAAAATCAATTAAAAAAATTCCTATGCGGATTGCACATATCTTATTTTGCTGTGTGGAAGGGCCCTTAGAGGGGTTTTTTTCTAGCCCTCTTTAGGCAGTAATTCCAGGAGCAGAGAATGGGAAATCTTCCCATTTCTAGTCTGAACAAAATCTGGCTACCAGTATTAAAAAATCTCTAAAATTATAACTGTAAATAAAGAACAACACTCAAACACAGGGGAACTCCAGACAAGAAACAATCAGGGCCAACTAATCACCTCTCAACAAAGGATTCTCCCTAAAAACTGTCAGGCTATGAAATGTTAATCAAGGTGGCCAATTGAAACATTCATACCTACCTCTAACAGACAAGAGTTCTTTCTCCCACCCTGGATCTTCCACAGTTTTCCTAGTTAAAGGTTTTCCTCTGACATGAAGTCCAGTCGTGTCTGACTCTGGGGTGTGGTGCTCATCTGCATTTCTAAGTTGAAGAGCCGGCGTTGTCCGTAGACACCTCCAAGGTCATGTGGCCGGCATGACTGCATGGAGCGCCGGGGCAGCCTCCCTTGGCTGGCTCACGCTGTCCATCTGGCCCAATGAGCAGTGTCAGCCTGCCAAGGGAGGACCAGCACCGCGTGGCCTACTCACACATAAAGCACCTCGCGAGGTGCTTTATGCACGAGTAGGCTGCGCAAAGCAGCTGCCCTTGGCTGGCTCATGCTGCCCATTGGGCCCGATGGGCAGTGTGAGCCTGCCAAGGGAGGAGCAGCCCCGCGCGGCCTACTCGCGTGTAAAGCACCTTGCGAGGTGCTTTACGCGCGAGTAGGACACGCGGAGCAGCTGCCCTTGGCTGGCTCATGCTGCCCATCAGGCCTGACGGATAACATGAGCCAGCCAAGGGAGGGGCACTGTGTGTGGGGGGGGCGCTCCTCCTCCGTGGGCCGGATAAGTGCCCTTGGCGGGCCGGAAGTGGCCCGTGGGCCGTAGTTTGAAGACCCCCTGGTCTAACCTGTAAGAAACAGATGCAATGAAAGGTTGCTACCACAGTCTGCATATTTTGCAAGATATATGTCTGCTCCAGTAATTGCTAGTTGCTCCTTGAATCCTGAAATAGGAAACTGCTCACTACAGCTCTAAAGATGTTTTATACAACTGCATAAGAACTCCTACCTGTTTGCATAACCACTTATTCTGATGAGAGAGAAAAAAGGCTGGAAAACTGTAATAATCATTGATCTCTTGTCTTTGCTTTCAGCTTCTTTCCCAGCTACTGAATAACATTTTGTAAACTGTATGAATAAAATTGAAGTCAGTCTCCTCAGAATAACGAATTGTGTACAACACACACCCAAGGGAATGTAATAGTCATTTCATAAATAACAAAACAGTAGAGAGGTTAAAAATCCCTCTGGGATGTTTTGATTGGTACAGTCTTTCGGCACAGCAGCCAGCTACAGTCCTCCTTTGATAATATGGCATTCCCTTTTCCCTCTATGGGGAAGATTAAGGGTGCTTCTAAAAGAACACGTGTTATGCAACTGCTTTGCTTCATCTCTAGGATTTTTCTGGGTCAGAGTGGTATGTTTGTGTGATGCATCCTGATAATCTTACTCTCATAATCTGCCTTTGCTTTCCAGTCACTTCTTCCATCTTTCCTTCCCTACTAGTTGAGGGAAAAAAGTAAAGCACTACAACTGTCATTTGAACTGTATTCGTAGTACCTTTCTATATGATGGCACCAAGGAAGAGTTTGCAAAAGTTTAATTTTTGTATTATAAGGCACACTGCCATATTGATCAGGTGATTCTGGGAATTGCAATTCCCAAAGTCTGACAACGATCTGTATTCAAAACATTTGCTGAATGTAAGGCAATTGTCAAAAGTGAATAATGTTGTGTACAGGGCACTAGCATTAGATTTCAATTTCAGAGTAATATAGTATGGCTATAAATAGGGACAGATTTAATGGGGGGCCAGGGTTCGACAGGGTTGGGTTGTTGTAGGTTTTCCAGGCTATATGGCCACGTTCTAGAGGCATTTTCTCCTGACGTTTCGCCTGCGTCTGTGGCAAGCATCCTCAGAGGTAGTGAGGTCTGTTGGAAGTAGGAAAATGGGTGGAAAGACCAGGGTGGGACAAAGGACTTTTGTCTGCAGGAGCTAGGTGTGAATGTTTCAACTGACCACCTTGGTTAGCATTTAATGGCTTGGAAGTGCCTGGGGGAATCTTTCTTTGAGAAGTGATTTGATGTGCCTGATTGTTTCCTCTCTGTTGTTTTGCTGTTGTAATTTTTGAGTTTTTTTAATACTGGTAGCCAGATTTTGTTCATTTTCATGGTTTCTTCCTTTCTGTAGAAATTGTCCACATGCTTGCGGATTTCAATGGCTTCTCTGTGTAGTCTGACATGGTGGTTGTGAGAGAGGTCCAGCATTTCTGTGTTCTCAAATAATATGCTGTGTCCAGGTTGGTTCATCAGGTGCTCTGCTATGGCTGACTTCTCTGGTTGGAGTAGTCAGGGTTGTTAGTTGTGTGTCCTGCATTTGTGAGTTCTCTTGAAACCCTTAGCCATTAGTAACATCAGTAATGGACATCTATTTCTGATTCACAGGGGTCTTTTCATATCCATAATGTCTGCTACCTTGGCAGCCACCTCTCCACAAAAGTCAACATTGACACTGAAATGCAACACCGCCTGAGCTCTGTGAGTGCAGCATTTTTCTGAATGAAGCACAGAGTGTTTGAGGACCAGGACATCTGGGGGGATACCAAGGTTCTTGTTGATAAAGCTATTGTCCTCCCAACCCTGCTATATGCCTGCGAGACGTAGGCAGTCTACAGACGTCACATGCAACTCCTAGAACGATTCCATCAGCATTGCCTCCGAAAAATCCTGCAAATCTCTTACAAAGACAAGCAGACAAATGTCAGCATGCTGGAAGAAGCAAAGACCACCAGCACTGAAGTGATGGTCCTCCGCCATCAACTCCACTGGACCGGCCACGTTGTCCAGATGCCTGACCACCATCTCCCTAAGCAGTTGCTCTACTCTGAACTCAAGAACGGAAAACGGAATGTTGGTGGACAGGAAAAGAGATTTAAAGATGGGCTCAAAGCCAACCTTAAAAACTCTGGCATAGACACTGAGAACTGGGAAGCCCTGGCCCTTGAGTGCTCCAGTTGGAGGTCAGCTGTGACCAGCAGTGCTATAGATTTTTTAAATGATTTTTATTGAAGGTATTTACAGTGAGAGTTAAAAAGAGGGAGGGGGTTGAGGTGGGAAGGTGTGAGGTAGGAAGGGAGAGGTGTAGAGGGGGAGGTTTGGATCGAGGTGAGTGGGGCGGGTTTATGGGGAAGGAAGGGGGGAAAGGAGTAGGGAGAGGGGTAGTGGTGGTAGGACGGGGGAGGTTGGGGGTGGTGGAGGAAAGAAAGATGCTGGCTTCCAGTCGTCTCCATCTTGACTTCAAGTTTCTTGTTTCTTGTTCAAAGGTAGATGGCCAACCCGCTTAGGTCATGTCCAGTTGTAGTATATTAGTCTTTTGTCTTGTTATTTATGTTATTATTATCCAGTTGTAATTTTTTTGAATAAAATAGTCTCTTACTGGGGACCAATCTGTTCTTATTATATTCATCTTTTGATTCGCCTTCATCAGTTGGGTCAGTCTGTCCATATTCATGATGTCTGCTATCTTAAGTAACCAGAGTTCTTGTGTTGGGGTCTCCTTGGTTCTCCAATATCTCGCATAGCAGATTCAGGCAGCAGTTATTAGATAATTGAGAAGTTTATCTTTGTTAATTTCCAGGTCTGCCTCTGTGATTCCTAGTAGAAAAAGTTCTGGTTTGAACTCTATCTTTGTTACCAGTATCTTTTCAATTCTTCCATGTATTTCTTTCCAGAAAGCTTTCGCAACTCTGCATGACCACCACATGTGGAAAAAGGAGCCTTGTTGTTCTTCACATTTCCAACACCGGTCTCTTACATTTGGATAGCATATAGCCAGTGCTATACAATTTGAAGAGGTATGAATGGAGGGCAAAAAAGAGAAATGTGCCAAGAGGAAGGTGCATCAAGCCAACCCCGACCAGGACCGCCTTCCAACTCGAAACCAATGTCCTCACTGCGGGAGAAGATGCGGATCAAGAATAGGGCTCCACAGTCACCTACGGACCCACCACCAGTACACCGATCTTAGAAGACAATCCTACTTGGACAACAAGGGATGATGAAAATGAATGAATGTCAGCTGTAAATATTAAATAGCTGTGGTGGTTGAATAACTCCACAAACTTCCTATAGGTGTTTCTGCATGATTCCTGCAGAATTACATTTTTATTCATGCTTCTGATATAAAAATGCCCCCTTTCCTGGTACCCATTTTCACTGTAACAATCCTATTCCCCTTCAGGTCAGTATTAGCACCTTTTAGCACTACATACAACAATACCAGGCACCATTCTCTTTGCATTTGGTTTGGAGCAAGAACCGGGGCTGCTTTCCCCAGCTATCCAGTTGACTGATGAAAACACCACTGAGGATTTCTTGCCTAAGAAAACCTTAGGCAACCCAGTGAAATTAATGGGATTGCCAAAAGTCAACAGGCAACTTGAAGGCATACACACACACGCACGCACAGAAAGGCAGGCGAGGGGAAGAGCAAGAAAGACAAATAGGAGGGAGTCATCCATGGTAGCACCTGCTCCATCACTCCTGCCCACCCCGCTTTTGTCCCTAAGCAGATCAAATTATAACCTGAAATCACCGAATACATATTTTATTAGGCAGGTAATTTAAAGGATGAGGCCGAGTTAGGGAATTCATAAAACACAGTCATATCAGAAGACAAAGTATCGCCATTAATCTCTTAAGGTAGAAATGAAAGCAGAGAGAAAGGAGGACAGCAATAATAATAATAATAATAAATGCTCCCCTCTCTCCCTCCCCTCTTTGCAGGCTCCTGAAGGATGCTTACAAACACGACAGGCTGCAGCTCCAAATAAACCTCATTTGCATTGCATATTTTGCTCAGGAAATTCTCCCTCCTCTGTCCTTTCCAGCAAGCAAATGTGTACTTAAGATACATAGTTCTGCCAAAGTATTGTATAAATAATTCTGACCAATTTGTCATCCCACTTCAAAGCCCTTTAAAGTACCCCTAGACCAGAGGAATGGAAGTGTACCCCAACTTTCCACCCTTCAGACTGCATGGCCGCACCACGCTCCTCCTTGTTCACTATTCCTCTCTGTAAGATGGCTCAGGCAGCAAAATATTGGCAGCTTTTGCAAAACTTCAGGCTGGAGGTGGAGATGTGTTCAGTTTAGGACTTGTGTGTGTGGAGGGTCTATGGCAAAGCTTTTAAAACTGTAGGTTGCAACCACATTTCATAGAATCATAGAGTTGGAAGAGACCTCATGGGCCATCCAGTCCAACCCCCTGCCAAGAAGCAGGAAAATTGCATTCAAAGCACCCCCGACAGATGGCCATCCAGCCTCTGTTTAAAAGCCTCCAAAGAAGGAGCCTCCACCACACTCTGGGGCAGAGAGTTCCACAGCTGAACAGCTCTCACAGTCAGGAAGTTTTTCCAAATTTTCAGGTCGAATCTCCTTTCTTGTAGTTTGAAGCCATTGTTCCGCATCCTAGTCTTCAGGACAGCAGAAAACAAGCTTGCTCCCTCCTCCCTATGTCTTCCTTTCACATACTTATGCATGGCTTTCATGTCTCTTCCTAGCCTTCTCTTCTTCAGGCTAAACATGCCCAGCTCTTTAAGCCGCTCCACATAGGGTTTGTTCTCCAGACCCTTGATCATTTTAGTTGCCCTCCTTTGAACACATTCCAGCTTGTCATCATCTCCCTTCTATTGTGATGCCCAGGTAAATAAACAACATACAACAACAATAAAATATGAAAATAAAAAAAATAAAATACAAGAAACAATATAAATACACTTCAAGGAATGTAAAATCACAATAATTTAAACACAGAAATAAATCACAGTGGGCAGGACCGATAGCAAGGATTAAAAAGTTTAAAACACTGGGTGAGAAGGCAATGTATTGTCAGAGGGATCAGAGGGACGAAAATAGGGTTTAATTGCACTAGTAGTTAGAAAATAAAGTGCTTCCGAGGACATTTTTTGCAAGGTTTGGTCAGGTCAGAGGTTATAGTTCAGTTCATCATTCCTTGAAGGCACACTGGAACAGCCAAGTTTTCAAGCTCTTCCTAAAAACTACCAGGGTGGGGGCTTGCCTAATTTCTCTGGGGAGCGAATTCCAGAGCTGAGGGGTCACCACAGAGAAGGCCCTCTCCCTCGTCCCCACAAGTCGCACTTGCGATGGAGGCGGGAACGCGAGAAGGGCCTCTCTGGAAGATCAAAGGGATCGTGTAAGTTCATAAAAGGAAATGCGGTCACGAAGGTAGGTGGGTCTCAAACCATTCAGGGCTTTGTAGGTAAGTACCTGCACCTTGAATTAGGACTGGAATATAAACAGCAGACAATGGAGCTCCTTAAACAGGAGAGTAGACAGCTCCCTGTAATTTGCACCAGTTAGGAGTCTTATGGTGGCCCTCTTTTAGGATTTTCTTGGCAAGATGTGTTACACTGTGCTGTCGTACGCTGGGCCTGTGCATAAAACTGTAGACAGGACATAAATTCTGTGTGCCCAACGGGACGCCGGGGCTGCCTCAGATTAAAGGCCCTTGGATTTCCTTAAAACAGAGTCTTTAGATTGCTTAAAGGTTCAACAAAGTTCTTTATTAATGAAAACAAACAGATACTTTAAGGCTTTCTTAACAGTCTATTGGCTCTCTCTCAATCTTGTCCACAGGGAACAGGCACTATCTTCATAACTGTAGCTAATGGGGAAATCCTTAATTTCTAATCTGGGCAGTCTGTCTTTGCCTCTGTTGGCGTGGAGCCCCTACACCCGGTACCAACTGCTTCTGGCTTACTCGAGTGACCCTTACCAAGCAGAGCTTTGTAAACTTCCAGGGGAAAAGGAGTTCAGGTTTCAGTGATGGCTGACTGAAGTCCCTCAGCAAAGGAGCTGTAAGGTTGTATGATCCTCGGCCAAGCTGTGGGCTGTATAACCCCGGTCAAGCTATGGGGCCTTTTCTCCCCGGCCAAGCTGTAGAAGACGAAGCTTTCTACAGGAGCTCTTGGTATTATGTCCTGCATGAAAAGCTTCTCTGTGTGGACTGAACTCAAAATGGCTCCTATTCCCTCTAAAACCCAAAAAGGGGGCAGGACCAGGGAACCTAACTATAATTAACAGGTGGTTTGCCCTATGATTGCAGCCAAAAGAAGCCACCTATCTGCAGAGTCCCTGAAACTTAGGACTATAGCAAACATTAAATGCAAAGCAAACAAAATTGGAACTCCTGGTGCAGTTGTACCTGCACATACACAGAGGGTTCCTATTGCCTTCCTCAAATATGTCAAAAGATCACAGTGTGCCCAAGGTCACCCAATAGATTTCTTTCGGTGGGTGGGGGAGGGGGTCCCTATTTGCTCTCTTGTTTGGGGTTAACTGCTACAAGGCCAGTAAATCTAGAGTTTAAAATTACCAAAATGCACAATTGATGGAATTGAAAGGTAGGAGGCATTCCTGAGGAAAGAAAACTACAGTGTCAAAGAGAAAGTTTTGGTTTTTTCTTCACCAAAGGGATAATTGCTTTTCTTTAGTTTTTAATAGGTTGGTAGAGACGCTATGGGCAAATTGTTCTGCTATGGCTCTGCATCTAGAGGAGCGGACTGATCCACTCCAAAGCCACTGTGGAGCTAGAATTGAATGCCCTATGGCAGATGATTACAAGACAAGGACAAGGAAGTGAATTCATACAGCAGTGTATCGGAAAGCCCCTTCTCTGGGTTGCAAATTTAGTTCCATGAGAGCATTTCATAAATTTATCGAGCATAGCTGACTAGCAATTCCCTCAGAACACATTGATGTGCTCTAGCCTACAGTCTGGAAATTATTGCCCAAAGGATACCAAATTCTAGCTTTGAATTCTTTATGGCAACTTTTCCCAGCTCTCTATTAAAACTATTTTTGAACCCCCTGATTAATTGAAGGAGGGGAATGATGTTTTCAGTCCATGACATAAATCAACATCAGCAAGTTTTGAATTGAAAAAGAAAATGGAAGAGGAAAATAAGGAAAATATGTAGTCCTTCACGGGTTACTCAAGGGTTTGGCTACTATGTCTTAAGGGGAACTGAGACAATGATGTGAAGAATGTGTTGGCTTTTACAAAATGCAGGAGCTCACCTTTGCAATCGATTAACATGAGTAAATCTGGCCTGCCCAGGGCTAGATCTGATGACTTCTGAGCATTGGAAGTCCAAGGCCATTTTTTAAACAGCCAGGAAGGAAAGGAAGCATTGCCTACCCTTATCCGTACAGACATCCAAGAAAAATATCCAAAGGAAGGGCAATGCCTTGGTAGTAAATTGCCACCTTTGAGATGTTGTCCAGCCACAGCACTTCCCCTCTCCAAAAGTTTAAAGAACAATAAGAGGATTTCAAGCAAGAAATGCATTATTTCTTTATTTTAAAATATTTTAAGCTGTTTTGTTTTTCCTTTATTTTAAAACTAGCTGTTCCCCGCCATGCGTTGCTATGGCCCAGTCTGATGATCTGGAAAATAAAGTAATGAGAAAGTGTTGGTTTCTAATATATGTAGTTTATTTATCCTTGTGGGTAAACAGTATTTCTTGTTTTTTTCTTTGTTAGTGTTGATGTGGAGATTGTCTGATTTGCCTACTCTGGAACATGCAACATATAATTGCCCTTCTTTAGGGGTCCCTTTCAAATCTATAATACTATATGTGTGTGTGTGAACTACAATTCCCAAACTCAAGGTCAATGCCCAGCAAACACTTCTAGTATTTTCTGTTGGTCATGGGAGTGCTGTGTGCCACGTTTGGTTCAATAGCATCATTGAGTTCAGAATGCTCTTTGATTGTAGGTTACCTATAAATCCCAACAATTACAACTCCCAAATGACAAAATTCATATGTGTGTGTGAATCATATCTATCTATATCTATGGCTGGACGGCTTTTGTCAGGAGGGCTTTGATTATGTTTTCTTGCCTTGGTGAAGGAAGTTGGACTGGATGACCTTATGGCAGCACCCTTTGTCAGAAGGGTCACCAAAGACCACCAGAAAACACAGTATTTACTGTTGGTCAGGGGGGTTCTGTGTGGGAGGTTTGGCCCAATTCTATCATTGGTGGGGTTCAGAATGCTCTTTGATTGTAGGTGAATTGTAAATCTCAGCAACTACAACTCCCAAATGACAAAATCCATGTTTTTTTACTGATAGTCACTCCTTGGAGTAGTAGGTGTATTGTGTCCAAATTTGGTAGCAATTCGTCCAGTGGTTTTTGAGTTATGTTAATCCCACAAATGAACATTGCATTTTATTCATATAGATTACTAGCCATCCCATACCATGCGCTGCTGTGGCCCACATAGGGTTCTGTGTGGGAGGTTTGGCCCAATTCTATCGTTGGTGGGGTTCAGAATGCTCTGTGATTGTAGGTGATTTTATTTTCCCCAAACTCCACCAGTGTTCACATTTGGGCATATTGAGTATCCATATAGAGTTTGGTCCAGATCCATCATTGTTTGAGTCCACAGTGATCTCTGGATGTAGGTGAACTATGACTCCAAAACCAAAGGACACTGCCCACCAAATCCTTCTAGTGTTTTCTGTTAGTCATGGGAGTCCTGTGTGCCAAGTTTGGTTCAATTCCATTGTTGGTGGGATTCAGAGTGCTCTTTGATTGCAGGTGAACTATAAATCTCAGCAACTACAACTCCCAAATGACAAAATCTTTTTTTTTTTTTTGAGTGAAGGACATACATTTGGTTGTTAGGTGTCTTGTGTCCAAATTTGGTGTCAATTCGTCCTGTTGTTTTTGAGTTCTGTTAATTCCACAAACGAATGTTACATTTGTATTTATATAGATTATAATACACCCACAATACATATTACACATATGTACACATACACGTACATAGACAACCCACCTCACACAATGCGGTTTCAAAGTTTCAAAATATTGCAGCTACTAGAGGCTCTGGAACAGTGGGATCAAACAAAAAAGCATTCTCTACTCAAGTTAGCATTTTATAATCATTAATCCTTTTCATTATTTTATATCTTAGTAAAAGTTTGAGTTATTAACATAACCAATAAATGGCATTTAAATTTTGCTTTTAAAAACCAGAAAACTTGCCTAGCACAAATTCTGTGGACTTTCAGCTTTGAAATTAAACCAAGTTAATCCACTCTTCAGGTATGAAAAAAAAGTTATGGTAGCAAGGAATCATGATCTTGGTTTTTGAATCTGTTTGGATTTAGAGCCTGGATTGGAAGACTGGGTTCAGTTAATCCAGAGCTGAATCACTAAATTGAATCCATATCTGATCAGAGGATTGTGCAGATTCCTAGCTGTACTTGAGGCTGAACTGGAAATAGAGTGGTTTCAAACTTTCAGAGGAATCAGTGTCTGAGCAATGAAATATGAGCAGAGAAAACGGTGCAATCTGTATTTAGCCTAGTGTTAAATGATCAAAGAGACCTACTAGCATAGACATTTCCCTGGGCTGAATGATATTTCTGGAAACTCAGATCAGCATGTTAGTGTAATGTAACAAAGTACTGCACATGGAAATCATAATTGCAAAGGTTTTCTTCTTTATCCCTACTACTGTGAAGCCTTTGTTTGATAACACTGGTGTGCTGCAATGTAAAGGCCTGACTCTTTGTTAGCATTAGTTGTGCTTGTTTTCATCTGCAAAAACTTCCCAGTTGACATCAATTTGAAAATGCACTGAGTAGTTAATTTTTCCCAATTCTGATACTTCAAGGAATTCTGCTTTGTGTGGCTAGCGATAACATATACTGGTACAGTTATTATTTGGTCTGTGAATAGCTGTTTGCTATATTCTCAGTACTTTCTTTGTACTTTGAATCTATACAAATGTAGATGTTTGACTATGCATCCTTTTCCATACCTCAAAGGCTTTTATTTCTAGCCCTCAATTGTGCTAGACCTATACAGTAGGCTTGTTTAATGGGGGGGGGGGGGGTTCAAGACTCGTTTTGAATGTAGGGGGCACTGGTGGTTCAATTCTAAAGTTAATTCCGATTTTCACAGAAAAATTGTTCAAAACTTTTCGAAACTTCCGAGACTTCCAAATCTTTTCATTTGTTAATGGTTTGAAAGTGTTCTTTCCTGTTTCATTGGGTAGTCTTTACTTTGAAAGTATTTGTTTAACTCCATAATTGGGGGAAAGGAAGTGGACTAAATTCTTTCCTTTTCTGGTTCAAAATTGGCTTCTCTGGCTTGAGCCCAAGCCAGGGACTAGAAGCGGGAAAAAGCAAGTGGAGTAAATTCTTTCCTTTTCTGATTTAAAACTGACTTCTCTGGCTTGAGCCCAGACCAGGGACCAGAAGCAGGGAAAAGCAAGTGGACTAAATTCTTTCCTTTTCTGGTTCAAAACTGGCTTCTCTGGTTTGAGCTGAGGCCAGGGACCAGAAGTGGGGAAAAGCAAGTGGAGTAAATTCTTTTCTTCTTGTGACGGCGCATGTGGCGCCTCATATACTTAGAACTGTTAGTTGCAGGATTTTAAACTGCCATTTTATTTCTGTTTACCTTGTACATGTATAGTTAAATTTCATTGGTTACTATAGCTGTCAATTTATTGTTGTTGTGCACCAATTGGCTTGTTTCCCTAGTTCTGTTGTTTAGGCTCCGCCCCTTCCAAGGGAGAAAGGGAAGGTTTCTCCCTCACCCTTTTTACCTCAGTAAAAGACTCATTGGATGGACGTGTCCAAAAGCTTGGCCCAAAAGCCCCTGGTCAAGGCATTTTTTACTACCAGTTCTTAGGTTTATTTCCCCTGAGTCTTATTCTTTATGTTCAGACCCCCCTGAACGAACATGTGAAGATCTCAGGCGCCTTCACACCGGTTCTGTGGCACCATAGGAAGGTCTTGTCCTTCAGCTTAGGCCACTGAACTGGGGTTGTGGTTTGCTCCGGCATCCATAGCCATTGAGAGAGAGGGAACCGGAAAAGCTTCTCAGCTTATTACTCCTGGGACCCTGGACTTAGAGTTTATAAAGTATCTTTTCCCAGTTGAAACATAAAGTTTGTGTCAAAGAAAGAGAACTGTTAACAATAAACATCACTTCGAGTTAACTGTTGTGTTCTGGTCCTTGAGAGTTCCAGTTTCCCTAAAGGAGGGCAAGAAAGCAATCCCCTGGGGAAAGCAGTCACGTCCATGCCTCTTTCTCTATAGCCCCAGGCGTGACGGCACACTTCTCTGGTTTAAAATTGGCTTCTCTGGCTTGAGCCAAGGCCAGTAAATTCTTTCCTTTTCTGGTTTAAAACTGGTTTTTCTGGCTTGAGTCGAGGCCAGGGACCAGAAGCGGGAAAAAGCAAGTGGAGTAAATTCTTTCATTTTCTGGTTTTAAACTGGCTTCTCTGGCTTGAGCCCAGGCCAGGGACCAGAAGCAGGGAAAAGCAAGTGGAGTAAATTCTTTTCTTCTCTGGTTTAAACTGGCTTCTCTGGCTTGAGCCGAGGCAAGGGACCAGAAGCGGTGAAAATCAAGTGGAGTAAATTCTTTCCTTCTCTGGTTTAAAACTGGCTTCTCTGGCTTGAGCCGAGGCCAGGAAATTATTTCCATTTCTGGTTTTAAACTGGCTTTTCTGGCTTGAGCCGAGGCCAGGGACCAGAAGCAGGGAAAAGCTGAATAATTTCCAACTCACTTCATGAGTCGTAACAAAAATGGCGGAAAACCGTTTGGAAGGGCAAAGGGACTTCTGGTTTTCTTAAAAACTTCAAAATTGCTTCAAAAAGATAATTTTTTCGAATTTATTCCAAGTTACGAACATTCTGATGGTACCTAACCATGCCTACTATGCAACTGCCAGATCTTGAATGCCACTGGGAATGCAAGACAAAGGGCCTCATCATATGTGCTGGAGGAATTGCTGTGAACCCATTGCCCCATGCTCCGCATTGCCCTTCTCTCCTACTTTATCCCATGGGGGGGGGGGGGGGGAGTGTCTGCTGCCCAGCTTTCCCTGTTGATTCCAATGCCGCAGCAGCATACTCGAGTTCCTCTTTAGTTTTGCAATGGAGCCCCGCCAGAAATAACTGTGTATCGCGGGATGGGAGCGGGCAGGCTCCATCATAAAACTAAAGAGGAACAGTTCTGGCCCAGTTTACCTGTCTGAACGCATCTCTTCCTATGAACCATCTAGGTGCTTAAGATCATCTGGAGAGGCCCTGCTCTCGGTCCCGCCTTTTTCACAGATCCAATTGGCGGAAACAAGAGACAGGACCTTCTCAGCGGTGGCCCCCCGGCTATGGAACACCCTCCCTAGGGACATTAGACCCCTCCCTCCTGACATTTCGAAAGAGAGTTAAGACCTGGCTGTTTGAGCAGGCATTTGCAGACACAATATAACTGATTCATTGAGACTCATGGAATGACAGGACGATGCGATGGAAAATGATTTTAATGGTGAGATGCTGAGAACTGTATTTTATTATTTTAATTGTTTATTGTTTATTGTTTTTTTATGGTTTATACTATATGTAATTGGTTTTTTTACTGTATTTTATCTTGTGGGGCATTGATTGCCAAATGTAAACCGCCTCAAGTTGCCTCCGGGCTGAGAGGGGCGGTATACAATTGTAGTAAGTAAGTAAGTAAGTAAATAAATAAATAAACCAGTGTTGCAGCTGAAATCTATCCTGTCTGATAAGGTCAAAAGTCTTCTTTGTGATAGCATCCAAACTCCAAAATTCCCTCAGGAAGCCTCCCTACTCTTTTGGAGTCTCGTGAAGACACTTCCCATTTAGGCATACTTTTAATAGTTAAAGAATTCTTGTTTGATGCCTGTCATCTGTGGTTACTATTTTACTATGCAATTTTATTAACTGATTTGGGTTATTAAAAGTATGTAAAATGCATTTACTTCTAACTATAAGCCACTTTGAGTGCCACTATATGATGGAAAGCAGGCAGTAAAGTGTTATAATAAAGAAATAATAAAGGCCAAGCACCTACATAGGTCAATTATACTTGTTCTGCAGCTTGATATTAAAGGTGGTTATATGTACCAGCTCAGTAGTTCATTGCCTAGATGTCTGCTGATTATCTGTAAAGCACTCTGCTTTATTGGAGAATCTGAAATAGGAAGAACAAAAGAAAGTCATTGAGTGTGTATTGTCATCTGTAGCTCTGAGCTTATATTACTCTGCTCGTGCTGGTAGGATCCTCCCTCCTGGCTTCATAGAGCTGTTCATAAAGCTGGGAAAGGACATAAATTGCAAAAAGCATCTACCTGTAGAGACACACATTTATGTGTTGCTCCCATCAGGCTCACTTGGAACATTAAAGTAACTAAGAAGCTCTTTAAAATGCATATTAGAAGCTAATGCTGGAACAGATTGAAGGACCATCTGGGAGAGAGCAAACTTGTGTCCTGCAGCTCTGGAGACTAGGACTTGGAGCAATGGGTTCAAATTACAGGGAAAATTGCTCCATCTAACCAATGGGATATGCTGCTGTCTCAGACTGTGGTGAAGTCTTTTTCTCTTGAGGTGTTTAATCAGAGGCTGAATGGCAATCGGTTGTGGTCTCTGATGCAGCTAGTTAGTAGCCAGCTGCATTAAATCCCAATTCAAGGTGCAGGTGCTTACCTACACCTTGAATTTGGACCCGCCTACCTGCGTGACCGCATCTCCATATATGAACCCACATGATCTCTCCGTTCATCTGGAGAGGCCCTGCTCACGATCCCGCCTGCGTCGCAAGAGCATTTGGTGGGGACGAGGGACAGGGCCTTCTCTGTGGTGACCCCTCTGACTCTGGAACTCCCTCCCCAAGGACATCAGACAAGCCCCAACGTTGGCAGCCTTTAGGAAGAGCCTGAAGACCTGGCTGTTCAAGTGTGCCTTTCCAGAATAGGTAACTCCTGTTCCCAAATGCACTTTGTTTAGAGATTTAGGATTATCTGCACATTGCACCTACCTTCAAATACCTCTACATATCACCTGTCAAGTCCAGCACTTTTAAATTTTGTCTATTACATTTGGCCCGGCCTTTAGGTTTTAAATGCGTCACGGTGTCATTGTTTTTACTGTTTATTGTTATGCTTGATATTTTATTATTTGCTTATGATTTTTATTGTTGTATTTGTATGCTGTTGTTGTTGTGGCCTCGGCCTTTGTAAGCCGCATCAAGTCCTTCAGGAAATTTTGTGGGGTTTAAATAAAGTTAATAATAATAATAATAATAATAATAATAATAATAATATCACTACTGACCAAGAGGTCATGAGTTTAAAGCCAGCTTGGGTTGGAGTAAGCTCCAGACCATTAATAGAATAGAGGCTGCACTGTCCTGATGACATAAGGGCAAATGACATAATTGAATTCCTGTCTATGCTAGCACAGGAATAGATACTTACATAAAAGGGGTCCAACTCCCTTCTATTAGGCAGGAAAAGCACAGTCAAACCATCCCCAACAGATGCTTACCCAGCTTTTGAAACAACAACAACAAACAATAACAACAACAACAACAAAAACAGGAAACCTGCTAGGTAAACTTCCTCTCAAGTTTCCCTACCTCACAGAGTTGATTCAACTCCCAACAATCCCTTTTTATCTGAAAATCCCTTTAGAGAATGATCATGAAGAAGGCGGAGGATGCACAAGGTGGTAAGCCGAATTTTGGGAAATGAAGTTTGCAAAGGAGAGGACCTCTGTGACAGAGAGGTCAAAAGGCCCACCCTAAACTACAATTCCCAGAATTTCGCTCACTTCCCGTATTAAAGTACTTGGGTTTTCCCTCTCCCCTTCCCTTTCCCTCTTGGAGAAGTTACTTTTAAAACAGAGGTGCTGCATTGCCTCCAGATCAACAGGGCTTGGGTTTTCCCTAGCCAAGCTGTAGAAGTTACTTCTAAAATGCAGATGCTAAATTGCTTCCAGGTAAGCAGTGACAGATAATTCAAAAGGCCCTGCCCTAAACTACATTTCCTAGAATTCTGCTCGTTTTCCATGTTAAAGTCTCAATGTGAGTGTGATCTCTGTCTCTGGGCCAGACATGTGCTTCTCTGGGATTTTTCCTTGCCCGGTCATCCAGCCAGCCAGGCATCCCTCCCTCCTTCCCTCCCCCTTCACTGCCTCCTTTGGGTAAAAAACAGAGTTTCTTCCTCCACTCTGGCCTCACCATCGCCCTCAGGGCCCTTTGGGGGAACCAAACCCAACCTTTTTTTAGGAGAACTGGTGTTCCCAATGGAGACCTGGAGCCATTTACGAAACTTACATAACTTATTTGAAAGTCATAGTGTGCTGTCGCAAGCTGGGCCTGTGCATTAGACTGTAGACAGGACATAAATTCTGTGTGCCCAACGGGATGCCAGGGATGCCTCAGATTAAAGGCCTTTGGATTTCCTTAAAACAGTGTCTCTAGATTGCTTAAAGGTTTAACAAAGTTCTTTATTAATGAAAACAAACAGGTACTTTAAGGCTTTCTTAACAGTCTTTTGGCTCTCAATCTTGTCCACAGGGAACAGGCACTATCTTCATAACTGTAACAAATGGGGAAATCCTTAACTTCTAATCTTTCCTCTGTTGGCGTGGAGCCCCTGCTTCTGGCTTCTGCGAGTGACCCTTACCAAGCAGAGCTTTGTAGACTTCCAGGGGGAAAAGAATTCAGGTTTCAGTGATGGCTGGTTGAAGTCCTTCAGCAAAGGAACTGTAGGGGTGTATAACCCTGGCCAAGCTGTGGGCTGTATATCTCCCCGGCCAAGCCGTAGAAGACGAAGCTTTCTACAGGAGCTCTTGGTATTATGTCCTGCATGAAAGGCTTCTCTTTGTGGACTGAACCCAAAATGGCTCCTATTCCCTCTAAAACCCAAAAAGGGGGCGGGACCAGGGAACCTAACTATAATTGACAGGTGGCTTGTCCTATGATTGCAGCCAAAAGAAGCCACCTATCTGCAGAGTCCCTGAAACTTAGGACTACAACAAACATTCAATGCAAAGCAAACAAAATTGGAGCTCCTGGACAGTTGTACCTGCACACATAGGTCAGTGTTTTGAATCTTAAATTTTTCGATTGGGGGGTGTCCTGGTGTATCTTAATATAAAATTCATATGTACGAATCTTATGAAATAGATCTGAAAAACGAATTACAAATGAAGTGTTGTACACCCCTATTATATAGTCCAAGCAATAACTCACTAATGACTCCAACTTCATGCAACTGCATGATTATTATTTTCCTCCTTAAACACCTCAATTGTTTTATGGGAATTCTGACAACTTACATTGGATGCTCTAATCAAGACAAACTGGTTATTTAAGCAAGGTCCTTGCAGACAAATCCATATTCCTGAACGTTCATTTGTCACCTTTTCTGTCTTTCCCCAGGTTGATTATATGTAATTTTTTTCATCAGAATATCTTCTCTCTGCTATGCCACCTGCACAATCTATTTAATCAATTTTTGATATATCATTTATTACTCATGCTGTCTGCAATGTCCTCTCTGAAAAATTTATGATAACAACAGCACTAATAAAGCTGCTTTTTGGATCTGTATGTGTGCGTGCTTTCAGCAATATATTATATGAGTGTCTTATTTTGTTTATTTACTAGCCGTCCCCTGCCACATGTTGCTGTGGCCCAGTCTGTGTTCATGTGTTTTGTATGTGTACATATGTGTATGTATATATTTGTGTATATGTGTATATATGTGGTTATGTGCATACATTGTAATGTTTTTTTTTTGGCTTTTTAAGTCTCTTCTGCTGTTTTCCAGTGTTTTTATGAGTGATGGTTACTTGTTGGCATGATAGGTATATTGTGTCAAAATTTGATGTCAATTCGTCCAGTGGTTTTTGAATTATGTTAATCCCACAAACATTACATTTTTATTTATATAGATTTATTTATTTACTAGCCATCCCCTGCCACTTGTTGCTCTGGCCCAGTCTGGTGATCCAGAAAATAAAGTAATGAGAAAGCATTGGTTTCTAATATATGTAATTTTGTTATGCTTGTGGGTAAACAGTATTTTTTGTTGTTTCTTTGTCAGTATTTATGCGGAGATTGTCTGGTTTGCCTACTCTGGAACATGCAACATATAACTGTCCTTCTTCAGGGGTCCCTTTAAAATCTATGATAATACTATATTTGTGTGTGTGTGAATCATATCTATCTATATCTATGGCTGGATGGCTCTTTGTCAGGAGGGCTGTGATTACGTTTTCTTGCCGTGGTGAAGGGAGTTGGAGTGGATGGCCTTGAGTATTTTCTGTTGGTCATGGGGGTTCTGTGTGGAAAGTTTGCCCCAATTCTGTCGTTGGTGGGGATCAGAACGCTCTTTGATTGTAGGTGAACTATAAATCCCAGTAACTACAACTCCCAAATGTCAAGGTCTGTTTTCCGCAACTATATCTGTGTTCATATTTGGGCATATGGAATATTTGTGCCAAGTTTGGTTCAGATCCATCATTGTTTGAATCTATGGTAGTCTCTGGATGTAGGTGAACTACAACTCCCAAACTCAAGGTCAATGCTCACCAAGCCCTTCTAGTGTTCTCTGTTGGTCATGGGAGTCCTGTATGCCCCGGTTGGTTCAATTCTATCATGCTATTTGATTGTAGATAAACTATAAATCCCAGCAACTACAACTCCCAAAAGACAACATCAATTTTTTTGACTGACGGACATACATTGGATTGTTAGGTATATGATGTCCAAATTTGGTGTCCATTCGTCCAGTGGTTTATGAGTTATGTTAATACCACAAACGAACATTACGTTTTTATTTACGTATATAGATTTATTATATTTGTATACCGCCCTTCTCAGCCTGCAGTCAACTCAAGGCTGTTTACAGAGGCAACAATGCAATGCCCAAGAACACCATAAAAACATTTAAAAACATTTAAAAACATTAACTTATAAATATAAATCCATAACAAGATCAATAAGACATCAATCATTTGTGTCTCCTAGTTAAAACGTTGTCCAATCTCTTCAGTTGTTCCATATTCTTATGTCTGTTACACTACATTTTCAAATGCTTGCTCAAACAGCCAAGTCTTGACTTTTTTCCAGAATGTTAAAAGGGAGGGGGCTGATCTAATGTCCCTAGGGAGGGTATTCCATAGCCAAGGGGCCACCACTGAGAAGGCCCTGTCTCTCGTCCCCGCCAAATATATTTGTGACGCAGGCGGGATCAAGAGGAAGAACTTCCTGACTGTGAGAGCCGTTCAGCAGTGGAACTCTCTGCCCCGGAGTGTGGTGGAGGCTCCTTCTTTGGAAGCTTTTAAACAGAGGCTGGATGGCCATCTGTCAGGGGTGATTTGAATGCAATATTCCTGCTTCTTGGCAGGGGGTTGGACTGGATGGTCCATGAGGTCTCTTCCAACTCTTTGATTCTATGATTCTATGATTCTAAGAGCAGGGCCTCCCCAGATGATCTTAATGTCCTAGATGGTTCATAAGGGGAGATGTGTTCAGATAGGTAAGTTACTGGTGAAGGAGCAATTAAAAACTTTTTTCCTTATGCCAATCATGCATAGCTAGCTTTCCTTTACTCTAACATAAGGTTTTATAAAGTGGGTGATATTGCCCTCTGGGAAGTGCTGGTATGATCCAGGTGGTGGTAGTAGCCTCATGTTCAATTGTAGGGAAGTGAATAAATACAAAGGGAAACGTGGAATCATAAAGAAGAGAAGCTTGAAAAATATTGATATGTGTTTCATCTATTGTGTAACATAGAGGTATAGTGATTACTTTATTTTCCAAATATACACACAGAATACATGCCATAACCAATCAATGGCCGTCCACTGACAGGTATTAACATTCAAGTTTTGGCGGACAAGCATATTGCACATTGTCCAAACATTAGTATGCAGGGGAATGTGTGACTTGTTTACAATATGATACTATAAATAGGCAACATGTATGAAATATGATTTACATTGTTTCAAAATCACATGACAAGCAGTTAACAATAATGCAAGTATAATAGGTATTTGAAGCCCCCGGTGGTGCAGTGGGTTATAGCACTGAGCTGCTGAGCTTCTTGATGGAAAGGTCGCAGGTTCGATTCCGGGGAGCGGCATGAACTTCCGCTGTCAGCCCTAGCTTCTGCCAACCTAGCAGTTCGAAAACATGCAAAATGTGAGTAGATCAATAGGTACCGCTCCGGCAGGAAGGTAACGGCGCTCCATGCAGTCATGCTGGCCACATGACCTTGGAGGTGTCTACGGACAACGCTGGCTCTTCGGCTTAGAAATGGAGATGAGCACCACACCCCAGAGTCAGACATGACTGGACTTAATGTCAGGGGACTACCTTTACCTTTACCTTAATAGGTATTTATATTTTTACTTCATATTTGATACCATCAATCTTTACGGATTACAGATCACATACAAAGCCGATTGTGTTATTGTTGTTTCAATAAAACAGCAATTCACCCATTACTATTTTTATACATTTTCTTATAAATCTGCCATATGTTTCTGAGTCTTCTAGTGCTTGCTAAGAATAAAAGCATATTGTGCGTCAATATATTTTATCATTTTTATCATAATATTAATGAAATCATTAAAAACTCTGAATCATTCACATTTCTTTGTAGCTATCAAACCATATGTTAATTGGTAAATAAGGAAAAATATTTAAATAAGGACAAACTAAATTAAAACTATTAACTGATTTTTAATTACATGATCTATTTTTTTTAAAAATACTTTTTTATAAATTTAGTTTAATATTTGTCAATTTAATATCTCATATATATATCTAACGCTGATCAAAGAACAAAACCCAGTTTATTAGTTCAATTAGCATTTTAGTTTGTTTGTATACAAAACAAAAACGGTTGTATACATGATGTCATGGGTACTATTCTAATAATGCAACTATTCCCCAAAAATTGTTTTGGCACTTTTTGATCATATAAAATTTATTATTATTATTATTATTATTATTATTATTATTATTATATGTGTGTCCCATTTTAATGTCTTGATTGAAATGCAAAGTGGCTCACAGCATTAAAAACAAAGATGATCCTTTATGAGCCAACTTGAAAAATGACATAGCTTATTTGACAGGCTTGTTTAATAAATTAAGCAAATCTGTGGTTCCAAAGTAATGAGCTGAATTTAATCAAAATGAAAAACTGCTATTTCCATAGAATCATAAGAGTTGGAAGAGACTTCCTGGGCCATCCAGTCCAACCTCCTGCCAAGAAGCAGGAAAATCATATTCAAAACACCCCCAACAGATGGCCATCCAACCTCTGTTTAAAAGCCTCCAAAGAAAGAGCCTCTACCACACTCTGGGACAGAGAGTTCCAATGCTGAACGGCTCTCACATTTAGGAAGTTCTTCCTTATGTTCAGGTGGAATCGCCTTTCCTGTCGTTTGAAGCCATTGCTCCGCGTCCTAGTCTCCAGGGCAGCAGAAAACAAGCTTGCTCCTTCCTCCCTATGACTTCCTCTCACATATTTATACATGGCTATTATATCTCCTCTCAGCCTTCTCTTCTGCGGGCTAAACAACTCTTTAAGCCACTCCTTATGGGAGCCAACAGTTCTGGCTGCAAAATCAAATGCCTACATTTTATCATGGATTACGGTCTATAGTACAATTTTTTTTACATTGTATTTTCTTCTGTACGGTCATAAATCTATTAACCAATAAGAAAACCTTGCAAATAACTAATCACTGTAATTTAAGAATGCTGCTGTCAAAAATAGAACTGAGTATTAATACATAAATTGATAGTAGCACCCCAAATTAATCCTTCTTATTAGTATTATTTATAGGCAATTGTTATTTTATCATCTGTGTTTGTTACTATGGTTGATTTTAAGAAATAATTTTATAATTTCATGCTTTAAGGTGTCTTATTTACAACACTATCTTCCTTACTACATTCTAGGACAAAGATAGGAATATAGATATCTTTGGGTGAGGATGATTGAATGGAAGGCAACCTCAATTGGACTATCTGTAGCCCTTTTGCTCCATTTGGGATTCAAAATGGCACAAAAATCTCTGAAGCAAAGGTTGCAGGACATTGCTGTGAGAGAGTTTAGAGCAGGCGTCCTCAAACTATGGCCCGGGGGCCAAATGCGGCCCTCCAAGGTCATTTACCCTACCCTCGCTCAGGGTCAACCTAAGTCTGAAACAACTTGAAAGCACACAACAGCAATAACAATCCTATTTCATCAGCCAAAAGCAGGCCCACACTTCCCATTGAAATACTAATAAGTTTATATTTGTTAAAATTGATCTTCATTTTAATTATTGTAAGGTTTTTAAGTGTCTTTTGCACTACAAATAAGATATGTGCAGTGTGCATAGGAATTCATGTTTTTTTCAAATTATAATCTGGCCCTCCAACAGTTTGAGGGACTGTGACCTGGCCCTCTGTTAAAAAAGTTTGTGGACCCCTGGTTTAGAGTCTGCTCAAACTCACCATGCTCCCCCAGAGTCTTAAACCTACCATACAACAGTGGTTCCCAACCTGTAGACTATGGACCACCAGTGTTCCGCAGGAACTAAAATATGTTCCGTGGCCCCATAGTTTCTACACTGTTGCAACAAGAATGGCTGGTTTCGCAAAGCCATCTAGAGTTGATGTGGCCTATCCAATACAATTTTCTGAATCAACACCCCACATTACCAAACTGAATCTAAAGTTGATCAAAAACTGATTTGTAACCCTTTTGGTACTAATATTGGAGAGTGGTCCCTGGTCAAAGTGGTTCCCTGGTCAAAAAAAGATTAGTAACCACTGCCATACAGAGAGCCATTTAAGACATGTAAACACCTAAAAAGCCTTACAACAACAACAACAATAACAACAACAACAACAACAACAACAACAATGAAGACTGATTCTTGCAGCTCAGGAGCAAGCCATCAGAACAAATGCAATTAAGACCAGGATTGTAAAATCAGCCTATGACTCAAAATACAGACTGTGCAAGGAAGCTGATGAAACCATGGATCATATCCTCAGCTGTTGCAAGAAAATCTCACAGACGGACTACAAACAAAGGCACAACTCTGTGGCCCAAATGATTAACTAAAACTTATGTCAGAAGTACCACCTGCCAGCAGTAAAGAATTGGTGGGATCATAAACCTGCAAAGGTAGTGGAAAATGAACATGCAAAAATCCTGTGGGACTTTCGAATCCAGACTGACAAGTTTTGGAACACAATACACAAGACATCACAATTGTGGAAAAGAAAAAAAAAGTCTGGATTATTTATGTTGCCATTCCAGGTGACAGTCACATTGAGGAAAAACAACAGGAAAAACTCAGCTGTTATCAGGACCTCAAAATCGAACTGCAAAGGTTCTGGCATAAACCAGTACAGGTGGTCCCAGTGGTCATCGGCACACTGGGTGCCATGCCAAAAGATCTCAGCCGGCATTTGGAAACAATAAACATTGACAAAATCATGATCTGTCAACTGTAAAAGGCCACCTTACTTGGATCTGCGTGCATCATTTGAAAATACTAGGGCTGGGTAACCACGGAAAAAAATGTTTCTAAACTCGATTCGTTTCCAGGGGACGCTACCGTTTCCAAATTCTAAATACTTCCGAAATTTTGAGATTTCAAAATTTTGTTATTTATGAAATTTCGTTAATTTCGAATCGATTCGTTAATGGCGGACGAAATTGCGCAATATGCTAAAAAAACCTCCAAATGGGACAGGGGGAACTTCTGAAGCTTCCCTCTCCCTCTGTTGTTGAACTGTTGGTGTGATAAAACAAACAACAACTATAAAACTTGCACCAGACATGCGAAAATAATTACAAAATAATTACGAAACAATTTCGAAACAATTACGAAACAATACGAAATAAATTGGAAAAATTGTTTCGGTTTTTAATTACTCCTCACACTATTCCTGCATGGCTCAATATCGGATTGTAAGCTAATTTAAATACGAATTAATAACGAATTACGAAATTAAGGAACAAAACCGCCCAGCCCTAGAAAATACATCACACAGTCCTAGACGCTTGGGAAATGTTCAACTTGTGATTTTGTGATACGAAACACAGCATATAGATCTCGTTTGCTGTGACATACTGTGTTTTTGTGTCAGTAAAATAATAATAATAATTTATTTATTTGACCAGTCATATGACCATTTCAAAATACAACACAAATAAAAGACAACGCAAAAGAGAGAGGACAGCAGCCTTACAGTGATCAAATATCGCAGATTCTTTTCAAAAGCGGGATTAAACTTATTTCCTTCAGAGCTGCTAAGAGACAGGCTATCTGGAATTCTTTACTCCCAAAGACTTTGTCCGTGTGAGAGAAATGAAGTAGAAACAATAGAACACATTTTATTGAAGTACCGCTATTACCCAGTGCAACATATCCAACTATTATAACCAATTTTCTCCCATATCCCCCACAGGGGATTGTTAGATACCTTTTAGAGGACAAGTGTCACAGGGTGATCCTCATAGTGGCAAAGTTCCTCGTAGTTGTAACAAGACTGAGAAAGAAACTTGGATAGGGGTATTACTTGAAACCATAAATATTAATCTTGGACAATAAACTTCTCCTGATAATTTATTAATGGGATAATGGGATAATTTATTAATTTATTAATGACTGTTCACTGATGGGTCTATGGACTGTAATAAAACTGTTGTGCAGAAGCGGATTTTAGCCAAGTCCCATGCAAAAGACACACAGGCAAGAGGAAAAAGGAACAGAAAAACTTTACTCTTATCATCAGAGGCAATAAACTTGCAGTGTTGCATACAAAATCAAACAGTGCAACAAACTTACATAATCCTTTAAGTAACACAGAATAAGGCTTCTTCATCTTCATTCAAATGAGAGAGCAAAACATAAACGTTGGGTAAATAGTAGGGCTGGGCGGTTTCGTTCGTTAATTTCGTAATTCGTTATTGATTCGTATTTAAATTAGCTTACGATCCGATATTGAGCCATGCAGGAGCAACTAAAAATCGAAACGAATTTTTCAATTTATTTCGTAATTGGTTCGAAATCGTTTCGAAATCGTTTCGAAATCGTTTCGTTATTATTTCCGTATGTCTGGTGCAAGTTTTATAGTTGTTGTTTGTTTTATCAGTGATAAAAAAATAAATTATCACACCAACAGTCAACAACAGAGGGAGAGGGAAGCTTCAGAAGTTCCCCCTGTCCCATTTGGAGGTTTTTTTTAGCGTATTGCGCAATCGCGTCCACCATTAACGAATCAATTCAAAATTTATGAAATTTTGTAAATAATGAATTTTTTTAAAGAAAAATTTGGAATTCTTTTAAAAAACGAAACGCAATGGACCCCCTAAAAACAAAACGAGTTTAGAAACAAATTTTTCCGTTGTTACCCAGCCCTAGTAAATAGCTATTCCACCATAGCAAAGAGTATCGCTGTTAGGGCATAGCAGCATTACAGCTTATTGCATCTCCTTCAGAACAGCATATTGCTTCTCCTCCTCAGAGTAGTGTATTACTTCTCCAAACTGGATTCTAAAATCCATACAGTTATACCCCACCGGGTTGGGCCCAAACATGCTGGCTGACCTACATTACCAGCTGCACATAATAATTAACATCATAAGGCTTTTCTTTAACACACACACTTGATCCTACTATAACTTACTGTAACAAAAACTGTATAAATGTATGTATGTATGTATGTATGTATGTATATAGATATATAAAATAGCACAAATTTCTAACTGCATATTTTTGTTTGTTCACTAAAAAGGAAGATTTCCAGGAAGGGTGCTGAGATTTTGTTTTTGTTTTTGGAAAAGGGGGTGGAAAGACAAATAATTTTGTAAGGCTCTAATCAGAGAGCTTTTCCTGTGAGTACAGGATGGATATTCCAACCTACAGATAGGAAAATGCCACCATGTCATCCCAGTCATTTTACTATACACACATAATGAGTGTCATATGACATTAGTTGACAGGACCTTAAAGCTCCATCCACATATACCTCTAATTGTTTTTCTCGTTGCGCAAGTCTCATGTGTGAGTTAATCCCAAGATCCAGAGGAAGAAAAAACTCTGGAACTACACACAAATTCACGCAAATGCATATATATTATACACTAGCTGTACCCACCACGCGTTGCTGTGGCCAATCTCCTCTCATTTGTCTCCTTTCTTTCTTTCTTTCTTTCTTTCTTTCTTTCTTTCTTTCTCTCCTTCCTTCTTTCCTTCCTTCCCTCCCTCTTTCCTTCCCTCTTTTTCTTTCCCTTCTTCTTTCTTCCTTCTCTGTTTCTTTTCTCGTTTCCTTTGCTCTTTGGTTTCATCATTCCTTGTCTCTTTCCTTCCTTCCTTCCTCTTTCTGTCTTTCGTTCCTTCTCTCCTTCCTTCCCTCTTTCACTTTTTTATTTCCTTCTCTCCTTCTCCGCCTCTTTCTTTCCTTCTCTCCTTCCTTCCTTCTTTCCCTTTTTCTCTCTCTTTTTCTCTCCCTCCTTCTCTCCATCCCTCCGTTCCTCCCTCCTTCCCTCCCTCCCTCCCTCCCTCCCTCCCTCCTTCCTTCCTTCCTTCCTTCCTTCCTTCCTTCCTTCCTTCCCCCTTTCTGTGTATGTGTTTTGTGTGTGCATATATGTGTGTGTATATTTCTGTATATATTTCTGTATATGTGTATATATGTGTGTTTGTATACATATGTGGTTTTGCACATGCGTTGTAATGTATTTTTTGTTTTGTTTTTTGGCTTTTTAAGTCTCTTCCTCTGTGTTTTTCAGTGTTTTTATGAGTGATGGTCACTTGTTGGCCTGACAGGTGATTTGTGCCCAAATGTTGTGTCAATTTATACAGTGGTTTTTGAGTTATGTTAATCCCACAAATGAACATTACATTTTTATTTATATAGATTTACACATTGAACAGGGCTCTTAGACTTGATTCACAGACATGAGTAGATATCAAATACAGATAGCAAAAATGTGGCTATCCAGTGAGTTTTCCTACCCATAAGGAACATCTGGTGATATTCAAAATCAGATTTTAAAGCGCCATAAATTCAGGGAACAGATTTGTTCCAGTTGCAATTCTCATAATATCTGGAGTACCACTTCATGGAACCCATGTAAGCTAACACTGAATGTAATTTTGTTGTGCATCTGATTCATAGTCTTAAAAACACCCCTGAAAAAAAACCCTGAATTTCTAATGTGTTTGTAATTTATATACATTTATGCATGCAAAATAGGTCATTGCAACTTCAAAGGCTGCATGCATAACATTTAAAATATTAGGCTGGATTAACATTGTTTAACCCTCTGGGTGAATGTTTTCAAATGTAGGCGCAGGAACACTATCGATGTTTATGAGTATCTACTATTGTTTCACTGTGGGACATACTTAGCTTGCATATCAGTCAGGCAGAAAAACAGGTGTTCCTCCCCTGACAAAATTGTGTTTCGTATTAATTTGTACTAACTGTTAAGTGCTCTGGCTATTTTTGCATTTTGCCTGAGACACATTCTTAGTGTGCGAGTGTGTATCTAACTACAAACCATAAAAGACTAACTATCTTTTGTGAAGGAGAGGCTAGTGACCTCTGTAGAAAGACAGCAAAAAGACTTGAGAATACGGATCAAGGAAATGGAGAGATGAACACAAAAGGGCATACATAACAACAACAACAACAACAACAACAACAACAACAACAACAACAACAGCAACAACAACAATTTTATTTCTTATCCACCTCTCTCTATGGTTTGAGGCAGGTCACAGCACAGTCAAGAAAACACAAATTCTATAAAAAAAACAACAAATAAACATATTAAACTGCAGTTCCATAAAAGATACATATCAAAGCATTTCTGAAAAATACACATGCATTCTAGAGTCCCCTCTGACCCTGATTAAAATATGCAAGTGTTGATGCTGCTTTGCATCCAACAAAAAGAACATGCTTAATTAAAATATGCAGATTATGCCATCTGACTAGTTAAATTTGTAAAAAATTGTGAAAAGTTATGAAAGTGTAAAATGATTATTGTAGCAGAGTTTTAACAAAATAAAAATAGCCAGTGGATCTCAGATTACATCTGCCAGGCTTTTTGAAAATACCCTTAGAATACCGCACGCTCCATCCGATCATCTGGAGAGGCCCTGCTCACGATCCCACCTGCGTCGCAGGCGCGTTTGGTGGGGACGAGGGACAGGGCCTTCTCTGTAGTGGCCCCCTGACTCTGGAATTCTCTCCCTAAGGACATCAGAAAGGCCCCAACATTGGCTGTCTTTAGGAAGAGCCTGAAGACCTGGCTGTTCCAGTGTGCCTTCCCAGAATAGGCAACTCCTGGCTTCAAGTCCCAAACGCACTTTGTTAGAGATTCAGGATTATCTGCACATTGCACCTACTGCCAAATACCTCTATATAATACCTGTCAGGCTCAGGCTTTGTCCATTACATTTGGCCCGGCCCTAGGTTTTTAATTGCGTCACAGTGTCATTGTTTTACTGTTCTATTTATTTGCTTATGAGTTTTCCTGTGTATTGTATGTTATTGTTGTTGGCAGCCTCGGCCTTTGTAAGCCGCATCGAGTCCTTCGGGAGATTTTGCGGTCTAAATAAAGTAAATAATAATAATAATAAAATAGTTCATCTGGTCCTGGAGACTTGAATTAATTTAGATTAGTCAGATATCCCTGTATTACATCTTCACTGATTTTACACTTCATTTCCTCTATTGCATTATTTGCTCCATTTTCCTCAGTTTGAGAGAAGACTAAGGCAAATAAGTTATTGAGTCGTTCCGCCTTTTCTTTGTCCCCTGTTAGCATTTTGCTATCTTCTCCATGCAGTAATCCTACCATTTCCTCCTTTTTGCTATGGATTTAACAAAAAAGCCCCTTTCATTGTCCTTAATCTCTTTAGCACATCTGAGTTCATTCTGCATTTTAGGTTTTTTCTGAATTTCTCCCTATGTGTGTTGGCTCTTCGTTTGAATTCCTCTTTGGTGGTTCCCTCCTCTTTCCATTTCTTGTACACGTCCCTTTTCAATCTTAGCTCAGTTTCTTTAAACACCTTTTATTTTCCCCTTCATTGGAACGGCTTGAAATTGTACTTCCATTATCTCATTTTTTAATAAAGTTCCACCCACCATGAAATGTCTTCCATTTTAGTATTTCTGTCCACAGGATAACATCCAATATTTTTCAAATGTAACAGTAATGAGATTTACTTGAGAATGTTCTCTGCCTAAGTTAGAAGCAGTTAGTTTCGGACAGGAAAAAGACAACCTAGATTTCACTGGAAATTACTTTTCGGATGTTAATGGAAGTTAATAAAAATATTGTTTATGAGTTTTGTATATATTTTGTTTGTATTTTGCTGTTTGGCCCATGTGAAATCCTGGCTTTGGAATCAGGCATTCACAGATTGATGGATTGAAAGACTAAGAGTTATCAAAATAACTATGAGAGACATCCAAAAATAATTCCGAAAAATTGGTAAGTGGTTTCAATTCGGAATTGCTCCTCCCACTATTCCTGCATGGTTCAAAATTGGTTCAAAAGTCCAAATTCGTTGAGTTTTCCGAACTTTAGGATTTTCCGAACCAAACTTAACAAGCCTATTGTCATATATATATATATATATATATATATATATATATATATATATATATATATAATTTATATATTATGTATGTTGTTTTAAAAATGTTATTTATTGTGTAGCATTGAATTTTTGCTGTTCTTAGCTGTTCTGAGTCCCTCCATGGAGGTAGAGATATACAAGTTCCAAATAAATAAATAATAGCTACAATCATTCCTCCACAATTGCAATTTTGATTTTAGAAGATTTGATTACACTATGTCATCTAATATTTGTTCCTGGGTTATAAATGTCATTTTCTAATAGGATCTGTCATTAAAATGTGGGAAAAGTTAAAAGTTTTTGCAGGACATTCTGTAGCATATTTTGCTATAGTTTTTCAATGAATATCTCATAGAGTCTCAACCAATTCAACATAGTTTTTGACAGCCACAAAAACTGAGTTTCTGGAGTGTAACAACTACTTTCAAAGTAAGTACCGCACAATTAAACAGGAAATAACACTTTCAAACCAGGATCAGAAAAAAACTAAACTAAATTTTGTTATTCATGGATTTGAATATTCACAGATTTGAATAATTGGATTTTTCACAGATTACTCCCAGAAGCGCTAGTCCAGTGCTTCTCAACCTTGGGTCCCCAGATGTTTTTGGCCTACAATTCCCAGAAATCTAACAGCTGGTAAACTGGCAAGGATTTCTGGTAGTTGTAGGCCAAAAACATCTGGGGACCCAAGGTTGAGAAGCACTAGTCCGTTTGTCCAATTCTGGGAGTTGAAGTCCAAAACACCTGAAGGTTGTACAGGCCGGATCTAGATGTTTTTGGGTGAATCTATGGCCAACATCCTCCTGTCATGCTGGAGAACCAGAGAGAACACCTCTTTAAGAATCTCTGTGTCTTCTAACAGAAGATGACCATAGAGTGGTTATGGAAGAAATTCTTTTCATGTTCATGGAAAATCAATGCCCCCAGTCCCAAGTGAATGTGGCGTACTGAGGCATTTCTCTCTTCCTTATCCTGAAATTATAGACATATGATAGAGCCACACCACTCACTCATCTTCTTTTCTATAACTTCCCGACAAGCTTTATAATTATGATTCATATTTATTATATTCTTGTCAATGTACTTCATTTTCTGGAAATTTTCGGACTCCATAGTCATTTTCTTCTCATTAGTGCCTTGTAGGGCACTCTGATTCCCAGACTTACCTGTGCTCAGAATCTTGTGTTACACAAAAGTCTACTATATTGGAAAAGTTTTATTGTCCAAACATTTCCTCTGGCAGAATAGGACCAGGGTTGTATTGGGGAATAATTCCATTAATACTTTATTTGCATTCTAAAAAGATGTGTTCTCTGAAAAAAAGAAGAGACAGATGTGTTTAAGGGGACATATTCCAAGGAAGTCTGGACACATACCTGGGTATCAATACATTCCTCTGAAGTATTTCTCCAGATTCATCTGGATTTAGAGAAGAGGCCAGAACCTTTTCAGCAGTCTTGATCAAAATAGTGTTCTTCTTGCTTTTCTTTCTTAAAATAAGTGGATCTGGAAAATTCCTGGAATCTCTTATTTGCGGGGAAACATATGAAGCTTCAATTTGCAAATAAAACTATGAAATGCACAGATATGCATATCGTTTTCATGGGTATTTGATGATGATGAAGCAACACTAAGAGTCAACAAGATGGTCATGCTTGCAGAAACATTTAGAAGAGACAATGGAGGGGCACAGAACAAGAATGTGTGTGTATGTGTGTGTATATACCCACACACATATATACAGTCAGATGGATGTGATGCATCATCATGGAATCTTGGCAACTTCTCTTCCTGGTTTGTTGTAGGTTTTTTCAGGCTATATGGCCATGGTCTAGAGACATTCTTTCCTGACGTTTTGCCTGCATCTATGGCAAGCATCCTCAGAGGTAGTGAGAAAAAACTTCTCTTCCTCTTCTCTTGCTTTCTTTCCTTTTTATGGTCTGCTTTACTGTCAGAGTGAATTATGGTGATCTTAGAAGAGTAGGCATGATACAATCCAAAAGACCTTATTTATTCAAATTTATCTAAAAACATGAAGATACACACTACGATTCAGTGGATGTCATTTCTTTCCATTATTGAAGTCCCTCTCTTTGGCTTTTCTCGTTTTCTAAAATTCAGGATTCACATCACTGAATTCTTCTTCACTGAAAACAAAACTCCAAAAGAAAACTAGTATGTTAGACTAAACTGTTACTTATCTATGGGAAGGATTTTTATGGAGCAAAATTCAAATATCTGTTATATTGTAGTATAGAATGATAGACTGATAATGTGTTTTCCAATCACGCAGTGGATTAAACCCTTGTGCCGACAGGTCGCAGGTTCGAATCCGGGGAGAGGCGGATGAGCTCCCTCTACCAGCTCCAGCTCCTCATGCGGGGACATGAGAGAAGCCTCCCACAAGGATGATAAAAACATCAATTCATCCGGGTGTCCCCTGGGCAACATCCTTGCAGACGGCCAATTCTCTCACACCAGAAGCGGCTTGCAGTTTCTCAAGTGGCTCCTGACATGACAAAAAAACAAAAAAACAAAAAACAGTGGTATAGCTATAAATTTTGAAGTACTGCTCACCATAACAGACTACCACTATGTCCCCGTCAGAACCCAAAATACAGGTTGTGGGGTAGATCTATATTAAGAAATTGGTCTTAGTAATTTTCCTTTCTACCAGGAGCAGGTCATTGTTTAAGCGGATGGGGCTTAAAGGTCATTTCAAGATAAGGACATGCCCAAACACTTGCAACATGTATAGCTTGTAAGTATTTATTATTATTGAGAAAACTCAATTCCTCCAATGACTGTGAAAATTGCAAGTAGACTTAGAGAAAACAAAGAAATATAAAGAGTGACACCGCATGAGAAGTTGGAATTGTCCCTTTCAATCAAGTACTCCAGGCATGTCAAGCCTTCCAGCTATGGCTTTACTATACCACCAATCAGTGAAAATGGAATTGGAGGAAAATTTGCCAGCTTTGGTTTATATTAATTCTGTCACCTAAGGCTGTGGGACACTGAATGAATTCACAGCTCTTCATTCCATGGGAAAACATGTTTTTTTTTCAAGGACTTGAAGTGCAATAGCATTTCAACAATAGAATATGAGCGTGAACACTAGGCCTGTGTGATCAATTAAAAAATGGGGGCAAATCATTTCTAAAATGTTTCCAAAATTGGACAGGGTCTGTATCGTAACGATAATGAGTTAATTACTTTTTTGTTACTTTTCGTTAAGTAATTAATGGTGTCAATGGGGAAAATTCAGGGGTGCTTTCCCATCTCATTATTAGAGCTATTGATATGAAACTTGTTACAAATATAGAACACATTTACTACTCTTAGTCTATAAAGTTTCAGAAGATTTCACTCATCCGTGGATTTATTGGGAATTTTGCAAAACAACATTTAAAAAACTATAAGAGCTATCTCCTTGAATTTTCTATACAGTGACATAAAATAACAGGAGATCATTTCCCCTAAGTTTCAGAAATATGCATACATCTACTGATTTGGGGGATTTTAAAAAAGTTTTGACAAAAACCTTTTTAAAAGCCACAACAGCCATCTCATTGAATATCTCTCATATTAAACAATATAACACACGCACACACATACATACACAAACTCATTATATCAGGAGTTGAGAAGGAACGGGATAGGAATACCAGAAATAAATCTATATAAATAAAAATGTAATGTTTGTTTGTGGGATTAACAGAACTCAAAAACCACTGGACAAATTGACACCAAATTTGGACACAAGACACCTAACAACCCAATGTATGTCCTTCACTAAAAAAAATGATTTTGTCATTTGGGAGTTGTAGTTGCTGGGATTTCTAGTTCACCTACAATC
This sequence comes from Anolis sagrei, assembly GCF_037176765.1. Lineage (NCBI taxonomy): Eukaryota > Metazoa > Chordata > Lepidosauria > Squamata > Anolidae > Anolis > Anolis sagrei. Next base: position 128,671,788 of record NC_090024.1, on the reverse strand, counting down.
AAAGAGCATTCTGAACTCCACCAAAGATGGAATTCAACCAAAGGTGACACATAGGACTCCCATGACAAACAGAAAACACTAGAAGGGTTTGGTGGGCATTGACCTTGAGTTTGGGAGTTGTAGTTCACCTACATCCAAAGATTACTGTGGACTCAAACAATGATGGATCTGGACCAAACTTGGCATAAATATTCCATATGCCCAAATATGAACACAGATGGAGTTTGGGGGAAGTAGACCTTGACATTCGGGAGTTGTAGTTACTGGGATTTATAGTTCACCTACAATCTCCTCCTCTTGGGAGGAGAGCAATGTCCAATCTCGATAAAATAGTAAAGAGTAGAGACATCACACTGGCAACAAAGTTCCGCATAGTCAAAGCCATGGTATTCCCTGTAGTCACCTACGAATGTGAGAGCTGGACCTCTGGGAAGGCTGAGCGAAGGAAGAGAGATGCTTTTGAGCTGTGGTGTTGGAGGAAAGTTCTGAGAGTGCCTTGGACTGTGAGAAGATCCAACCAGTCCATCCTCCAGGAAATAAAGCCCGACTGCTCACTGGAGGAAAGGATACTAGAGACAAAGTTGAAGTACTTTGGCCACATTATGAGAAGACAGGAAAGCCTAGAGAAGACAATTATGCTGAGGAAAGTAGAAGGAAAAAGGAAGAGGGGCCGACCAAGGGCAAGATGGATGGATGGCATCCTTGAAGTGACTGGACTGACCTTGAAGGAACTGGGGGTGGTGACGGCCGACAGGGAGCTCTGGTGTGGGCTGGTCCATGAGGTCACGAAGAGTCGGAGGCGACTGAACGAATGAACAACAACAACAAACAATCAAAGCGCATTCTGAACCCCACAAATGACAGAATTGGGGCAAATTTCTCACACAAAACCCACATGACCAACAGAAAATACTTAAGGCCATCCAGTCCAACTCTCTTCACCAGGGCAAGAAAATCTAATCAAAGCCCTCCTGACAAAGAGCCATCCAGCCATAGATATAGATATATATTATTCACACATACACAGATATTACATCATAGGTTTGAAAGGGACCCCTAAAGAAGGACAATGATATGTGGCATATTCCAGAATAGGCAAAGAAACAAGAAATACTGTTTACCCACAAGCATAAAGGAATTACATATATTATAAACCATTACTTTATTTTCCAGATCACCAGACTGGGCCACAGCAATGCGTGGCAGGGGACGGCTAGTAAATAAAATAAAATCAGAGGTGCTCCTGCTTTTTAGCAGTTTCAGCTATTCTTTTGAACATATTCGTATTTTTCTGGCTTCATTGTCATTCTTGTGGTTTTTGATGAACTCTTATTTAATCAGATTTGCTATGGCGCCCATGTACATTTGGGCATATCACAGTAAAACACCTAAAAGATGTTTCAGAGTTGTAATAACACAATATAGATACTTGCATAGAGAACCAAATGGTAACTATGGATAAACTAATTTTACAGCCATGAAAGCAAATTAGGCAGAATAAAGAACAATAGAATTGTAAAGCAATAGCCAGAGGAGCAGACGGAGGTTGAACAGTATCAAAGGAACAAAAACGTTTGGCAATTTATTTTTGATTATTTTTTTCCATATATGTTAACATCAGAATATTTGGTGTAGTTCTCTCTCTCCCAAATCCTTCTTTGCCATTAGCATATCTAATGCTGTTGTAAATTTTAAGTATCAGGCATAAATCTAGTGAAGGCAACAGAAAAAACTAATGATCCTATTCAGTGACAACTCACAAGGCAAAAAGAGCAACTAGCAAGGCCCTCAATGGTATCTCAAGAGCAAGTAACTTCAATGCACAAAACGTACATAAAAGCCTTTACCTGAAGGAAAAGGAAATTAAGGAAATGTAAATTAAGGACTCGCCTTCTTTAAGGAAGTATTATCCCTTTGGTCAGGGAGTGCTACAATTCTAATTAAAGCCAACCATGAAATTTGAATATAGCTTGACAGAATAGAAATGGAATTTAATGTAAAATTGCTTTCCATTTCATCTGAATGCCTCTATAACACTTTTTTATTTCATTTTTTAAATGAACATTACATAAAGCACTGGCAAATACAAAAATCAATGAAGTTTCATAGAGCACAAAGTGTTTGGAAAAACACTTACTGTTCTATGAATGCAATGACACACATATTGTTAAGACTCCCCAATTTTATTGAAGAAAATAGTATTTGGGCAAAAATAAAGTCCCTCTAAAACTAGAAGCATTAAGAGATGGCTTTCCACGTGATGGTAGACAGCATGTAAAGCAGAGTGTTGGAACACAGACGCCTTAAAGGGCTAGAGTCAGAGTTAATTCCAAAACAAAGTTTATGAAACAAAGGAAAAAGACTCAGAGACACTTCACTCAATGTCTCTGGTCAAAACTCAAAGATAAAAACCAGTCCTGGTTCAAAAAGGTTAACCAAAGTTATAATCCGGATTATTCGGAGAAAAGAACCGGATTAAACAAAGTACTTCCGAAAGTCACACAAAACAGCACAGCATGCAAATGGTTAACAAAACAGAGAAGCCGCAGGGAAGGAAGAGTAGTCAAAGTCCAGGGTCATAGCAAGCAGAATCCGAAGTAGTTCCAAAGTCCACGGAAGCAGCGTTGTAGTCAAACCGGTCCAAGGTCAAGGAAGGGGGAAATCTACACTCACGAAAATCCAAGCCGAGACGAAGCACACACGAACAGGAGCAGCAATCTGCAGATCCCAAACCCAATGCCAACACGGAACAGGCAGCAACAAGTCCAGACAATACCCAATGCACGAACGTGACCAACACCTTGCCTTCTGCAAAGATTAATTAATTATATTATATTATATTAGATTAATTATACAAGAGAAGAAGAAAAAGATTTTATAGAACAGAGCAAAATGGGAATAAGAATTAAGAACAAACTAAAATACTTGGGAGTAATAATAACTAAGGATTTAAAAGAGATAGAGGAAGTAAATGTAGTAACATTAAGGAAAGAAGTCCAGAAAAAGTTAATAGAGTACGAAGGTACACGCTTATCCTGGTTTGGAAGAATAGCAGTAGTAAAAATGAAAATACTTCCAAAAATAAATTTTATATTTAGGATGCTACCACTTCAAATTACAGAAGAAGAACTGACTAGATGGCAACAAATGATTAATAAGTACTGTAATGGAAGTAAAAAAAACAGACTAAATAAACAATTATGTTACAGATCGCAAAAGGAGGGTGGACTGGCGTTACCTAATATAAAAAAATATTATGAAGCAAGTAGATTAAGTTTGGTTATAGAAGGAATGGTCAAAAAAGAGGGAATAGACTGGCTTAATAATGATTCAGGAAAAGTGGAAGATGAAACTTGGAATATATTTTTTAAACAGTTTACTAGAAAAGAAATGAGGGAAATTAGAAACCCAATGTTGAGCAACATACTGAAAGTTTGGAATAAATATAAGGGGAGGTTAATAAAAGAGGGATCAATCATAACCCCAATAGTGATGGAAAAGAAGTTCCCAAAAAATTTAAAAAAAGTAATGGATAAAAAGGTAAGGGAAATAAACTTAGATAGGATAGGGGATTGGATGAAGGTGGAAATGAAGAGGGAAATGATGTTGGAAGAGTTTAAAGAAATAAAATTGTCATGGTTTCATTGTATACAATTAGAACAATGGTTAATAAACTGGAAAAAAATTAATAGAAATGGAAGCCAACTCAATCAATTCGAACAAATAATACAGAAGGGAAGGACTGTAGAAGAATATGAAAACTTGAGAGGTATAATTAGCAAAATTTATAAGATACTAATTGAAATGAAAGATGAAAAAACAAAAAAGTACACCCTTAAAGAGATTTGGGAGGAGGATTTAGGGATAAATATAAGTGAAATAGAGTGGCAACAATTATGGGGACAAAGACATTTAAAAAATTTATCGATACGAGTTAAAGAAAACTATTACAAGTTAATATGGAAGTGGTACTTGACACCGGTAAGAATAGCATATATGAATAAAAATAACTCAACAAATTGTTGGAGAGGGTGTCAAGAACCAGGAACATATATACACATGTGGTGGCAATGTAAATATGTAAATAATTTTTGGGAGAAAGTATTTAGAGAAATAGAAACTATAATGAATATAGAATTAGATAAAAGCCCTAGTATAGCCTTACTATCAATATATAAAGATAAGCAATTGAAAAAGGAGGATAAAGAAGCGATAACAAACTTACTAACTATAGCAAGACTGCTTATAGCAAGGAATTGGAAAAAAGAAATGAATATACAAATAGAGGAGTGGTATAAAGAAGCATGGAAAATAGCAATAAATGATAAATTGACATGTATATTAAAGGTTAAAAAAGGTATATGGAAACAAAGCGATTTTGATGCTGTATGGGGAAGATTTGTGGTAAATGGATTAAAAAATAAGGAAGGAAAATTACCGTCACAAGAAGAAATGAAATTTTGGACAGATGAAATGTAAGAATGGTGGCTTGAGACGGGTGGAGGGGAGCACTGTGGTGAAAAAGGGGGAAAAAAAAGAGAAAAGGGGTGGAAATGTCAGAGCAAAACAACAAAACAACATGTTAAAGAGGTTGATGTACAAAATGTAATAACATGTAATAAATGTGATAAAACAATAAAAAATTATTAAAAAAAAAAAGCAATCTGCAGATCCCAAACCCAATGCCAACACGGAACAGGCAGCAACAAGTCCAGACAATACCCAATGCACGAACGTGACCAACACCTTGCCTTCTGCAAAGATTCCCCATTTCAGAGCCTACTTTTATCTTACATATTATCATCTGAAGATGAGCTGACCTCCGCCCCATCATTATCCCTTGCAGCTGTTCTTGATTCCACACATGAATTCCTACTCTCATTTCTCCAACTTCTCCATCTTCAGTCAAGACTTAGGTCCCGTCCCCCCCCCCAAGACTCAGATGTATTCCTCAATTGCCAGTCCTCATTACCAGAGAACCCTACAAATGTATCACTAGACGTTGGCTCTACACATACAGCTTAGTCCAGTCCAATGTGTCATCTTCGTCTTCATCACTCCCTAACCCATCACCCCCAGAGAAACCCATGAATGATTCCTCATCTGTAGGAGCAGTAAGTATATCCCAGATCTTTTTCCTCTGTTGTTCCTTATCTGATTCCTGCTCATGAGTACCCCTTTTGCCCCTTCTGGCGCCCATACAACTGCTTGCAATGTTACTTACAGGCTCTACTACAACACAGAGTATATAAACAGTCATTAATAAGGACAAATGAAAAAAGCGGTAAGAATTTTGAAATGCCTGAAGTACAAAATGTTTGAAGAGGATCTATCAGGATAATATACATTTACCAAAACTCTAATGAAAGGTTGGTTAGTCTATCCACAAGTGTACGTTTCACCTTCAAGCTACATGACGTATGATTCATTATCAATCCACAGCTGGAAGCCAAACAGGAAAACATTTTAATAACATTATTTGCCTTTCCATTCCTCTTCCTCCCATTGTGTGCATAGGTTTCTGCCATCTGAACTTACACTGTAAACACCTAGTTAAGTGAGATTGACTCCATGAACACCTATACCAAATAAAATGTATTAGTCTTTAAACAAGTCTTCTGTTTCACTGCAATGCATTGATACTGCCACTGTGATTCAAAATTTACTGTATTTTATTGAATCTATGGTGCCATTGAATGAAAGGTGCACATGAATTTCAAGCTTCGATTTCAGGGGGGAAAATAAATTTCAAAGAGTGTCACAAACCAGATCAGGAGGGCTTTAAACAGTTATTTGCAGGAGAGAGACTATTTGAGTTTGCAGGAGATTGTCAGGAGAAAATACCCCAACAGTTATAGAAAGAACTGGGCAAAAAAGTACAAGAGCTTAACAAAGAGAAGGAAAATAACTTAAATAAGCAGCTAGGTGGTATGGCTCATACTCTTTGGTGTCTCTACCACAATAATGCACAAAACATGTGAAATAAACAAGAACTTGAGCCCTTAATACAAGAAAGCATATATGTTATCATTGGTATCACTGAAACCTGGTAGGATGAGTCTCATTTATGTAGTAAGTAATAGAGTGATATAACCTATTTTTGAAAAATAGACCAAACAGGGAAAGAGTTGGAGTAACATTGTATATCAAGGATGTGTACACCTGTGAGGAGGTCCATGATGCCAACCTTGGAAGCCAGGTTGAGTGTACCAGGGTAGAATTTAAGGGGAAAAGAAACATCAGGGATGTCATTGTGGGGACTACTACAGACTTCCAAGGCAGACTGAGGATCTGGATGATGCTTTCCAATAATAGATGCCCAACAATTTACAAAGGAGAGATGTAACAATTGGAGATTTTAACTAGGCTTTAACATACCCATACCTCTAGAGCAGCAGTTCTCAAATTGTGCTCAGCAGAGTCCTTAGGACTCCGTGAAGCATAATCAGGAACTCTGTGTTTTCCTCCTCCTCCCCCTCCAAGCATGCGGTGGCAGGAAGGAGGCACTAGTCAGCTGCCCCCCCCCTCCACACATACACACTGCTGAAGTGGCAGAAGCATGCATCACCAAAAGTACAGCCACCAAAAGTGGGACAGCAAAGGGTGATGGCCCCACTGGTGGTGGCGGCAGAAGGCATGTGGGAGCAGGCCCAGGAAGGGAGGGGTGATGCCTCCACTGGGGCTTTGCGTGAAGAACAGCCTGGTGGCAGCCAGGACAACATACAATGCGAGCTGGGCCCCTGGGGGTGCAAAAGCAGTGCTGGCGGGGAAGGCGGTCTCCGGGCCCCAAGGAAGGTAGCCCAGGGTCAACAGCTGGGCCCTTTTTGGAAGGAGCAGGCCGTTGCCAACCAAGCACTTGGACCCTACTGCTGCTGTCATAGTGGGCTGGAAAATGCAAAGGCTGGCAACCTGAGCCTTAGCATGTTCCAGCCCACAAAGGGTTTTCCTCCCCTTCCTTCCTTCCTTCCTTCCTTCCTATCTCACTCCACGTACCAACCCGGGCCCTTTGTTCCTTGAGAGAGGTCCTCCTTTTGCCTTTACAAATCTCACAAGCTCGTCTTGTGGGCACAAGGGAGAGATTCCTTACCTGGGGAGATTAGGAAAGCCCCTTCACTAGAAACATTTAAAAAGAACCTCAAAACCTGGCTTTTCCGCTGCGCCATTGGTGTGTAGGTGCACAGATTATCTGTGCCTCTTCTCTGGAGGCCATTTTATCATATTGATACGTATGTGTGTATGCACAATCTGCTCTGATTGAGGGGAGCTTTTTCATACTTCTTAAAACATGGGATAATTACCTCCCATCTGAGAATGTTAAAAAAAAAATCCTTATGGAATGCTTTGGTGGTAGCAATGTGATTGCCTTTCCAGAATTTTTTTTATTGTTTTGAACTGGAAAGTTTAGTTAGTGGCAATGAGGAGGTAGAGCCCTTGCCCATCCTAATGCAAGCAAATATTTTAGCCACTTGGTTAAATAAAAATAATTCCCTCATGATGATGCAAAAACAACATTCATGGTGAAAAACAAATCAAAAACTACAGTGATATAATTTTTAATCAAACTAAGAAGTAAAAATAAAGTCAGCTTGAGATGTGGATGTCTTTTCTTTTGAGGAATAATATGTAGCATACAAGTTCACATGTGTAAAAACCTTTTCCAGCTTTGAAAAAACATCTTATTTTAAAAGAAAAGCTGTGATTCTCAGAATGATTTAGTCATAGCAGGTCAGAAAGTATGCTTTTGGTGCGACATGTCTGCATGTTGATGTCTTTTCATTTAACCTGCAGTTCAATTAGAGAAGATGGAATTCAATTTGCATATGAGTACCAATATTTCCGAAGCAAAAAGCATACTTTTTAAAATGCAAGCCTACACTGTAATAAGCAACATTCATTTTTATGCACATATTCAAAGAGGTATTCTGCTCTATGGAAGAGAAGAGGGAGTTTCTCTTTATGGTTTGCCATTGCAGATTTATGGGTCCTTTTACAAAATTGTCTTCTCCTTAGTTAAGAGCATTCTTAACATCTTTTTTGTTTTTGTTTTCATTATAAAGGTCATGTAGAATGATGCTGCAAAATAAATAAATGCTAATAATAAAAAGGAGGGGACTGATACAATCACATAATTGTTAGATATTGCAATTAGGCTTATGCACGGCTTCAGAGTGGTTGGTTTCCTTCAGCCAATCCAGCTTGTTTGGATGGCCGTAACGGCAAGGGCTCGGCCGTCATGCTTTTTGTGTCCATAACAGGACCAGGTGGCAGCGGATCATGGCTCCTCCTCCCCTATTCGGCACCAAGCGGCACATGGAGAGGCTACCACATGCTGCTTGCCTGGGGTTTCCTTGTGAGCCCTGCCTGTTGGGCCACTTAGAATAGAAGAATGCCGTGACATGTTTTACGTACTGCTTCCTTAACCCCGTTGCTCAAACCCAGACTTCCTTTGAAAGGAAGATAGGAAAGGGTCCCAGGAAAGATGCTTCCTTAACTCCATTTTTCAAATTCAGACTCCTTTGAAAGGAAGATAGGAAAGGGTCCCAGGAAAGATGCTCCCTTAACCCCATTCTTCAAATCCAGACTTCTTTGAAAGGAAGATAGGAAAGGGTCCCAGGAAAGATGCTTCCTTAGCCCCATTTTTCAAATTTGGACTCCTTTGAAAGGAAGATAGGAAAGGGTTCCAGGAAAGATGCTTCCTTAGCCCCATTTTTCAAATTCGGACTCCTTTGAAAGGAAGATAGGAAAGTGTCCCAGGAAAGATGCTTCCTTAACCCCGTTCTTCAAATCCAGACTTCCTTTGAAAGGAAGATAGGAAAGGGTCCCAGGAAAGATGCTTCCTTAACCCAGTTGCTCAAACCCAGACTCCCTTGAAAGGAAGAAATGAAAGGGTCCCATGAGGGGTGCGTCCTTAAACCCTTTCTTCAAACCCAGACTCCTTTCAAAGGAAGATAGGACAGAGTCGTTGGAATAGAAAGAAGTGCCTCGCAAGTTCCCCATTCCTGCCAGTGGGCCAGATCTCCCCGGATCATTCAGCTGTCTAGCCAAAAAACAGATTTCTCCATTATCCGAGTTTTGAAAATGCTCCTGAAAACAGATATGGTTACCCAACGAAAAACGGGTAACAAAAATGGATCACCCTCTAGGTGAATTGCACAAGCCTAATTGCAACCCCATTATTTTACAGATGCAAATTCTTCCAATACATAGCAATAGAAGTACTCCTCAGGTCAATGTAAACAGGGCAAAGCACACCCACAAACAAGAATTTTCTTATCAGATGACAAATTAACAATATGGAGTATTTGGAATCACAGTTTATTTCCCCATTCTCACCATTGGTACAACTAAATGTATGCAGTTTTATTAAAAAATAAGGCTACCATAATGTGCTTCCCAAGTATATTACAACACTGAAAATGCTTGGCTTCTACAAGTGACACAGATGGGGAATGGGGTCATTAGGGGTGAACAAATTGGATTGTGTGTGTATAGGCATTCTTGTTTTTGCCTCCAGTCAAACAATTTCAGCATTACTCAGAATGAAAGAGACAAGTAGTCATTATTTATTGACAGTTTGGTGGCCTATAAGGGAATAATTAAGTAGTGTCAGATCTGCTTCCAATCACCATGTTTGCATCACAGACAGCACTCTTACTCAGTTGGTAGGCAAGAGATGTACATCAAGGCGCAGGTGGAGATCAAGTTGTCTGCATGCCCTGAGAAGTGGTCCTTTCACATCAGGATAATGGAATCATTGGTTATTCGATTGTAGAAAGGGCTCCATTTTTTTCCGTGAGAAACGTGCCTGACAACACAATTCATTTCACAAATAAAAACAAAGATAGCTAAAATAAAGTTTACTTGAGGGCCTCAGATGAAAAGACACATACTCAAGGTGTTTCCAGTTGTGATGTGAGAGTTTCTTCGTCTCTGGTGGAAATGAAGAAAAAAGCTCAGTAGTAGTAATCAAGAAGATAACGCCAACCAGCCCTTGAACATAGTCTTGCTACAAGGGCAAACCTGGGATCATGCCTATCAACAAAAATATGTCTTATTTCCATATGTGGCTCAATGAGGTTTCATCATTCTTTATTCAATATCTGTTTTTATTTAAAAGAACCATTTCTCCTCCCTCCCCCCTTTTCATAAAAATTAGATAAGCAACAGAGTCAGCAGCAGCAAAGTCTGTGGGGTTAATGTTGATGGTACTGATTCCATTGGTAATTCCAAGTCCCAGGATAACCTAAGAGTGTCCGCAATGAAAAAAAAATCTCTTCGAAAGATGATTGCTCTCAGAAGAAAGAGCAAGTTAGCTTCAGTTCTGTGCCCCACTGAGAATCCCAGATGAAAGCAGGATCAAGTATTAAAAGCCTTGATAGACAAAACACCTTTCATACCAGCTCCAGGACCTGGTTAAAAGAAAATAAGAAATCAATTAATATATGAGTAACACATATTCTTCATACACAAGCATGTAGCTTAGAGGCAAACTGGCTACAATGGATATATATATATATATATATATATATATATATATTTATTTGTTTGTCAGAAGGCTACATATGTATAGAATGGGAAGGAGGAAGAGCCAAATTTTATCAGGAGTCAACATGGATTTCTCAAAAACAAGTCATGCCACACTAATTGTATCTCTTTTTTTGATAGGGTTACAAGCTTGGTAGATACAGGGCATACTGTGGATGTAGCATATCTTGATTTCATGAAGACCTTTGACAAGGTCCCCTATGATCTTCTTGCAAACAAACTAGTAAAATGTGGACTAGGCAATGCTACTGTTAGATGGATCTGTAATTGGTTAAGCGACTGAACCCAAAAAGTGCTCACCAATGGTTCCACTTAATTCTGGAAAGGATGGTAAAACATACAAAAAATTCTGGGCATTTCCCGTTCAACATCCTTGCAGATGGCCAATTCTCTCACACCAGAAGTGATTTGAAGTTCCTCAAGCCACTCCTGACATGAAAAGAAAAAATAATCCTGGAAAGAAGTGATAGAAGTGCTGCAGGATTTGGCCCTCAACCAGTGCCGTTCAACATCTTTATTAATGACTTAGATCAGGGGTCCTCAAACTTTTTAAGCAGAGGGCCAGGTCACAGTCCCTCAAACTGTTGGAGGGCCAGATTATAATTTGAAAAAAGCATGAATGAATTCCTATGCACAATGCACATATCTTATTTGTAGTGCAAAAAACACTTAAAAACAATACAATAATTAAAATGAAGAACAATTTAAACAAATATAAATTTATTAGTATTTCAATGGGAAGTGTGGGCCTGCTTTTGGCTGATGAGATAGGATTGTTGTTGTTGTGTGCTTTCAAATCGTTTCAGAGTTAGGTTGACCCTGGGCTGCGTAAATGAGCTTGGAGGGCCGTATTTAGCCCTTAGTTTGAGGACTTAGATGAAGTTTTTGAGTGTGTGTTTATCACTTTTGCAGATGACAACAAAATGGGAGAGATAGCTAATACTCAGAAGACAGGATCAGAATTCAAAATGACCTCAACAGATTAGAGAGCCTGGCCAAAACAATGAAATGCACAGACACGGGATGGGCAACGTCAGGCTTGACAACAGTACATGTGAAAAATATATTGGAGTCTTAGTGGACAACAAATTGAACATGAGCCAACAATGTGATGCAGCAGCTGAATTAAAAGAACTACAGTGTCTAGATCAGGGGTCCTCAAACTTTTTAAACAGAGGGCCAGGTCACAGTCCCTCAAACTGTTGGAAGGGCCAGATTATAATTTGAAAAAAACATGAATGAATTCCTATGCACATATCTTATTTGTAATGCAAAAAGCACTTTAAAACAATATAATTAAAATGAAGAACAATTTTAATAAATATAAACTTATTAGTATTTCAATGGGAAGTGTGGCTGATGAGATAGGGTTGTTGTTGTGTGTTTTCAAGTAATTTCAGACTTAGGCTGACCCTGAGCGAGGGCTGGGTAAATGACCTTGGAGGGCCGTATCCGGCCCCCAGGCCTTAGTTTGAGGACCCCTGGTCTAGATCGAGGGAAGTCATTGAGTCTCTCTATTCTGCTTTGGTCAGACCTCACATGGAATACTGTGTCCAATTTTGAGCATCACAATTTAAGAGAGATATAGACAAGCTAGAATGTGTCCAGAAGAGGGCAACTAAAATGACCAAAGGTCTGGAGACATACTCTATGAGGAGTGGTTTAAAGAGCTGGGTGTGTTTAGATTTCAGAACAGAAGGTTGAGAGACATGACTGCCATGTTTATATATCTGAAAGCTGTCATAAGGAAGAGAGAGCTGGCTTGTTTTCTGTTGCCCCGGAGATGAGGACTCGGAGCAATGGGTTCATAGGAGTTGTTCAACAGGGGAACTCTTGCCTCACATAGTGTGGTGGGAGATCCTTCCTTGGAGGCTTTTAAACAGAGGCTGGATGACTATCTTCAGGAGTGCTTTGATTGTGCTATTCCTGCATGGCAGGGGGTTGGACTAGATGGGCCACGTGACCTCTTCCAACTCTAGTATACTATGATTCTAAGCTGGAACTTACTCCATCCACCATTCAGAAGATATTCTTTCAGTCTCTTACTCCAGTGGGTAAGAAAACACGGGAGAGTGAACAAATGAGGGTATTACAATGGGAAAGAACCAGGAAGTGATGTTATTTCCACAATATGGTTTCCAGGACCTTGGGAGCTGCATATGTATACTTTGGCTAGAAAATTGGCCACAATGAAAAAGGAAAGGGACATATTTGAAAAGGAAACCATATATCACAGAATGTGGGAGGGTACAAACAGAAGCTATATATTAAGAGGAAATTGCCACCACAGAAGATGGAAAAGGCAGAAAAACTTAAACCATTGCTTCTTAAAGGGATAAAGAAAAGCTATACATATTAATGAAAGATAATGAGACCTTTTTATGCATCACATCAACAGAAACATGGAAACACCAACATGCTATTAGGTATAGTAAACATTTCAATCTACCCACATTCTTTATCTTTGTCCTTATTCAATATTGCAGATTTCCAGTTTCTTCAATTCCAAGACACAATTTTTTCCTATATAAACATCTCTAAAAATGGCAGGAGTCGGAGAATCAAAGGCATATATTACAAATTCTACCTATTGGTGTCGATATTGAAATGGGTGTGTGTGTGAGAGCCTTACAACTGAAAAAATATGGTAAATCATATATTTTCCAGGATCTCTTAGAAAAACTTCCTACATTTTCTGTGACACTGTGGTTACTAATACCCACCCCCCCCTTTAAAAAAAGAACACTATAGATTACTTTACCTTAATTGTACCTTGGCTGTTAGCAGCAATTAGCACATTAGACTCCTGCAAAAGAGGAAAACACATCAATGCTACATCACATATAAATCTTGGATTGTTAAATATTAACCAAAACAAGGTAGGAAAACTCCATGCAGAAATTTTCACAACCCTTTGTATAAGTTGAGCTCATGTATAAGTCATGAGTCAAAATTATGGTTTTTGATATGACGGTCACGGAGAGAGGAAAGCATTAATGTTGACTCAAAGGACCAGCCATCCCTGGCCACCACCTCCTGCATGGCCACCATCACATCTAATGTGCACCCTAATTTAGGTGACATAAATTAGCCCAAAATGGTATGCATTAGAATCAAGTAAAGATGGTAATCCTCTTAAGATGGTCCCTATGTGGACCAGTGAATGTGTTGTTCTGTGGGATAGAGAGCAAACCCTCTAACAAACTTAGTAGGAACAGGCAGACACAATTGGACAAAGGGGACAAACAAGAAGGATACTAGGACACATTTAGAGAATACATTAACCTCTGAACTATTTCATTATTCATAACTTTTGTAAAGCCTTATTTACTTATTCTCTTGTATTTTTGCTGTGTCTAGGCCATCTTCCCCCTATTTTTCTTTTGTCAGAGATAAGCCTGAGTTTTACATCATTTCTACTATCAGCAAGGTTGACCAGTACATCCATTTCACATGCTACTGCTTCAAAGTCATTGCTCCCACAGGACTCAACTATGGTCTCATCTACACTGTCATATATTGCAGTTCAATGCAGGTAAACTGCATTCTGGAACTGCATTATATTGCAGTGTAGATGCGGCCTAAGAGCAATGAGATCTAGCACTTCAGCATAAAACATTAAAATTATCACCATACTGATGTATACTTTCAAAATGTTATATATAACATTATGTAACAAAATTTGAACACTTTTCTGTTCCTAGTTCAAAGTGTTATTTCCTGTTTAATTGTGTGGTACTACTTTGAAAGCAGTAGTTATAATCCAAAAACTTTGTTTCTGTGGCTGTCACAAATTATGTTGAATTGGTTGAGACTCTGAGATATTAAATGAAAAACTATAGCAAAATGTGTTGCAGATGTTCCACAAAAGCAAAGTTTTTTAAAGTTTAATAAGCTTTTTCCATGTTAGAACCAATTAGGAAATGACATTTATAACCGAGGAACAAACATCATGTTACATAGTGTTATAGTAACTTTAACTTCCGCACATATAACTTTAACTTTAAATAACTTTAACTTCCGCACATATCTCTCACAGCAACGTTATCCATATTAATATAATTCCCTTTCCTTTTGCACTTTACACCATTTCTTTTTATGATATATCACACACACACATTACATTAACACTTTATTTATTTATTTTATTTATTGCAGTTACTTATACCCCGCCCTTCTCACCCCCGAGGGGGGACTCAGGGCGGCTACTTTACACAATTTAATACAAATATTTCCACTTTCTAAGCTACATTCTATAACATTTATCAAGTAACTGATCATTTATGATTAATTTACCACATTCATATGGTTAATTTGAACTATATAAGTGTGACATCAAAACATTTTAGTAGAACACTAAACCTTTCAAAAGTCAAAGGTGGTTACAAATTAACATGTATGACCCTTCTTACCAAGTATTAAATAAATAAAATGGTTTCCCAAAAATCAGCTTCACAATTATTAAAAGATAAATGGAATGAATGCAAGACAATAATCCAAAACATCTATTGCTTACAGTAGCTACCATATTTAATTACATAATAGTCACAATTTTCCCATTGGGGCGGGGGTGTGATTGCTAAATGATGAATTTTTTTTTTGCAGTTGAGAGAGGTCTCATAGCTCTTGCTCCTTTTCCTGCCCATGTGTCTTTTGATCCTGTGGGTTCCTTCAGCCATTCTCCGGCTCACCATACCACACAACATATACGGTTCCTGCCCAGCTTACTTGTCTGAACATATCTCCCTCTATGATACACCCCGGAGCTTAAGATCATCAGGGAAGGCCCTGCTCTCTATCCCGCCACCCTCGCAAGTGCAATTGGTGGGGACGAGAGGCAGAGCCTTGTCAGTGGTGCCCCCCCCCCCCCCCCGTCTGTGGAACATACTCCCCAGTGAAATCAAGTTGGCCCACCTCTCTCCTCTCCTTTAGGAAAAAAAAAAGCTCAAATCATGGCTGTGGGACCATGTATTCGAGTAGCAGGCCTAGCAGTTGACAATGGACAAACCTCGGACTGCGACTCTGGACGCTAAGTTGGATTTGGTGGTTGTATTGTTGTTTTATAATGTTTTAATGGATATTTTATAATTTAATGTTTTAACTAATGTTTAACTAATGATTATATTGCTTTTGTTTGTTTTGGGATTTTTTTTTTTTTTTGGTGTTGGCATCTAATGGCTGCCGGTTGTGAGCCGCCCTGATCCCCCTCTCCCACGCGGGTTGAGAATACAGTAAATTTCTCAGTTAACTGGAACTCAAACAATCAGAATTCTCAATCAACCAACAATTTTAAAAAAGAAATAATACTATAAATAAAAATTAAAATACACATATAATGCAGCAAAACTTACATTAAGTTAAGTTTGTCTTTGTCTTAATGTATTTCAATATTAATATCAAGTTTATGGTATGATATAGTATTAGTTAGGCCTATTTTTAATATTAATTAATATTAACTACATTTATCCGGCCTATACCAACCCACACGAGTGCTGGTTAACTGAGAGTCTAATGTATACATGTGTATTACTATAATGCCAGATTTTTGTTTAAAAAAAAACCCAACACTTTTTTATTCTTGTTCTTCAATACTTCCTTCCAATGTTCAGTAAGACTGCTAATATGGATATTCCAAAATTAAATCAAATTTAATTACATGTTATTTAGTAGATTGATTGATTACAAGTAAGATTATTAACTAAAATTATTGATTTAGTTTCCAAGTAAATAAGTTAGAAATGGAGAAGATGATATGAGGAAGAATGTTGCGAACTTTATATCTAGACTGATTTGTATCAAACCATGCAGTTAAATTTTGAGGCAACTGTGTTGAGGGGTTGCTATTGTTCGCTTTCATACTGCTTCCTAAGATTCAGCCATTATATTTATCCACTGGAATTCTGTAAAGAAATTATAGGATTTTCTTGCTAACATTAACATTGGCAAAGCAATTGACCTTTGGGCAAGCCAGACAATACAGGATCTTACTCACTGATGTATGAAGACCCAATATTGCTGCTCTTTGCAATCTCTGTATATGGATATCTTCTCAAACACACTGCAATAACCTGAAGTATTATTTTACAGACTGGATAGTTAATTAGGTAGGCTTATATAACTGACTGATTGACATGATGGTATTGAAATTTAATAATTAAAGGTTAAATCAACTGAGAACCTTCACCATCATCCTCATTAGAGGGTAGAATATCAACTCTAATTGTAGTATTAAAGCAAAAGTTTGATTAGTGGAGACAGGAAAGGGCTTATCCTAAGACCCCTGCCTACTTTTTTTCCCCGAACCACTGCATACTTTCCCAATCAGATCTGATGCTTGGGAAGGACAGGATTTAGTCTCCTCTTAAATAAACAAACAACTCAAACCAAAATGAAAAAGGATTCATCCCCCTGAAGGGCACTGAAAGTTTCTAGTTCTTGGCTGCCTGTAGCCCTGATAACTTCAATTCAAATAGTAATAATCTGCAATATTTCAGGGGAGGCCTATTTGTCATAATTTAATCGAAAAATCATTAAGAAATACTTTAAGTGGACACTGAGAGTTAAAGTATTTGAGTTAATCCAAACTATTTGTTGCAATCCTTGCCTTTCCTGCAGGCATACCCAGTCAACTTTGAATAATTAGTTTTAGGTTGCATTCTTTTGCTATTTTATGTTGATCTTTGTACCCTGTGTCTGATGGATTTTTAAATTTTTTTTTATTATGGTGTGTTTTGATATATGTACATTATGTTCATATGTTTTTCATTTTGTTGCACCCCATCTCCAGCCGAAAGAAGAGGTAAGAAATATACATATTATCATCATCACCATCATCATCATCATCATCATCATCATCATCAGGCTTGGTTGATCAAAAAATGGTTCAAAACTCGTTTTGGATGTAGGGGGTGCTGGTGGTTCGATTTGGAATTGAATTCTGATTTTTTTTCCGAAAAAAATCAGAACTTTCCAAAATTTCTGAATCGTTTTGTTGATGCCGGACGTGATTGCACAAAGTGCAAAAAGTATGGGATTTGTACTGTCTTTTTAGGCAACTCACAGCAAACAAAGGAAATAACAAATAGCCCTGAGAGCTTTTGGGGCCTTGTGAGCCGATTTCACAAGTTAGAAGAGTATAGGCTCTAAAGTATGGGCTTGTAGTATTTTTCTAGGCAACATACAGCAATCAAAGAAAAATAAAAACAGCCCTGAGAGCTTTTGGGGCCTTGTGAGCTGATTTCACAAGTTAGGGAGGTTATAGACATGAAAGTATGGGATTTCTAGTGTCTTTTTAGGCAACTCACAGCAAACAAAGAAATAACAAATAGTCCTGAGAGCTTTTGGGGCCTTGTGAGCCGATTTCACAAGTTAGAAGAGTATAGGCTCTAAAGTATGGGTGTGTAGTATCTTTCTAGGCAACACACAGCAATCAAAGAAAAATAAAAACAGCCCTGAGAGCTTTTGGGGCCTTGTGAGCTGATTTCACAAGTTAGGGAAATATAGACATGGAAGTATGGGATTTCTAATGTCTTTTTAGGCAACTCACAGTAAACCAAGAAATAACAAACAACTCTGCCCTTTTTGCCTTGGAAGCTGATTTCACTACTTTATGAAGGAGAGTTTGTGTTCAAAGAGTCGCTTGAATTGATGGGAGATCTAGTTCTCTTGAGGCAATGTGCAACACAAACTAAAAAAAACAGAGGCCAGAGAGACCAGCTACAAAGTTGGCTTTTGAAAATGTTGGAGTGAGTGCTCTGGTTCCTTCGTGTTGCTCCTTCCACCCACGCCACTCACCCACACACCACCCTCGTGGTGCCCACCCATCCCAAACCCCAACAACAGGAACAACACACAAGTGGCAACACAGGCTGCCCACTGCCCAGCCAGCCAGGCACAGCAGGCTACAGCCCTTCTTCCTTTCTGCTTGCTTGCTTGCCTGCTGTGCTTTTTCCAACCTCCCTTCAACACAACCTCCCTTCCCTTTGTCTTTCCCTTCTCCCTTCCCTTCCTGGCTCTGAATGAGCTTCTGAGCCACGTGCTCCCCTTTATGTACAGCAATGGCTGCCAGTGCTGAACCCCCCCCCCCCCCCAAAAAAAAACTTCTCCCCTGATTGGCTGGGAGGCAAGGAGCCCCCCAGTCTCCCAGCAGGCTGAAAATACGCTGGATCATTTCCGACTCACTTCCTGAGTCATTACAAAAATGGTGGAAAAAGCTTCGGAAGGGCAAAGGGACTTACGGGTTTTTAAAATGCTTCAAAATCACTTCAAAAAGGTAACTTTAACAAAATTAATACGAGTAACGAGTTATCCGACGCGGCTCAATCCATGCCTAATCATCATCACCACCACCACCGCTATGCTTCTTAACTCTTTTGGACTGCCAGTGTAAATCCAGCAAGTCTTCCTGAAGAAAAAAATGGACCCATCCTATTGTTATAGCATTTTCTAAAAAGCTACATATCTAGTTACTTAAAACTAACATTATCTTGTCCTAACAGTCAAAGAGTGTGGTTTTATTGTCATCAACTAGCTGTAACAATGGCTGAAGAATTTAAAATTTAACAGACCCAAAAAATGCTTACTGAATGATATGACCATTCTCATTTACACACAAATTTTCACTTTAAGAAGGTTGAAAGGACGGAGAAAAAATAATAATTTCCTTGCACCGGAGGTCTATTCAGCTTACACTTTCACTAATAACCATAATTAAGAACCCACACATTACATTCCCCTTTTCATTCCAAGCTCCTGACTGCACCATGTCAAATTAAACACACATTAATAAAAATAAAGAGCGAGGAGGAAAATTAATTAAGTTTAAATCAGGTCACAACTATTGTTAACTCATGCAGAATTTTCTCTTCAAGAACAAATGCATATAAACACCACCATCAGCAATACTCTGAGCAATTTGGGCATTTTCACAATTAAGTTAATTTAGAGGAAGTTTGTTTAATTCAGGTTTTTTTCTGCTAAATTGACTCTGACGAAGTATTAGTGAACAGAAATGCTTCAATTGAGCTGATTTTTCAGACACATAAATGTTATTCCTATGCTTCCGGATTCCACAAGAAACTCAAGACTACATTTCTTTTAAGAATCAAACCAATCTTAAAACAGAGTGCATTCAGGAGTTGTTTAATGGGTTGCATAGTTACACCCATACACCCCAGCTTCTGGAAACATCAAATGCTAAAATCAGGACTAGTTATTTTTTAAATCCTCTTAATCAGTGGTTCTCAACCTGGGGTCCCCAGATATTTTTGGACTACAACTCCCAGAAATCCCAGCCAGTGTACCAGCTGTTAGGATTTCTGGGAGTTGAAGGCCAAAAACATCTGGGGACCTCAGGTTGAGAACCACTGCTCTTAATGATGAAACCTAAAAAAATTCAAAAATATGAGAGTATTTGGATACTTTATTCAAATTCACCTGCATTCTGTATACTTCACATGTGGTGCTACAGTCCATATGAATTATTCCTGTGCTCATGATAAATGAAAATTGTGTAATATTTCATTTTTTATCTCACAAAAAAATGGGATCTGATAGAATTGCAGTCATCTATTAAAATCCTCCAATGACTACTAATATGTACATTGGTGCCATCTGGCAACATTCCTTGGTTTTGTCCTTTCAAGCTGTTTAATTCCTACACAAAACCATTAGGAGAGGTTATCTAGGGTTTGGGAGTATATATACTGATGACATCCAACCCTCTCCCCTTTCCATTAAACTCAAAGGAAGTGAATTTGGTGCTAAATCATCGTCTTCTGTGAGTAATGGACTGGAGAATGTTGAATAAACTGAAGTTTAATCCAGAGGTGTTCCCAGAGAGTCAATTAGACAAATCAGGAAATATGGATTTGACTTGTCTTGCATAGGGTTACATCCCCCCTGAAATCTTGGCGTTGTAGCTTTAGTGTACTCTTGGATTCAGATCTGAGTCAACAGGCCCAGGTTTCAGTAGTGGCCAATGTACATCTGAGCAGCTCAAGCTAGTACACGAGCTGTGCCTATTTCTAGAAATGTAAGATTTGCCCAGGATAACAAATACCTTGATTACACCTAAGCTGGTTTATTGTAGGCTACACAACATGGGTCTACCTTTGGATGCTGGAAATGTTAGTAGTCCAAAATGTCAAGTGATACTTACTGACTACTGTTTCTGAGCATAATTAAAAATGCTTGTCAAACCTTGAAAGCTCCATATGGTTTGATGACCATATTTCCCTATATAAGCCAGCATGAGTTTAAGATTTGAGGGAGAAAACATTCTCTCAGGGCCAACACCGCCAGAAGCGGATTTGGTGAAGAATAGTGGAGAACCTTCTCCACAGTCCTTATGAGAAGCTCAGTTGGCCTTCTCTCCCCTCTTTCTACTAGCAGACAAAAATGTTTTCATTGAGGAAGGATAATTAATGTAGCAGAAGGAATTTTTAATGCAGCTGTGCTTTTGTCTTTTCTATTACACTTTAAATGTGTTTTAAATGGTTTTCACACTGTGTTTTAATAGAATGGGTTATTTAATTTTAAAAAATCTTTTGTACTAATAGCTTTTCAAGCTGTAGTATGGTTTAAATTGGATGCAAGATGCCTTAGCTTCCGTGAAAGAAGAAAGGTAGGATATAAAATCAATAAAAAACCCAACAAACAAATATTATGCAACATATAACACAGATTCTCCTTCTGCCCTGAATCAACAGACTTCTAGAACATGGCTTCTTAAACTGTGGGTCCTGACTCCAAATGGGATCCCCCACAGTTCAGTGCTGGGGGTCACAAAGAATTGGCAACATTAAAAAGTTTTTGAATGCCAGCCATTTACACAAATCTGTTAGGAACAATGTGCAGTGTTTAGAGTGGAGTCTGCATAGAATGGAAGAGACCTCATGGGCCATCCAGTCCAACCCCCTGCCAAGAAGCAGGAATATTGCATTCAAAGCACCCCTGACAGATGGCCATCTAGCCTTTGTTTAAAAACCTCCAAAGAAGGAGCCTCCACCACACTCCGGGGTAGAGAGTTCCACTGCTGAACGGCTCTCACAGTCAGGAAGTTCTTCCTCATGTTCAGATGGAATCTCCTTTCTTGTAGTTTGAAGCCATTCTTCCATGTCCTAGTCTCCAGGGAAGCAGAAAACAAGCTTGCTCCCTCCTCCCTGTGACTTCCTCTCACATATTTATACATGGCTATCATGTCTCCTCTCAGCCTCCTCTTCTTCAGGCTAAACATGCCCAGCTCCTTAAGCCGCTCCTCACAGGTCTTGTTCTCCAGACCCTTGATCATTTTAGTCGCCCTCCTCTGGACACTTTCCAGCTTGTCAACATCTCTCTTCAATTGTGATGCCCAGAATTAGACACAATATTCCAGGTGTGGTCTAACCAAGGCGGAATAGAGGGGTAGCAATACTTCCCTAGATCTAGACACTATGCTCCTATTGATGCAGGCCAAAATCCCATTGGCTTTTTTTGCTGCCACATCACATTGTTGGCTCATGTTTAACTTGTTGTCCACGAGGACTCCAAGATCTTTTGCACACATACTGCTCTCGAGCCACGTGTCCCCCATTCTGTATCTTTGCATTTTGTTTTTCCTGCCAAAGTGGAGTATCTTGCATTTGTCACTGTTGAACTTCATTTTGTTAGTTTTGGCCCATCTCTCTAACCTGTCAAGATCGTTTTGAATCCTGCTCCTGTCCTCTGGAGTATTGGCTATCCCTCCCAATTTGGTGTCATCTGCAAACTTGATGATCATGCCTTCTAGCCCTTCATCTAAGTCATTAATAAAGATGTTGAACAGGACCGGGCCCAGGACGGAACCCTGCTTGTGGCACTCCGCTCATCACTTCTTTCCAGGATGAAGAGGAAGCATTGGTGCGCACCCTCTGGGTTCGTCCATTTAACCAATTACAGATCCATCTAACCGTAGTTTTGCCTAGCCCACGTTGGACTAGTTTGTTTGCCAGAAGGTCATGGGGGACCTTGTTGAAGGCCTTACTGAAATCCAGGTACGCTACATCCATGGCATTCCTCGCATCTACCCAGCTTGTAACCCTCTCGAAAAAAGAGATCAAATTAGTCTGGCATGACTTGTTTTTGATAAATCCACGTTGACTATTAGCGATGACCGCATTTGTTTTTAAGTGGTTGCAGACCACTTCCTTAACAATTTTTTTCCAGAATCTTGCCTGGTATCGACATGAGGCTGACCAGGCGGTAATTGTTTGGCTCATCCTTTTTTCCCTTCTTGAAGATTGGGACCACATTGGCCCTCCTCCAATCTGCTGGAACTTCTCCCGTTCTCCAAAAACTCTCAAAGAAGATTACCAATGATTCTGAAATGACTTCCGCTTGGGTGTAGTTGATCTGGCCCTGGGGACTTGAACTCATTTAGAGCGGCCAGGTATTTCTGGACAACTTGTTTCCCAATTTGGGGTTGGATGTCCTCTAATCTCTCATCCACTCCATCTTGCTGAGTTTGAAGATGACTTTTGTGAGAAGACTGAGGCAAAGAAGGCAATTAAGTAGTTCTGCCTTTTCCCTATCCCCTGTCAGCATTGTCCCATCTTCTCCTCGAAGAGGCCCTATCGCCTCCTTGTTCTTCCCTTTTCTACTGACACAAGCCCTTTTTATTATTTTTAATGTCCCTGGCAAGCCTGAGCTCGTTTTGTGCTTTAGCCTTGCGGACCTTTTCCCTGCAGAAAATGCTTCAGCTGTACTCCTCTAAATGGAAAATCAGGCAGTTTAGCATGCCTTGCAAATGCCGATTCATTACCAGTAAACGGTTATTTTTATACACCTATATACCTGGGGTCACATAAATATTTATCAGGTGGAAAGGGTAAGTAGAGTTAAAAAGCCCTGTTCTAGAACGATTGAACAGGTCACATAGGTTATCTTCTTTTAGAGAACATTTCATTTGTTATATATGCAATAAGAAGAACTCTTTCATCAATATATGTAGTGTCCTATGAAGCCGTTGGCTTTCTTGATGCCTCTGCTGATGGACTGGAATTTACAAATGTAATTCTATTCAACAGTTTCTCTTTTGAGTCTCCCTTTGTGATTTCCTTGTTTGAGGATTGTAACCTATAAATCACTTACTGTGTAAGTGTGTATCCAAGAAGATGGAAATGCTCTACTACTGGTTTTTGGATACTGCCATTTCTAATGTCAAATTTGTATCCATTAATATCTTGCATAGAGACCATTCTGTCTTTCCAATGTAGAGTATTGCTGGCATAGGATGTCATGTACCTCACTGGAGGAAAAGCAAGTAAATATACCTCTGATGTTGTGACCATTGGACTCTGTAATATTTCTTCCAGAGTAAATGTGGGGACAGAGCTGGCATCCGGGTTTGTGGAAGGGCCTTGTCCCTGCATTAAATTCAATTTAATGTATCTGATCATAAATGAGTAATTGTTTAAGATTTAGTGCTTGTCTGTATGCCAATAAAAGCCTGCCTTTTAAACCTTGTGAGATGGCCCTGATATTCTCCAGAATTGGCTGATGATACATTTGAGGCTTAGCTCTTCCTGGCTTTTCATGTGGGCAGGCATGGAGACAAGAGACATACATTTTGTGGTACAGCAGCATGTCTGTCTTATTGTGCTATATAAAGGTGTTTCTGTCATCCATCCTTGTTTATGAACAATATTTTTGATGTCCATATAATCTCCCAGTAGTTTCCAAGGATAAACAACTGGGGGAGTGGAGAAGCATGCTGATCTACTTACAGCAAGCAAATTATTGACAGGAAACTGAGATGTAGGCCAGTGGAAAATGCATTATTTGACACATTTTGCTTTGCTCTAGGTTTCCATCCACTGGAAATTTTAAATCATGGCATAGGCCTAACACGGATCTAAACAAAGTTTATTGGGTTTTTTTTTATTTCATATATTCTGACACAGACATAAATGCTCCATACTGCAGATAACCATACTCAGAGGTATGAACTTGAAGCAGTTATTTTCTAAGCAATTCGATTGTTGAATTATGATATAATTACCAAATAGTGTCCTTAATGTATTTGGCCTAATTTACATAATTAAATTGCTTATATGTTCAATAATGATGATGATAATAATAATAATTTGTTGGCATCTAAGTAGACAGAACTGAGACTAGATTTCTAACATATTTTAGAAGGGAATCAACTTTAAGACAAGTAAGGCAGAAGCATAAGATGAGCTACCCCTCAATTAAATGTTGATCTAGAATGAATATATATATATATATATATATATATATATTCTATATCAACATTTAATTGAGGGGTCGCTCATCTTATGCTTCTGCCTTACTTATATATATATTGGTTTTGGATTATGTCCACCTGATTCCTCCTTCTCTGCATCCTATCCCCTAATAAGGTTTCAGCATGACTGTTGTTCTGGGCAGAACCTGGAAAACTTACTTTGTTGCACTACAAATCCTTGCATTCCCCAGAAAGTATGCTGATTTATAATACAACTGCATCTATTCCATGAAAAATGAGGTAAACAAACATGGGTCTTAGGTTTGTTATCCTGTGAAAAAAAATAACCAGAGTTCTGATAATTCTACTCTTAGGTAGAAAGTCAACCCTAGAAAGCAATGGCAAGGAAATGCTAGTTGGACACTTGGCTATTTATGTTATGATGTCTCACAAATACCATCTTGTTTCTATTGCTTTTTCAATATCTACATGATATTTTACTCTGACAATTCCACCATAATTCCATCATTCCTAGCTAAGTCATTCACTAAAATCTGACAAATAGTAGACATTTCCAGTACAATTTGCAAAATAAATAAATAAAATGGAATGATTGTGATCTCCTGGAACTACCACTGAATGCCACCAAAGACTTTCTGGTAGGACTCATTCAACTGTAGTTAGGACCTGCTCTCTGTACACAAGGTGAAGCTGTTACAAAATTATGGTATCCGATTCTAATTTTAGATGGTAGGAGCAAATATTTATCCATTGGAAGATTTGGGCAAATTATGATTATTTGTAACATCATACTTCATATCAATAAGTGTTGCACAATTAAAATATTAAAGCCCTTTTTGTTTTAGCCACAATTCAAACAGCAGGATCATATAAGAAAACAAAATAACATATAAAACAGAGCTGTTGGCATCATTCAAAGTACCTATGGCATTAAAAATAAGAATAGAAAGCTTTTAAGCTGAATCATGCAAGTACCAAATGCTTTTTTTTTTTACTTATTTAATTACATCCTACTACAAACAAAGAAATGATAAAAGAAGCATGCCACCATTAGAAAGGCCCTTATTAATTTTTCACATCTTAACCTTTCGGAAAAAGTGGTTGTAGCTGATGGAGTTTTCGTTACGACAAAAGTGAAAAAGCCAAGTATGGGGGAAGGGTGCTTTTCACTGTTTTTATTTCTCCAAATCATATCTGCCTGAATTTATTTCCTGTTTAGAAGCCACTATTTGGGGGCAGGATTTCAAATGACAAGTGAAATATGTTTTCAAGAGAACTGTTTGAAGTGGCAAAGCCCACTGAAGTTTACTACTTCAATGATGAGTAATTAAGCATTTGCCTCCTCCACAGATATGACACTTGAGCATTTTGCACAAAAGTCATCCTTGAGCTGCCTTACGTTATTCAAACTGATGTTGCTGCTACCTGAACTGAAAGGAAATCTTCAATACCATGAGACAGTTCAAGTACCTGTTCATCACTGAACTCAAGATGAACCAAATAAATGCCCTGGCAAAGCTGTTTTAAGAAAACGATCTTTCAAATATATATAACTGGAAGAGAAATCAGCAAAAAATGTTTACCCCATCTGGCAGCGCCCTCCAGCACACAGCACTGACAAATTCATTTGTGTCATCCTCCTTACGATCCTTATCCAAGACACTTTTGACAGTATCGAATTTGAAGGTTAGTAGTGTCTTTGAGAGGCCCTTGTAGTACAGGTAGAGGGAATTATTTTCACTTCCTATAATCAAAAGTAAAAATATAGATGCAGGTTGACAATATCCATAGGTTTGTAAATATTTGTTTTAACTGTTCTATAAACTAACTGCTAAAACAGAGAACTCAAAGGCAGGAATGAGTAAGACGACCATGGCTGTATAACACACCTAAAACTTATTATAGTCAATCCTTCTAGAAATGCATTATTCAGGAAGTATAGTGAATTATTAAGGAAGTGTGAAAGGCATTGGCTTTCAAGGACAATACAGATTTATGATGCATACAATCCAAGAAAAAGTATCGTACCCTATTATGTAATGGCATGTTCTATGTTCTGCTATGACCCAAAGCTTCTTAAACTGTACATCACAAGATCTATTTGGGTCCCCTTACTGAATATGGGGGTTGCGAAAGATTTGTGCAGGCTGCCACCTAGTGGCTGTGTTAGTCATTTACATGAATCCAGGAGAAAAAAAGAGATCCAACAGAGTATATTCTACCACGTGAAGCTGCAAACTAATGCTGAAGATGCTCTATATCTTGCAATATCAGGTATTTAACTAAGATTTAATTTTTTTTACTTTAAAATGCAAAAATATATCAATCTCAATAATATGCAAATCCGTCTTAATCTTTAATGAATGGTAAAATTATAAACAACAACATTTTATTATTTATTTACCACATTTATATGCCGTCCTTCTCACCCCGAAGGGGACTCAGAGCGGCTTACAAGATATACATACATACAATATATTATATTAGTAGCATAGTACAATATCAGTATTATATATTACTATATTGTACTATACCATTATATTGTAATATTATTAGTAATATTATGGTCTGAAGTCCCTTTTACTCCAAAGGTATACAAGGTTAACAGCAGCCAACTGATTAGACACATCGTTGGAGAAAAATTACAACATTTAAAACTGCTTGGAATACAGGGTTAAAACTGCTTATAAGTATCCAAAAGAATTGTTTTAAAATAAAATTCTTTATGATTTAAGTATATAAATAGGTATACAAATCAAACATTTACTGATATTAAATCATAAAGAAATTTATTAAAAACAATTCTTTTGTATACTTATAAGCCAACATCCTATGAGGATTATCTTAAAGAACTGGGCATGTTTAGCCAGCAGAAGAGAAGGTTGAGAGGAGACATGATAAACATGTATAAATATGTGAAAGGAAAAGAAAAGCAGGCTTGTTTTCTGCTGCCCTGGAAACTAGGGACTCAGAGCAATAGGTTCAAATTACAAGAAAGGAGATTCTACCTGAACATTAGGAAGAACTTCCTGACCGTAAAAGCTATTCAGCAGTGGAACTCTCTGTCTCAGAGTATGGTGGAAGTTCCTTCCTTTTAAACAGAGGCTGGATGGCCATTTGTCAGGGGTACTTTGTGCTTGTCCTGCAGGGCAGGGGGTTGGACTAGATGGCCCACATGGCCCCTTAAACTCTATTATTCTATTATTCTAATTTTCAAATATTTTAGAGAGATGGAATGAATAGTTACCACATTCTCCAAAGTTTTGGCATTATAATAATTTTGCTTTTGAATAAACATGAAAAACATAAAGAACAAATTCTCTACAATTGGATGGATTGGATGTTTCATATTATTTTGTTATCTTTTGCTTTAAAAATAGCCAGTTTATCAGCTATTAGGATTTCTGGGAGTTGAAGGTCAAAACATCTGGGGACCCACAGGTTGAGAACCACTGCCATAAGGCTTATGCCTTTTTAACAGGATGCAAGTCACAATTTTCTGTATTCCTACAAAGCATTGTGCTGGACCTTCATTAAGATTTGAATCACACAGAAGATTATTGGTCCCTCTATGTCACTTACCACAGGCGATATAGTCTCCATTAGAAGCCAGACCTACAAAATTCTTCTCATTGATATGACCCTTAAAGGAGCGCAAGCAGTGTGGCTTCCCTACGTTCCACAGCTTTAGCTGACTGTCTGTTGACCTGAGAAAAGACAGATACAAACTCTGGCTAATTTATACGTTGCCACCGTGTGTCAAAGTATTATGAAGGCCATTCAATTAATATATAGACATGTCTTAGCAAAAAAGCCATGACATTGATAGGTATCACAGTCTACCTTGGGTAAATCAGAAAGCAGATTTCCAAAATGATGTGCTCATTACATTATGAAGCAATGTATTTTGTATTCATCTGCCAAAGTTCTTTAAAAGTGTGATTTGTACCCACAAACCCATTGTCCCTCTTTGAATAATCTATTTTGATTTTCAGATAACAGAATATCCAAATCTATCAAAAGCAGCACTGCAACAAAACAACTGAATGAAATGATCAGAACATTAGTAATAATTGAATGGTCATGTGCTTTTACAATATCAGATTTCTATAGAATATTTATTTATTTATTTCAAACACTTGTACCCCACCCTTCTCAACCCCCTGGGGGGACGGACTAAGGGTGGCTTCCAATTGGCCATAATTCGATGCCACATAATAAAAATACAAATCACCAATAATTATAATTCGACATTTTTACCTTCTTTCTAAAAGTGAGGAGGGATGACGATGACCTAATCATTACCCGGGGAGTGATTTCCCCAGGAGAGGGGCCACCACTGAGAAGGCCCTGTCCCTTGTCCTCGCCAAGCGTGTTTGAGACAGAGGCGGGGTCGAGAGCAAGACCTCCCCAGAAGATCTTAAATTCCGAGGTGGGATGTAGAAGGAGATAGGCAAGTAGTGGCTTGCTTATGGCTTAAGATCATCATATCACCATAGGCGATCGAGTATAACTGTCTTTCATGGTTAGAGTATTGGTAGTGAGTCTATAAGTTAATGCGGAGACCTATTCTGGATCCAGCTATGATCTTACAAAGGTTGATTTTGTTCCCTACATTTTTATTGGAGCTGTCATGCAGTGAAAATAATATCCATTGTTTCTCTGGAGGGGCAGAAGCCATTCTGGGATTCAGGGAGGATGTCTTCTAAAGGTGGTTTGAGGTAATTTTGATAATTTCCACTGTATGTTCTTTCTCCCTTTTTGAAAAGGGTGAAGATAATGGCATCCTTGAAGTCCACTGGGATCTTCTTGGTCACCTACACTTTTTCAATAAACTTGTGGAGTTGTTGCATCAGCTCAGGCCCACTTACTTTAAAGATTTAAACAGGAATCCCATCAGATCCACTAGCTTTGTTATTTTGAATTGGTTTATGGCACTACTAACTTCCTCCAAACTAGGCAGTGTTGCAAGCTCATTCTGTTTGTTTTTTAGGAATCTGCGAGATCTGCCTCTTCAGCCACGTTGGAACTGTAGTTATGGCTTTTCATTTTGAATGTGTGATCATCTGTTCTAGGAAAGTATCATCCAAGTCTGGCTTGGAGGTCCGTAATATACCCCATAATGCCATCTCTGTTATTTCTTTCCCCAATTTTTACTTAGAAATTCTCAACTTGGTTTTTTGGATTTTCATCATGGATCTCTTCATAGATGTAAACATCTTTTATATACAATGCTACTCTTTCCTGTGTACATGGGATACACATACACATCTAGATCCAATGTACAAATCAAGTATTTGGGAATTTTGGAGAAGAAACTAGAAGCATAGAAACTTGGCAAAAACATAAATACTTACGCAGAGACTATTTCCTCTCCACTAACAAACTTTGCATATGAAACAGCTTTGCGATGCCCTTTGAAGACCATAATTGGTTGTTTAGTGTTCCGAAGATCATAGTAGTGAACACAGTGATCTGGGGAAAGATATATGGAAAAGAAAAGATATTAACATTATTTGTTACCTAGTTATCAAATATTACTGCAAAGAAGAACAGAGATATTGAACCAAGTCAAATTTTGTTCTAGACAAAGTTTTGTTAGTCAAGCATAAAGACTGCTGTGGTGGGCAGTTAGCTCCTGATCAAGTAAGTTCTTACCCACCTGTTTCTGTTTTTTCTTGCCTAATGAGAACACACTTCTGTTATTATAAAAGCAGTTCAACTCATAACTGCCCCAAAGCAATTATTTCACAGTTGCTTTTAAAGTGCTACTACCACATAATCAGAATACTGTACTACAGAACTTCCAGTACATTTTATTTTCTATCAAAATAAACCAAAACAGAAGCTAGGCACCAGAATCTTGGAAGGTTATATTCCAAAACGTATATAACACCCTCCCGTGCTCATATACTTAATTGTTTTAATTAGACATTTCTATAGTGGACAGAAATACTGACCACAAGCAAGAAAACCTATGTTTCATAGAAAGATATTTGTGGATAATATGGAAAGTCACATCTAGGTAAGTGGTTCCCCCCCCCCTTATTTTTTTGGTCGTGGAACCCTTCAGAAGATAAAGTACCCTTAACTGTATACCTAATTTGTTTTTCTCAAAATATAAATTATTTATCATTTCCCAGAAAAAGGAAACTCCCAGCAATATGTCCCTAATTGCACTTTATTAGTGATCTAGGACTGTCTGTACGCCCCATTCTTTTCCGAAATTCTATCCTAGTTATATTTCAGCTGGTGCTGCTCAGCATTATTTATAAAATTTTAATCATTACATTTGGCCCAGCCATATTTTTAAATGTTATTGTGTTATTGCTAATGTTTACTGCCTATTTTTTGTTTATGAGTTTTATTTTATTGTTTTGTATTACTGTTGTTGTTTTTGCTGATGTATTGTGGGCTCGGCCTCATGTACAAATAAAGTTATTATTATTATTATTATTATTATTATTATTATTTATGCTATTTCAAATACATCTCCCAATTTCCTATATTACATCCATTTTGGAGGAAATTTCCATCTATTTTATGAATAATATCCCAATATCACAAAATTGTACAAGAAAAAATAATAAATAAATATGGATTCAATGTGAAAAATAGACTATGTAGGAATTGCTCTTGTAATGAAATGATGAAATGTGCAGCCAGTAACTACATATCTCATGGCAACAGTTGTCGCACAAATTTGTTATTAATAAGACTAAATTAAACAGTTGGAGGGTTGTTGTGAGTTTTCCGGGCTGAATGGCCGTGTACCAGATGCATTCTTTCCTGATGTTTTCTGGAACATGGCTATACAGCCTGGAAAACTCACAGCAACACAGTGATTCCAGCCATGAAAGCCTTGGACAATACATCAAATAGTTGGCCTCATATGGTTTTATTTTAAATTCTATTTTCAATATTTTTTCATGGAATTCTACAATGTTTTTGTGGAATCCTAGGGATTTCTGGAGCACTGTTTGGGAACCGCTGCTCCAGATCATTACAGCTTATGGCAGCAAATCTTTAGTTCCTTTTTTACAGGCTATGTTCTGTAAAAAAAAAGAAATGTTTATTTGTGGCTTCTATGCTTAAAATATTAATTAAATTCTATTTGAAAACCACTCTTTCTTCTAGTTAGAAAACCTAGTACTTATAACAGGAGTCATATTCAGAGTGGGCCAATTCTCATGCATCAAACTATAACAGGATCAATAACAATGACAGGACATGAATAAACTACTGGATTGTTGTAGACAGGGAAAAGGTGGAATGCGGCAGAAACATCTGTTTGCAGTTTTGAATAAGCTTTCCAAATTCTGCAACAAACAATCAAAAGCCTGATGACACATGACCACAGCTCAGCATGCCTGTTTGTATAGTCAATATGATCAATCAATTTCTCTTGTGGTCAGTAAGAATCCAGGGAACAGTATGTTGAGCGAGTCCTAAAATTAATCACTGGTTCATTGATTGTTTCAGCAGCTATTCTCTATTCCCAACAGAAGTTTCATTATGATTTTATTAATCCCAAGTCATAATTTTAAAGAACCGCAGCAAGTATAATGGTCATCACATTCATTAATGACTGAACAGGTGGCCATATTTCCTAATGAAAGAGATTCTCTTTCCCTCTCAGACCATATGGACCTTTCACTGAACAAGATAAAAGTACTATCTGCTACGAAAGCCAAGATCTTAAAGCAGGCTAAATGAGAGAAGAAAAATCACATCAATCTCAAATTGATTTACGAAGTCTGAAGCTGTTCACAACCGGCACAGTTCCAGCCAATCTTGTCCATCTTGAATTGTGTGTTTTCATAGTTCCAAAATATTCAGGCAATTCCAATAATAATGAGTGCCAAAGGAGACCAAGAAAATAATGAAAGTTTTGCCGCCAATCTTCATTGAGCTTACCCCATTAGTCTTTCCGTCATGTCAGCAAGGAACTTTAAATGAAAATACATCAACTGACTTACAATACACTATACACTTACAATACACTGCTGAAAATCAGATCACCCTGAATAGAATAACTTTATTGTCATTGTACATCATAAAACAAAATTAAATCAAATATCATATTCCGCATAGGCACATCTAATCCATTTGTGTGAGTCACAGAAATTATGAAGAGGATTTTTCATTGTTGTAACTGCTCTATACTTTTAGCTGTAGACTCTCAGTTAACCGGAACCCATGGAGATTGATAGATGCCAGATAAACGTAGTTCCTGGTTGCTTGAGAATTACTATTAAAATAGGCCTAAGTAGTGCTCAGGGGCGGCTCAACCCATTACGCAAAGTAAGCATTTGCAGTATAGTTGATTTTACCCAGGGGCGCTCTTGGGGGAAAATAGACCTTGACATATGCGAATTGTAGTTACTGGGATGTATAGTTCACCTACAATCAAAGAGCATTCTGAACTCCACCAATGATGGAATTGAACCAAATATGGCACACAGAACTCCCACGACGAACAGAAAATATATATCAGTGATTGGTTTGGGGGGGGGGGCAAAATACTGTTTGCTTACCGTTGAACGTTACCTAGGGCCGCCTCTGGTAACGCTATATCCTACTTTCAGGGCTGTAACCAAGAGCGGTGGGGGGGGGGGGTGTCAATTTTTCAGGTTAAAAAACTCTGGTTCTCATTGCTACAGGCCTTTGCCCCAAGGAGACACCCTACAATTTGGACAGTTACTGCCCTCGGTGGATATCCCAGCAGAGCATAAGGGCCGATCAGGCTCATGGCCTAACAAACTAGAATGCATCAGATCTGCTCTGTTCTGGAAGCTGTGAAGTCATACTCTCTTGACCTCAGAGCAAGGCACAGACACACTATTGGAAGTATAAATCTTCATAATGTGACCGACTGCCTAGTTTGGCGAGGGAATCAACTCTCCCCCCCCCCCCCCGCCCCCAATTTTTTTTTCTGGCTACAGTACTGCCTACTATACCATACCATTAACATGAAATACAGTGCTTAAAAGCAAATTAAGACAAATAAAGACTTAATATAATACAGTTTTACTGCATCATAGATTATTATTTAAAGTATTATTTCTTAAATGTTTTGCTGGTTGTTTGAGTTCCAGTTAACTGAGAGTTTACTGTATATTTATTTATTTAATTATTTAATTATTCGAACTTATATGCCACCACTCCCCTGGGGCTCGGAGCGGCTTACAAGAATGACTAAAATCTAACACAATTTAAAACAATTTAAAAACAGCAAATCAACAATCAAAGGCCTGTCGAAACAGGTATGTCTTGCATGCCCTGTGGAAAGCTAATAAGTCCCGCAAGGCACGGAGATCAGTAGTGCCATCATGAATTTAGCTTTTAAAAACAGCATTACTACAGGAAAACTGTGAAATGTGAATGTGGCTGGCAATCAGTTTCTGTAGATAACAATGTCCATTTTCATCAACACTGGCAAAGCAAACAAGTATTCTACTGTTATGCCAACAAGTTAAGTATTTCTCATTTCATTTGTTCTCATCAGTTTACGTATATAAATCTTGGGGAGCATTTTTTCAGCTGAAATGCAATACTTTTCAAATAAGTTGGAGGGGGGGGGGAGTGTTAACTTAAATCACCAGCCCCCTTAAACTATGATACCAAGTGTATAGTGTTCTTAAGAACTCTCTTTCTCTCCCGCTACAAGAATAAAAGTTAATTGTATAATTTCCTTTGAATTACCCACTGTTAAAAAGAATTTATAATGTTGGACAGATAAGACTAGAGGTTAACGCATTATTATAGCATTAACTTGTAGACTTATTTTTCAGGAACATATGTTATTCTGTTCTTGTTCAAATTCTTTTTAGCATTTAAAGACTGCCATCTGCATCATCTTTTTCTTAATGAACTTTATAATGTACTCAATTCTTTCTTTTCTCAAATGCTTTGTCCTTTTGATCCTGAAATCCTCCACAATCTTTCAATTCCTGCTGATTTGCGAGAACAGTATGATGTTTGCCTAATGCCTAGGAGAGCAGCAATAATACTCAAATCTTAATTACAATGCATCTGCAAAGGCAATCCATAAGTATAGTGGTTTTCTGTGATGTGATATTATATGGAGTCATGTTGTTTATTACAGAAATGAGACCTTGCACTTTGAGCTAAGGAATTTGATTTGATTAACAAGTCAGATAAAAAGAAGATAATTTTACCCTTCTCACTTGTGGCTGATTTAGTCACATTATTAATAATAATTCAATTTATGAAAGATTGTTTCTGATTGAAGACCTATTACCAAGATATTACTGTAGGTTTCAAAGTAGTAAGTGAAATTTAGGTCCATGCTTCTCCATCTTTTCAAAAGCCCACATTCAAGTTTCTTGGATTTCCCGTCTTCCTTTTTACTTTTTATTCCTGCCCATGCCATGTTATGCCACACCATACCTCTTGCTTCTTCAAACATTTCCCACATCCAGCTTCTTAATAGAGATCTTCTTTTCAGTTTTTGGGAAAGTATACAGACAATTTTATCTGGGTCCTTAATGATTGATCTCTAAAATAAATAGAACTAAATAGTCACTGTTGTAAGTTTATATGTTGAATGTTTTTATATTGTGTAAATGCTATTTTAAATTGTAAGTTGCTCAGAGCACCTTGGTGGAGAGCGACTAATTAAGAAATAAAGTGAAGTGAAGTAAAGCTCAAGTAAATTGGAAACTGTACCATCTAGTACAGGTATCCTCAAACTTTTTAAGCAGAGGGCCAGTTCATGGTCCCTCAGTACTGAGGGCCAGTTCATGGTCCCTCAGTATTGAGGGGCCAGACTATCGTTTGAAGAAAACAGCAACAAATTCCTGTGCACACTGCACATATCTTATTTGTAGTGTAAAAACAAAACAAAACAAAAAACAAACAAAACAATATTTAAGGTAAAGAACATTTCTAACCAACATAAACTTACCAGTATTTCAATGGGAAGTGTGGATCTGCTTTTGGCTTATGAGATAGGTTAATTTGGACTGTTGTTGTTAAGTGCCTTCAAGTTGTTTCAGATTTAGGTCAACCCTACATCTAAAGTTTAGGGTGGGGCAGGTAAATGACCTTGGAGGACTGCCTCCAGTCCACAGGCCTTAGTTTGTGGACCCCTATCTAGTGGTCTGATTTTAGTCTAACATGTTCATCATGCACAGGGCTGAGCCATAAAGTTTACCTAAAATCCAGGACACTGACTTTTCACCAGTTAGACAAACTATTTTGATCTCAAGGCCTACATCCTGTGCAGGCTGGAGGAGGGAGGCAGCCACTACACATTCTTACACTGAGTGCATTTACTCTCCCCTCAACATCTCAGCATGCAGATTTAGACTTAAGCTCACAGGCTACTGAACATGATAGTTTATATGTATACAATGATCTCTGGTACTTGATTTCTGTTAATGGTGATGATACAATTAGAATTACAGGGAACATACCACCCCTCTGCTACGTCAGCTCCACTGGCTGCCGATCCAGTTCCGAGCACAATTCAAAGTGCTGGTTTTGACCTACAAAACCCTATACGGCTCCGGCCCAGCGTACCTGTCTGAACGCATCTCCCTCTACGTCCCGCCTCAGAGTTTAAGATCCGCTGGGGAGGCCCTGCTTTCAGCCTCGCCTCTATCACAAGCGAGATTGGCGGGGACGAGGAGCAGGGCCTTCTCGGGTTGTGGCCCCTCACCTGTGGAATACGCTCCCCGGGGAAATTAGGTCATCAACATCCCTCCTCTCTTTCAGAAGGAAACACATGGATATGGGACCAGGCCTTTGGGTAATCTGGCAGACAGACATAGGACAATGACAACTAGAGTTGGATAGGATTATGACAATGCGGAATGAACTTATGGATTTTGAACTTGGCGAACGTTGATCATTGGATTGGCTTTTATTAGTTGTTATTGTATAATTGGACTGTTTTAACTATTTATAACTGTTGCTATGTATTTTATCTTACTATGTGTATTGCTGGCATCAAATTGTGCCTTTTTTTCTAAGCCGCCCCGAGTCTCCCTTCGGAGGTTGAGAAGGGCAGGGTAGAAATGTTCGAAATAAATAATAAATAAATAAATATTTGCAGCAGGATGATGGGAAGCAAGGGGAGGTGTTTATTTCACCTTCTTCAGCCTGACAGTTCCATCCCAGGCCCATGCTGTCCAGATGTGTGCCAGGAAAAAGTGGTTGGCGGCTGTGCTCTTTGTGTGCTACACAACTGTACATGTCTCTGGCTGAATGATGAAGCTGAGGATCCATTCTGAATATGAGTTTAAACCCCGATGAAACTCCGTAAAGCTTAGGTGAAACCTCATCTAAGCAAAAACTATATTTATATCACAGCAATTACACTGAACATCAGTATTCTATGTCTCAGCAGTCAAAATCAAAAGTCATGATGTTCTGCAGCTAGAATGTGTTATCAGCTGCTCATACAACACCAAAGTGCTAGGGCCAATCGGGCTTGCCCTGAAATTCTAAACACATATACTAGTATGTTCCTGTAATCATAGTGTGACATCTGATGAAATATGCATAGGACTGTGCTGTTAAGCAATTCAATAGAAACTGCCTGAAATTATATGTTTGCCCATATTTGGTGCTTAAGTATCCCCAATCCTGGAAAGTTTTAAGTCAAAAGCTCAGAACACATTCACTTTGATTGGTAAAGAAGTGTACAAGTTACTAGTACAAAATGATTTTGCAATAAACATTTTGTTAAGATTGGAATAACTGTGTTTGAAAGTATCTTAACATTCTATAAAATATTTAAGAATTTTATTTTAATCTTACTCGCATTCACTACACATTATCAATGTATAGTGCTGATATGCCTTTATAAATATTGGAAATAAACTATGAAAGTAGCGTGAACAATACAGAAATTGCAATCTGAGCCATAGTGCATAAAGAGCTGTTTTTCCTATGATAACAAGTAGCAGTGGGAGGACAGTTAGGAAAGCAGCAAAAAACAAAAAACAAAACAAAAATCAAAAAGAAACCCTGTGTTGCAAAGTATTAAAACACCAGACACATCATCCGTTCAGACAGGTAACTGGAAGTGTAATTTCATCAAGCAATTTTTTTGAGTCAATGATTAGGAGGCCCTCAAACATGACTGCAACCTTGGGAATTCCTGAAGTGGTGAGACATTATTTTCGCTAATGGAATCTGCAATAGCAGCCAATGACAGTAATTTTGTATTTAGGAGAGGGGAAATGAAGTGGAATGAAGTTTAAACATTACTCACGCATCAATAACTGTTTTTTTTTACACACTGGGCTTCTTATGAAAAGTAACTTTTTAAACGAGGAAAAAAAACAGCATTGCTTTTAGACTTGGAATTAGCAAATAATCAAAAATGTAACAAAAAGCCTGCTAAACAACCATCTTCAATTGCAGAACACTTAAATAGGAACCTTCAGTTTCATCACCTCTTTCCTATTAGTCAACCAGACAAGCTGGCTATTTAACCACTCTACATGCACATCAAAGAAGCAATATTCATTCTACCCCCTTTCACTGAACACTCATTAAAGGATAAGCTCTGATAGAACCTCTCCCATTAATGCTCATGTGCCAGATACAGTGTTGTTTCATTCCCAGCATAACGTATAAGAATGATACAAGAGGGGTTACAACAATCAGATGTTGAACATGAGAGATCCCTTTAATATCATACAATTACCATCTCATTTCCTATTTATTCTTGTTCTCAGTTAAACATTTACCTCAAGCTGGAATGTGTCCAGAGGAGGGCGACTAAAATGATCAAGGGTCTGGAGAACAAGCCCTATGAGGAGTGGCTTAAGGAGCTGGGAATGTTTAGCCTGAAGAAGAGAAGACTGAGAGGAGATATGATAGCCATGTATAAATATGTGAGAGGAAGTCACAGGGAGGAGGGCGCGAGCTTGTTTTCTGCTTCCCTGGAGACCAGGACACAGAACAATGGCTTCAAACTACAAGAAAGGAGGTTCCATCTGAACATGAGGAAAACTTCCTGACTGTGAGAGCCGTTCAGCAGTGGAACTCTCTGCCCCAGAATGTGGTGGAGGCTCCTTCTTTGGAAGCTTTTAAACAGAGGCTAGATGGCCATCTGTCAGGGGTGATTTGAATGCGATTTTCCTGCTTCTTGGCAGGGGGTTGGACTGGATGGCCCATGAGGTCTCTTCCAACTATGATTCTATGATTCTAATATAGTAAATATAAATACTACTGATATAATAATATATGATGATATATTGTTTTATTATTATGTATTTGTATATTTTAAGTTGTAATGTTTTTTATTGTAAGCCGCTTCAGTCTCCATATGGAGATATAAAGTGGGATATAAATAAATAGATATATGATGCAGTTTCAGAATGCAGATGAACGAATGAGACTTTGTTTCTATCCCGCCCTATTTCCCCAGTGGGCTCAGGACAGTTTACAACATATAGAGAAACCAACATTCAATGCCTTATAAAAAATACAAAATAACATAAACCAAGAGATAAAACCCATTATCAAATCCAGGGACCTTACCACATTAGGAAATACTCCATTTCTGAGACTGTTTGACCCATGGGTTTTGAATCAATGTCTTGACTTTTTTCAACTTATACACAAATATATAAACTTGGAGCCACCCACAAGATAAGCTACCATTTTTCTTGGTTGTTGTGTGGCCCAGACTATTACAATAGCACAATGTACCAACCAGATTCTGGGTAGAAATCAAGGAATCCGCTTTCACAGTAAGTTCCATTATCAATATCAAGAGCAAGACTAATGAGTTACTCAGTCATGCCTGATGCTAAGGGTCAAGTCCCGAGAAGATGGTGTCATAGGCAGGCTGCTGGAGACTGCTGTACTGCTTGTATAAGGACCAGAAAAATGTGTTCAACTTGGGTAACAATATTGGAAAAGTCCAAGTGAAGTAGGCCTGAAAGGGCTTAACAGCTTTGATCTCACCATTTATAATGAAACAGCTTGCTACTATATGGATTTATGCAATACTGATGCATCTGCCTGGTGAAATATGGACCATGTAGAGTAGGCAGTGATTGTACCTGACAGAGAAATAGGGATTGGGGCAGTGAGAGAAATTAACTATAACAAGCAAAGTAAATTTCAGTAAAAGAGTACAGAAAGCACTAGCTTACTCAGAAACAGAGCAAAGTGAAAATGAAAAGTGAAAGACATGATTACTGCAGTGGTCAATAAGCAATGAGTAAAGATTGTAGCATGTGGGCTTCCCAACAAAGCTTTTAGTACCACATATTTATCACAGAGGTATAAAAGCTATAAATAAAGCTGTATAAAATACATCAAGAGAAATGTGGGATTCTGAGAAAGGTTTGTAAGGAAGAAAAGATGTAGCACCATATAAATATTTTGGAAGTGAGCTCGAGGAATAAGTGGTAGTAGTTATATAACAGATGGCCAAGATAGAAAAGAAGAAGGAATAAAAGTTATACAAGTAAGAACATATCAGAATATGAGAGCGGAAAGAAAAGATGGGCAATTATATTGAGAACTTTTCTTTCGTCTTCACATTTTAGTAGTAAAGTTTCCTATATCTCTGGATATTTAAATAAAATTAAATTTGACTTATGTGCCTTGTAGAGTGGGATATTCTCTGACCAGAAGGAATATGTGTTACCTCAATGAAAGAAACAGATTGGAAAAATGTATTGTCGAAGGCTTTCATGGCTGGAATCACTAGGTTCTTGTGGGTTTTTTCGGGCTATATGGCCATGTTCTAGAGGCATTTTCTACTGACGTTTCGCCTGCATCTACCTCTGAGGATGCTTGCCATAGATGCAGGCGAAACGTCAGGAGAAAATGCCTCTAGAACATGGCCATATAGCACGAAAAAACCCACAAGAACCTAGACTGGAAAAAGGTTACTGAATATTTAAGACAAGAAAATAAGAAGATTTTGATTTAGTAGATAAGACTGGGAAAAAATAAAGAAAAAGTTTGCAAAAAAGGAGGGAAAGAAGGCAATAAAGAGGGGAAGGAGAGGAGGAGGAGAAATGAAAAAGTAAAAAGACTTCTGGAAGATGCCAGGAAGTCAAAATATCTATCTTTCTATCACTTTTATATTATATATAATTTGTTTTCTCTACTTTTTCTTTCTTTTTTCAATATTTCTCTTTTTTATTTTTTTATTATCTCTTTTTTTAAGTTCTGTCATTAATTGAAAATCTCAAATAAAGATTATTTTTTAAAAAGAAAGAAATTTCAACATCTCACCAATGGGGGAAACCTACTCACAAGACACGTACATAACTTCTGCTTCTTTACAAAATGGCTTGTTGGGGAAAAAAACATAAAAGGTCTGTCTCCTCCTACCTTTTTTTGAATAGGATAAAAATTTACTTCAATGGGGGAAAGGAATCAATTTGTTGGGATA
The DNA here is from genome assembly GCF_037176765.1 of Anolis sagrei. Classification (NCBI taxonomy): domain Eukaryota; kingdom Metazoa; phylum Chordata; class Lepidosauria; order Squamata; family Anolidae; genus Anolis; species Anolis sagrei. The sequence continues at coordinate 128,630,617 of NC_090024.1, read as the reverse complement.
TTTGTTGACCCAGCTGTGGTTTTTATTTCTTTACACAAAAATGTATCTGATAAGAGGCTGAAATCTGGAGTTGCTGTTTATTACCATTCCTATGAGAAAGACATGCAATGTCCACATTGTAGGTCTCTTGGGAAAATGTGCTATCTAGGAATAAAGGTAGATGAAGAAGGGGATGTTTTCTGATATTTGCCTTTGGATATCACGTCTTTTGACAGGTATACTGCAAAGCCAATTCTATACCCTTAGGGCAACACAAGTATTAAAGTTAAAAATAAAATTGCTCCTGTCATTTTTAGCTTGGGGCATTAAAAGAAAATTAAGATAAGAAGTATTTTTCCTCAATGCTTTTTAATCTGTATTTCTGAATGCAAAAAAAATCCAACAAAGGTATTTTTTAAGTTATAAAAACCAAGTATAATAAAAAGAGGTTCAACATGTTCTGAACATGGGAAAGAACCGAAAGATGGGTGTGAACAACAAAGGTGTTTTGACTGCTAGGCATAAGAAGGATGCACAGAACTTTAGAAATACTGTATTTCATCGAATAATAGTCATTACTGCATAATATTCACACACACCCCTTTTGGGGTCCCAGTTTTGGTCTTTTATCATTCTTCACATAATAGTTTCACCCCCTGATGACACGGCTGCCCTTTGAAGAAGCCTTCACAGCTCCAAGGGGCAGGCGCATTGGTGGGTGAAGGCGTGAGAACTAGAAGGCTTCCCTCGGCTGCTTTCCTAATTCTGTCTGGCATGCATGCAGGCCTATAGGCCTCCATTTTTTCATCCCGGCCTTCCTCGGCTGCTGCATTTATTTACTTTTTCTGCATCTACGTCTCTGCAGATAGTATAGGAGAAAACATTAAAAATGAGTTGGTAACAGTTCATCCTCCTTGGCAAAGGGAAATAGCGTGCAATTTGGCTCTTATAGTAACTTCCTCTTGCTTTCGCTTTGTCTACCCAGCTGTTATAGTCAAGGCAGAATTATGCTATTTTATTTACTAGTCTTGTCCCTCGGTGCTTTGCCAACACTTCCTGTATGCTTTTATTATTTATTGATTCTATCTTTTGTTGGCAATGTTAGCGGGAATATAAAGGGGCAAAGCAATGTGACAAACAATAATGCATGTGGAATTATCATTGGAAGAGGGCTGTGCAGTCACACAGATTGAATCTTTAAAAAATATATTTTAAGTAATTTCCACATATTATACCTCTCAATTTTTTTAAATACAAGGTGTCCCAAGATATATACACCTTTTAAAAGCTAATAGTAACTATTTTGATTATTTGAAGTCCAAGTAAATACATATATATTGAAGAATAAATTTTATAATGATTAAACTGGAATTACAAATTCCATATTAAATAAGGCTTGTTCAAATTGTCATCCCTGTGCAGCAATGCACTGTTTGCATTCTCAAAACACAGAGTTGCAAACTCATTCAAGCAAGGCACTTTTCTCCTATTGAAATTTTAATCCTATTAGGGATGTATACAGTTTTTGGAAAAAATGCAAAATTATAATAATCCAGAATTGTAAGAGGCAATAAGTAAACAGCTAAATCTCTCTCTTTGCAAATGGAAAATATCCTGTGTGAGTCTGAAATCCATTTCCCACAGAGTTACCTGCTGATGTATCACTGGTATGCTAACTTTACACAGGAACAGGCCAGAACACATAGTAAGTGCTTAATACGATCAAACATGTATGGCCAATGCATCCATTACATATTTTTGAACAAAACAGACCTATACTGTTTAATATATTTCTATCCCACATTTTCACTGAACAGGTCACTAACAGTGGGTTGTTGTAGGTTTTTTCGGACTGTATGGCCATGTTCTAGAGGCATTCTCTCTTGATGTTTCGCTTGCATCTATGGCAAGCATCCTCACTACCTCTGAGGATGCTTGTCATAGATGCAGGTGAAACGTCAGGAGAGAATGCCTCTAGAACATGGCCATACAGCCCGAAAAAACCTACAACAACCCAATGATTCCGGCCATGAAAGCCTTCGACAATACAGGTCACTAACAGCTTAAAACAATTTTAAAGATAGGGGAATATCAACACACAAGCATTATTAAAACAAAATTAAAAAATCAACCATCCCCAAAACCTCTGAAATGTCTTGAACAGATGCCTGACTAGAAGATTTATTTATTTATTTAACTTGTATACCGCTTTTCTCACCCAGAGGGGTGGGGGGACAGGACTCAAAGTAGTTTCCAACATATATATGGGAAAATTTAATACCTCCCATACATAAAAACCTAACATAAAACAATAATAACATACAACTATCAAATAAATCATAAAAACACAATGACATTTAAACACAGAAGTAGAAACACAAGACAATTTTCAGAAGAAATTCGGTATAGTAGAAATATTATATTCTGTGCAATACAGTATTCATCTGTGAGGCAGAACACAAGAGTATGACTTTGTTAGATGATTTACCATATACTCATGTATAAGTCTAGAAGTTTTAGTCAAAAACTCAATCCCAAAAACCTGGCTTGACCTATTCACTGTTAATGTGAGTACTGTACTGTAACACTTATCAAAATAAGGTACCATTCCCTTCTTAGAGGGGAGTGGTAAAAGGCAAGAGCCTAATCTGTCCTAGGAGAACATAAAAAAATCAATCCCCTCTACTACTTCTGACCTATTTGAATGCCTGGTAGGGAAGGGGCAATGGTGTTTCCATGGAATGGACCTGGACATTTACCACTGAAGAAACCTAGAAACCTCTCCCATAAGACCATTCCCCTAAAATGGCATACCATAGGAACTAGTAGAACTATTTAGTTTCTTTGGTCAGCCTTTTGCCATATTTTTTTAAAAATAATATGGCAAACTATTGAAAAGTAGACATTTCTCCTTGTTTTGACAACTTAAAAAGGCCATGTGGAGTGAATGCTGGAACAGCATTTCTCTTTTTTTACTTGCCAACCTGATACAGATGGAACGAATACATGAAAAACCAGGAAGCAACTGAACATTTTTAATTAGTTACTACCATCCTGTTCATAGTGTCCAAAAAGTCAGTTTATCCACCTACCTGCACAACCAAATGCCAGATGATACCTAGATGATGGACTAAATTTCACACAGCACACATTTGCCTTGGCCTCAATACTTGCTACTGAATTGTCCAAGTTGGTCGACCACAACTTCACTAAATGATAACAGGAGAAAAAACAAACAAAAGAAGTAACTGATTTCTGTACTTATTCACGTGACATATTAACCCTTTTTATTATTTCACAGCTAAATACAGTGGATAACAGTAAAAAAATGTAGCCTTTTCTACTTTTTTTTTCCTAAGGGACTTATAATAACACAGCAAATGAAGTGCAATTTAAAGATATGGCACATCAATAAGTACATCCTGTTGGAAAGGACCCTGCTCAGATGTGCAACAAAGTATTCCTGAGGGACCGGCAGCCCACCCCAGCAGCAAACATAACATTTTCTGTTGCTCTGAAGCAAAACATGCATGACAGCCCCACTTGCACTGGAGAAAGCTGGACATCATTTGTGAAAAAACATTTATGACTTAACACCATAAACTGATTGATGACAATGTATTTCTATTAAAGTAATGCACTTGCATATGTGCCATCTCCACAATGCACTTGCATATGTGCCATTTCCACAATTGTAGAGTTAGTTGAAAAAAATGATCAAGATCTTGTTCCTACTTGTTGAGTAAATGCTCTGATGACAGGTAGAAGCTCTAGACTAGAGAATTTTTGTGTATTCACTGTAGAGGACTATTTCACATGTACATCCAAACAAAAGCAGTGAGCTCTCCATATATGAGAGATATGTTTATTAGAAGTGTGATTTCTGGACTAAGTTGGTTGAAAGGCATTTCAGGAAACTGCTTTGCATTGTCCACTGAGAGAGCTCTCAAAATTATTGCATGTATTCACAATCTCCTTGGCAGGGAATTTAACTCTAAATCAGGCCTGCACAACATACAGTCCGTGGGCGGATGTGGCCCACAAAAGCCTTCCCTGAGGCCTCCCCTTCATTGGTGGGCCCTTTTGCTGCCTGCCTTTCTGGTCAGGCAAACAAGCTTGCAGCGTGGCCTGCAGATTTCCTTTTTTAAATATTGGCCACCACCATGACTCTACCCTTGGAAGACAATCATACTCATCCATGAGTGATCACCTATGCTTTACATTTTTCTGCAGGTCTACTCCAGACTAATGATGGAAGAAACCACTTCTGGTTGTATAAAATACCAGGATAGCAAAAGGGAATTGTGTACTGGATGTCTGTCTGTTCCATTTCAGGAAGCCCTGAATATATCGGATTGGGAATTTTGTTATCAATCCCTATGGCTTCTACCAGGAAATTGAGAAGACGGACATTTCATTCTATGAGAGGATTTATCTCTTCTAGTTGCGGGTGACCCACAATAACAGTTTTCTGGTAAGTTCTTCCAGCTAGGTTTTTTCAATGCTGAATGCTGCACAGCACCAGTGATCAAAATTCTTACAATACAGAAACCTCTTTATGGATAATGAATGGAGAATATTCCCTATCTGCTAACTAAATGTTAGACAGGAATCAGTGAGTCAAATTCTACTAAGAAATACCAGAATAATAGTAACTAGAAACAAACAAACCTTTTGCATCATCAGAGCCTGAAGCCAAGAGTTTAGGATCCATCAAGTTAAAGTCTACACTCCAGCATCTTTTCTCATGCTCCTGTTTTGAGAGAGGGGAACAAACATTCAACACAAGCAATTTACCATTCAAACATGCATTAATTAAAAATGATGCAGCTTTGATTAAGTTAAAATGAAACAATTTACTATATACTAAATGAAACTCAGATTAATTTTTTTCTCTCTCTTGCAAAATGCATTATCTACTATTTGAAAGCAGTCCCCAGAGGAGACAGTAAAGGAGTTAGAAGAATGCTTCACAAAAAAAATACTTATTTGCATCTTGAAAGACAAAGAGCTCAAATTGTTCTTGTTAAAAATGTAGTTTGGCTTATTATTGCTCCCTGGTGGGGATGTCTTTCCATACTGGAAGAAAATCAACAAATACTAAGTATCTATATCCTACTCATAAATGAATATATTAACCTCTTGATAGGACATTCTAAGTAGCATTATTCCCTAGATATCAATATTCTTGAGAGCTAGAAGAATCCCATTTACCCTTTACTGAATTTCTCATCATAGTGTATCTTTCTGCATACTGTTCACACATACATTAATTACACCCATGTAGAAATATTGTGGAAAATAATGTAATGCAAAATAAGACCCGAGGAATGACTGACAAAGGATGGTCAAAGAACTGAAGAAATATTCCATAGTATGGTCCATTCTTGTTACACAGGTGTTTTAACAAAAATCAAAAGGAGTTTTTTTCCCCAAAAAGGAAGCCTGGAATAGATATATCACATTAGTATTCTACCCATAAGTACTTATTTTCTACAGCCATCAGGCATATAAGGAAACAGGCTGACATGCACTAATTTGCTCCCTTTTTCATCTCATGCATTTTAATTATTTCTGTATTGTACTTTATATGTATCTATTAGCATTGTTCCATGGGTGTATGTTTATAAAGCTGAAATCCTTTTAGTGAAATCTGAATACATGGACAAAAAAGCAACTTGATTCTTCATAGTCATGGGTACTTCTCATCTCTACACTGATAAATGGTATTTATTCATAAATAGCATAAAGATACAAAATGTTTCTGGAGATGGTTCTTCAGATATACTGAGAAGTATTAGAGAAGGCAGATTCCTGAGAATTATTTTCCAAATTGATGCAAGGATCATGATAAACATCTATTTTCATTATTAATTCCAAGTTAAGTATACTAAGAGCTGTTTTCTGAGAATTGAAAAGCAACATTGTTTTTACCTGGTAGACTTTTGACCGCTGCCCTGTGAACCCATCCCACAAGATGACGGTTCCTTCATAGTCACTGCTGGCCAATAGATTTTTATGGTAACTACTCCAGCTGATACAGCTGTAAGAGAGAAATAATCCCAAGGTAAGAAAACAATTTCCTTTAAATTTCCTTTAAATACAGCTGCAGGCATGACAATATGAATACTGCAATACTTCAAGGTAACTCATTTATCAGTTCCATACGTCTATGGAACGCACTCTCCAGTGAAATCAGGGTGATTCCCTCTCTTTTCTCCTTTAGAAAAAAGCTTAAATCTTGGCTTTGGGACCAAGCATTCAGGCAGCTGACCAAGCAGGAACTGCAATGACTTATGATAACTGTCAACAAATAGACCTTGGACTGGAACTCTGGATTACGATTTGGATTTAGGGATTTAGGCTCGATTGTGTTTTAATACTTAATGTTCAATATTTTAATGTGCTTTTATAATCTTGTTGGTTTACTTAATGCAAATTGTTGGTACTGTGATTGTTTGTTTATTGGCATCTAATGATTGCCAGTTGTAAGCCACTCTGAGTCCCCTATGGAGGTTGAGAAGGACAGGATATAAATGTTCGAAATAAATACATAAATATGTTGGCTAGTTAATGAAATTTTCTCTGTTCATTTTTAAATAATGTACTCCTACTTATTTAGGTTTATATTAATCTACATTCAAATACTGTAAAAAAACCCTAACTAGTCATTTTCTGATTACCTGGATCCATACATAAGTATCCAGACTTGATTGTCTCTGGTTCTTTTTGTTCGACGGTCAATTTCTGTGGAGAGTGTATTATACAACACCAGAAATGTCTGTGTAAAGGTATGTATATACACTGTGTTATGAAGAATAGTGTAATCTATGCTTTTAGAGAAAATAACTAATTTTGTATTGTCCTTGTTCTATATTAAATGGAACTATATTTGTATTCTCCTTGTTAATGTTGTTACTATTAAATGGAACTATATTTGTATTTTTGGTGCAGCCCTTATAGAAGGCCAAAATGCTTTGGGCTTTCTAAACAAATAAAGTGATCATCTATCAGCACATGAAGCTCTTAATTTGCCTTGACTTTTCATATGTGCTCATCAATTCTCTCCTTAAAATAGAGAGTTGTCCTCTGTTAACTCTTTTGTTCCTACCATTTGAATGTCTATAAAAACAATATTTTAAACAAGACTCTGTAATTTTGATGAAGTCAGGAAAAAAGGTTGGTTGAGCTATGAAACAACCAAAAGGGGTAGAAGGCTATTGTTCAGTGGTACTTTTTGTTGTTGTTGTTGCAAAACTCAGAAAAATCTAGTTGCATTCCCTGGAATCATCAGTCAGCAAAGAAATAGGCAAAGTAAAGAACTACCTGGGATCTTGGGAGAGTAACTTTAAGACAGAGTAGAGAGTTACAGGTCAGACAGACTGCTAGTCTGACTACAGAAAGGTGATTTGTAAATTTACAATAACTTCGCTTAAAGTTCCTCCTCTCACCAACCACTTCATGAGTGGAAGGAAGAAACAACAGATAAAACATTCTTACCCACTAGATTGTGTTCTAAGGAACAGTATCTCAGTTACAGATTTTCTGTCCTTCTACAAAAATCAGAGCAATGAAAGGGAAGCTGTTTGCAGTCTGAACATTAGGAAGAGGAGACAGGATGCAGTTCTCCAAAAGAGAAATGCTGGGCTCCTTAGAAAGAGGGCCAACAACTTGTTGTACAGCTCAAGTGTAGCTAAGATGTAGGCCAGTGTATTGTCTAAATATCTGAACAGCACATTTAAAATATACTACCTAATTTCTAAGAGGCCCATTAACGCCTATTTAAGTTTTTCACACAACATAAACTTTTAATACTAATTTTTATTTTAAATCCAATTACCACAATAAACAAAGCACCTTCATTTATACTTATTGATCTTTCTTTTATCAGCTAAATGTGGAGTGAATTTTTAATTGGAAAACAATTTATTTAGAGAGCTTACAGCGCTGCTTTCATTACATCAACAAAAAAAAGCCTAGAAGGTGTTTTACACAAGCTGTTTTGCATCAAGATATCATTTTGTTTATATAACATGTTCAGGCTAATCCAGGTATTTAGCAATTTCAGGAAAATACAGCTGAAATACAAAAAATACAGAAAGATGAGGTGTAAGTTCAATAAAGAAATGAATAGAAATATAAATATATAAAATAAGGAAAGCCTTCACATTATAGTAGCAACTCACGGCTACTATAAACACTTGACAGCATAAACATACACAAATTGGATTCAGATATCTCAAAGTATGTATGTTTGCTGGTTGGTTGGTTTGTACCACAAAGGTGCCTACACGGTATGATGAATCTGGACTGAACATGGTACAGGTACCCTTCATTCTCCAACTTAAAATAATTGTGAGGTTCAAATTTCAAAATCAGCCTTTTGGGGGGCAGGGCCCTTTAAACTAACAAAACATGTATGCGGTGCTCAGAAGGAACCAGAAGAGGAAATATACAGATAGAAAGGATACATCACAAGAAAGAAAACAATAAACAAAGAGAGCCGATTAGAGGGTTATGGAGACACTTGAGGGAGGTCTTTTCTGAGGGCCAGGTGAACATGGACAGGAGGTAGAGAATGGAGAAAGCAGCCAGGTAGCAGCCCTCCAACATCCGGGCAATGCCATTTATATGTGCTAGATTTGAAATGAGTGAAAGATGCTATGAAAACCCCTTTCCCTTACTTGCATTTATAAGTAAGTTATTTTACAGTCCTATGTCACACCCAAACCAAAAGAAACAATTCAGAACATGGTCAATAGTTTAGAGCAGTTCAAACATGGCCAAGAATAGGAGTAGCCTGTCCCTGTGCCAAGATCTCTCCAAATCAGTGGTTCTCAACCTGTGAGTCCCCAGATGTTTTGGCCTTCAACTCCAAGAAATCCTAACACCTGGTAAACTGCTGGGATTTCTGGGAGTTGTAGGCCAAAACAACTATGAGAACCAAACTATGGCAATGTTATCAATTCATGCATGAATACCCATTTTGGTAGCAAAAGAACTGGCACTTTGGCATAAGAACCTGAGGCATGGGCTCTTTCATTTGTTTCTAACAGTCATAATTCAACAGTTCCTTTGAGTGTACAAATTCACTGAGCTGACTAATAAGAGATTCCCAATAATGGACATGGGGTGACATATCCACAAAACCACTAAGCTGCAATACATACCTGATTTTGGAATTGCATGTCATTTCATTTTCAGGGTAATGAATGTCAACTGCATCCTGAATGACTGTGCCATATTCATAAACTTTAATCTTCTTGGTCACTCCAGCAATGGCAAAATAGTCACAATCCCGGTCAAATTCAATACTAAGAAACAAAGATCACAGAAAGGCAGGAAGAAAGGAAGGAAGGAAGGAAGAAAAGAATACATGTGTAAGTTATTAAATGGGAAATGGGAGCTGGTTGATGGCTTTGCTGTTATCACATACATTTTCATCAAAATTCCTCAGAAATAGTATTCATCAAAATTGCTTTGTGCAAAATATTCTTTTCACTTATATCCCTTCTTAGGAAATCACTTCTCACAAATGAGTAGAGTTACGGAGGTTTAACTAGTGAAGAAATAATATGTTGTGTGCCTTCAAGTCATTTTAACTTATGGACAACATAGAGCAAAACTATTAGGTATTTTCTCAGCAAAGAGTGTTTGCCATGGCCTTTTATTGAGGTTGAGAAAGTGTGACTTGGCCACTGGTAGCGAGATAAACATAAAGTATTGTGCTGTGTCACACAAAGTGAAATATGAGTAACAGTGTATTACTGCAGTGATGTTTACATGATACCCCTTCAAAGGACTCTGGTAAAAACTGCAAAGTTGTTCTATGCCAAAATTGGGGCATTCTATTACTTCCTCTGACATTAAAAAATTAATCAGTATCTCCTTCACTGAGATGGCAATTTCCCCAATTTTACAGAGTCATAGCGTTGGAAGAGACCACATGGGCCATCCAGTCCAACCTTCTGCCATGCATGAAAAGCATAATCAAAACACCCCTGACAGATAGTCATCCAGCCTCTGTTTAAAAGCATCCAAAGCAGGAGCTTCCACCACATTCCGAGGCAGACATTTCCACTGTTGAACAGCTCTTACAGTTTCAATGTTCAATGACAAGAATCTGTACAAGATCACATATTTCAAGCAGGAGAGCCAGTCTGGTGTTGAGGTTTGAGTGTTAAATAGGTCACTGTGACACCAGGGTTCAAATCCCTGTTCAATCATTGACTGATCCTGGGCAAGCCACACTCTCTCAGCCTCAAAGGAAGGCAGGGGCAAACCCCCCTCTGAACACGTTTAGCCAAGAATGCTCCACAATAGGATTACCATAATTAAGAAATGGCTAGAAAGCACATATCAACAAATCTGAAGCACAAAGGACTCTAAAATAATCATGTGGAATCTAGATCCATCAATCCTTATCAGGTTCATCTAGCCTCCTAAGCTGCACTTTGCCCAAAGAAAAAATAGTGGATGCTTTAATCTATATAATTTGACATGACCCTGGCACCTCTACTCTTCACAATACTGAACTGAATTCTTAAGAACGAAATATTGCTGATATAGGCAGAAATACCAGCCCTTTAAAGGGCTGGTATACTATTTACTTTTTGAAAGTGAAGAGTGTCAAAGTCGACAAGATCCTTCATAAATATTTCAGAGACTGTCGGAATATTTTTTCAAAAACATCTGTGGAGTAAGCAAAGCATAAAAGTTTCTTAAAACCTCAGCTAGAGCTGGCAGAGTCCAGAGACAAACGTTTGCCAATAAATCCTGCAAAGATCCAAATCCCAATACTACTATCATTGGTCCAGGATGTAAAATGCTGCATAATTATTTTCTTATGCAGATGCCCACAACCCCCGGGTGTTAATCTCTGTTGAAATACTTGTTCTCTGGGCCATGATCTAGAAGATGAATGGTGTCCTTTTTGAAGTACAGATAAATGCCATGCAGAAATAATAATGATTATGGTTCAGTGCCATTTCAGGGGAAAATTAAGAAAAAAGTATGCTTTCAGGATTAATTTGTAAAAGGGTTCCCAGTGGAATTGCATTTTGTGGTGCACTTGATTGCTTTGTAGTGTGCTGCCTGTCAATTCTAAAAAAAAAGAAAGGGTTTTTACAACCAGGAACCTATTCCACCACAAAGGATTGATTTGTACCACAAACCTAATTGAAATGCTGTGTCAGCTATTATTTTGTTGCCCTGTGGATTTCACTATACAATAACTAAACTCATGCCAGCTATTCATCGACTGAGATTCATTTTACACCCTCAGACTTCCGTTGCTGAAAGAGAAACTTTACTATGTCTAGTAAAATAACAGGTTATCAGAAAAGACTTCCTTACCTGAGATTTATTTTACTATTTGTTACTACTATTTTGTCATGTACACATTTTGATTAGTTACAATAGATGCTTCTTAATAATAAATAACTTGCCATCACTAAATCAACATTTAATTTGCATTTAAAAGCCAATGGACAGTCACAATTATTTTAAAAACATGCTGACGAACATGACTACCAATCAATTTCATTTTTTTACTTGTAGGTCAGAAGACCAAAACTACAAACAAGGGAAGAGAAGAGTCTATGTGCTTATTGGTGGTACACATTTTGTTCTTTAAAATAAGTCTCAATTAGTATTTTATGACAAAAAGCCCAATGAGTTTGAAACAATAAATTGAACTGAATGGCCTTCCTCTGTGGCTACAACAGAAGCACAACCTCCAGGACATCAAAGCTGACATAATACCTGTATTTGTTGTCTGCCCTGTCTGTTTAACGGCATTGAATGTTTGCCGTGTATGTGTTCTGTAATCTGCTCTGAATCCCCTTTGGGGTGAGAAGGGCGGAATATAAATCCTGCAAATAATAAAAAAGAACTAATAATAATCTTCTTTTTCTGGTTGCCTTCTACCTTGCTCTGCATCTTTTCTTGTGAATCAGGTCTCCTGATCTTATATCCAAAATACAACAGTCTTGGGTTGCTGTGAGTAGCATGGCCATACAGCCCGAAAAACTCACAGCAACCCAGTGCTTCCAGCCTTCAACAACACATAGTCTGAGTTTTGTCAGCTCGGTTCCTAGGGAGAATTCAGGCTTGATTTCCTCTAGGAATAATTTATTTGTCCATTTAGCAGTCCCAAGTATACAATACTGTATTGTAGGGTATTGTAATTTCATTTATTCTAGCAATACATAGAACAGAAAGGGAGGGTAGCAGCTGAGGTGGAAAAATAGGTCAATTACTGTCCACTGACCAATATCACACTCTGTATCTCAAGAAATATAAGCCAAGGTTGTAAAAAAAAAGTAAATTACCAAAAAAGAGGTATGCTCGATGTTATACAAAACAAGATAAATTATGCAAGTTTGCCTAAGCAGAATTAATTTTTTTTGATACAAAACTTGGTTTCCTTGAAAATACTTTTTTTTAGCACACGGCACACAAAACATTGAGACTTCAGTCAGATTTGGATTTTATTTAGGGTTTTTTTTTTTTGCAAATAGATAAACTAAACAAACAAGCACAAGTTTATTTCTTCAGAATGAAAATGATAACCTCCACAAAATTTTAATCAACTTCTGAAGCATGTTTTTAAACTGGCTACAAATTAAGTTTAAATTAAAACTGTCATATAAATATTTACAAAAGGAGACTCCTTTCAAGCATTAACAGTTTTAATAAGAGATGCCATCTCAAAAATAACAGGAGCTACAAATTACCAGCTAAAGCTAAATAAAAGAATCCTACTGGCAGCGCAATAACTTTCTTTTATTAACTTCCCAAAATCACAGTATGCAAATGTGTTTCTGAAAAATTAAAACTCACTGAAGCATACATAATGTAGCCATCTTCTAAGTCAATACAGAACTATAAACAGCCTCAATAAAAGCCTCATATAACAACTGTTTCACACAAGAAGAATATACCAGAACATGGTACAAGAATTTTACTTTGTCAAGCCAATTCTGTTAATTAGAATGTATGTTTTAGAGCACAAATCTCAACTACGGTCCTCTATGTCTTTACTCTCCAAATCATAAAAATCCGAGCAATGACTGCAAAAGTTGAAAATACCACTTTAGAACCATTCTGTTATTCAGACAAGTATTCTTGAGTGGAAAGTGTACTTTCACCTACACAAATATCAGGATCCCATCAACAAGTTGGAGCAAGAACTTCACAAATCTAGTGCTACTCAGACACAGCATTAAATAGAAATGTGAACAGCATATATATGAATACCAAGTGAATTCTCCTGTCATTGCTCAAGTAAAAAAGCATAATTTACATACAAAAGGGAGATAACAGCATATTTAGGGAACCATCAACACCTGTAGTACAAAAATATGGATCGAATACCATAAAAAGAACACAGGTGGTTTGCCAAAAAACTGAACAACAGAATGTAATATTGCAATATTTCATTGTAGGGCCTATCTGGTTATATTAATGTACAACACAAAACTTAGGATAGATTAAGTAATATAAAAATGGATTCAAACTAGATTTCCAGATTTTAAAGTTCTCAATTGATCATTTCAGAATTTAGATTAGGATACTGGTAAGAAATCATATAAGCAAGTGTGGGCCACACTAATTGTTGAGAGTGAATTAACTAACTTTTAGAAAACAACCTGTGGATAATATTAATCTAATCAAAGTTTTGAAACCAGATAAGCACTGCAAGTAAAAGACTTTTACAGATATTTAGCTTTTCAAACATTCCTAAAATATTTAGTATTTCTATGATACCCATCTTATTACCTGGATACTATACTGGATCCATTGTAGAGGTCACTAGCGTAAGACAGTGTTGCCAGAGGTCGGACAGAATTGTAGCGAGTGAATTTGGAAAGGCACTCCTGAAATTCATCCAACTGGCTTGAGGTTCTGCTGTCATCTAGAAAAAGTAGCGAGAAATGAGCCTTTTAAAGACCACAACCAAAAGAAAAATATTACAAAACATAACCTCTCAGTTTTGTTCCAATGACCAGTGATTTCTTATCATTCTCAGTTTTTATCTCAATTAAATACAAAGACAAATATTTAAATCAGTAAGGTTATGTTAGGAAAGGTCATTTATGCTATTTATCAATGTCTTTTCGTGTTCTGATATATGTCACTGTGTATTAACTTAATTCAGAGGCAGGATACATGAATAATATATACACAGCAAGCTTTTCAATATGCATAAGACCAGTTTACAAGACTAATCAGTACCTCATTTGGGGGAGATGGGATTCTATCACTCAGCTATTTTTAAAAAAGATACAGATCAGGATATCCCTATATAGCTCGGGTCCTGCCTATTTACATGACTGCATCTCTCCTTATGAACCTGTTCAGGACTTAAGATCAGCTGGGGACACCCTCCTCTCGATCCCACCTCCTTCACATGCAAGGTTAGTGGGAGGGAGGAGGACTTCCAAGTAGTGGCCCTCTCAGTAGTGGCCCCCTGACTCTGGAATGCTCTCCCCAAGAAAATAAGGTAAGCACCCACTCTTCTAACCTTTAGGAAGGAGTTGAAAACCTGGCTATTTAAGCAGCTTTTTGATAATGGCTAGAGTATTACCTAATTATTGGAAAGGACTTGAATAACCATTAGAACGTTAATAATAATGCTGGATATCTTGATAACAGGAACTGACTGGTTTAAACAGGGTTTATATTTTTATTGTTTTTAGAGGGCAAATAGTTTTTAAACTGTTATTTATTAATGTTTATACTACTGTGCCATTTTAATTGTATAAAGTGATATTTGTTTATTGTTTTTATTGTCTATTGCTTATATTATTTTCTGTATCTGTTGGTTTTTGTAAGCTGACCCGAGTCCCTTCGGGGAAAGAGGGCAGGGTACAAATAAAACTTAATAATAATAATAATAATAATAATAATAATAATATCATCATAATCATCATCCCTCCATTAGGCTGAGAAAGGCAGTACATAAATACAGTAAATAAATAAATCATCCCCCTAAAATTAATCTAAAACTATAATCATTATATGAAAATCAAACCAGTTTGAAGTAAAACCCATTTTTATCATGTAACTGCTTGCAGGCAGTTTTTCTACAAAACAAGTGTCTGAGAAAGAGCCAGTTGTATTGATTCTACAAAGCAATGTTAAAGTTTTAATACTGTAGCTATCACTACAATACATTTAATCTCAAAGCCATCTATAAAATATGAATAAAATGTATTGGTGGATGACCCCACATCACACACTTCTAGAATTCATTCTGGTCAGAAATTATTTGCAGCTGCTAAAAAATCTGGTTGATTTGTCCCTAGTTTCAAGTTTAAAGAAAATTATTTAAAACAGTGATAATCAGAGTAGCACACAGTCATAGAAGCAAGGGCCATGTGAGGGGTGCTACTGGAGGAGCAAATAAAAGAGGGAAACATTTCTGATAATTTTGAAATTAAGGGAAGGAATGTACAATAAATGCAAAAAGGACATATAGTTTGAGTAGGAAATCAAGGACAGCTACTATATGTAAGTGTAAATTACAGGAGAAGAATTGCAGAAGTGGAAAGGAAGATATGGAGGATAGAACTGGGGATTTTTTTGACATTTTTATTCCATGACGATTCCATATGAACCTTTGGGTGACCCTAACATGTAATAAACATCAAAAGAGGGTAAAGGAAAACTGCAGCAGTCAAAGCAGAGAAGAAGAAGATATTAAAGAAGGCAAAGGGGGGCGGGGGGGGGGGGGGAAGCAACATGTATGTCTTTGAGAGAAGTTAAATACTAGGAACAAAACCTGAGGGAGGAATCAAAAAAAGTGTTTGGCGACAGAGAGGGAAGTGATGATCAAGAACAGATTCAAATAAAAATCAGAGTAACAATAATGTTAGAAGTCAGACAAAACTAAAAACAAGAAAACAGAGTGGAGTTACAGTTGTGTGTATCTTTTCTTGTTCATTTAGGAAATGTTTTACTATCCTCAGTGTATGGTAAACTGCCATGGTGGATTCTGGGTGAATGAAACCAGGAAATGGATGCATGATAAAAGCATAGCACCTCATTTAGTAGCTAAGATATATTCTACCTGATACTCGAGTCATCCTGGTAGAAAAATAGCATTGCTCCAAATCTTCAAAATGAGCTGTAAGTCTCTTTCGCCTTGATGCTAACGTACTGTTATACCATGGTTGTTTCTTAGTCTGAAATGAATTGCGGAGAGAGGAGAATCAGTATGTAAAATCAATGCGAAGACATGTACAATACTTCCAAAGCAGATACTAGTGGCCATTGTGCAAACAAAGGCTATGCATTTCAGATATGAAAAACATCAAAACCAACAGTGATATTCGGGCTGTATGGCCATATTCCAGAAGCATTCCCTCCTGACATTTCACCTGCATATATGGCAGATGACCTCTGAGGATGCCTGCCATAGATGCAGGTGAAATGCCAGGAGATAATGCTTCTGGAACATGGCCATACAGCCCAAAAAACCTACAGCAACCCAATGATTCTGGCCATGAAAGCCTTTGACAATATAGTCAACAGTGATATTTCTGAATTCCTTTTCTGATTCTCCCATGTGATCTACAGACCAAGAATTACTCATCTGCAATACTCATTTTTGTTCGAAGGAAATGCAGCAGATACATAATAATTCCACAGGCATGACTCAGAAGGTAAGTGTCACAAAGTGTCTTAAGTATTCAAATCAATTGATAAAACAGAAACTTTAAGTTCTCCATTACTTCAGAAAAAAGAAAAGGCATCCAGCTCTCTAATCTGAGAATAGTGATAAAAAATAAATGACCTGGAACGTATTTTTGTTGTATACCTCTACTTTAAAATACCTTCAAGAATGACAGTTAATTTAAATTATATATTCAAGAGTATTATTTCCTAACTTGAGAACTTTTTATGCATTTAAAGGGGCTTGTATCCTTAACATCTTTTTATTTAGCAGAAACTAAGATTAGGTGCATATTCACCAAGTATTGTCAATTGAGTATTGTCTGCATCACAATAATTACAAAACCATTCATCTCAAACTGGTCAAGTGTGAACAATGCAATACTGATTTGGCAGTCAAATGATACTATATCCAGCTTCATAAAATTTCTGTCAATGCAAACCTGATTTTATAAATGCAGGGTTGTGTATAAAAACACAATTTTTCTAGTCTTATAACCCAAAGGATTAAATTCAAAAGAATTCTGCAGAAAAGTCTAGCAGTTTTATGTTACATGATTCAAATAGGAGGGGGAAAATACAGCAAGACCTGCATGTTTTCCAGAAAGTATATGAACCCATATGGACCAAGATTTAAACCATTAGTTACAACTCTGGGACTCATTTGCATTACCTTTTAAAATCCTAGAGAGTTCTGAGTTATGTATGGTGTTTATGTATACATTTTCTTCACAAGCTAAAACTTTTTATGCTTTCTTATGCAAAAAAAAATTGCAATCACATGCTGCAGAATTGCAAGCTATATTTCAGTAGTAATTGACGAGATGAGAGCAAACAAATTGAAACTTGATCCAAACATGACAGAGGTGTTGCTGGCCAGTCAAAGAAAGATCAGGGAATAGGGATTCAGTCTGGGCTTGATGGGGTTACACTCCCTCTGAAAACCCAAGTCTACAGCTTGGGGATACTCCTAGACTTGGCGCTGAACCTGGAGGCCCAGGTTTCTACGGGTCTAGGGGGTGCCTTTGAACATTTAAAACTGGTGTGCCAGCTGCGCCTGTTCCTTGAGACAACAGATCTGGCCATGTTGGTACATGCCTTAATTACATCCTGTTTGTGTTATTGTAACATACTCTACTTGGGGTTATCTTTGATGTGTTTGGAAACTGCTGATCCAATGAGCTGTGGCCAGATTGCTAACCCAGGGCTGGCTACATGGAGCAAAGAACTCCCCTGTTGCAACAGCTCCACTGGCTACCAGTATGTTTCCGGGCACAATGCACAAGGTTGGTTATCACCTAAAAAGTCCTACATGGCCCAGAATTATGGCCCTATTTGGCAGATCATATTTCTCTTGCTGAACCTGCTTGGGCTCTGAGAATCTCAGGAGAAGCCCTTTTGTCAGTTTCATCAACAGCGCAAGCATGTTTGGTGGGGATGCCATCTCAGTGGCTGCCCCTTGACTCCTTACTTAGTCAAGACAAAATGCCGTTCTACCTTCCTGTCCTTCTGGTGGCAGGCCAAAACCTTTCTATTCAGAGAAGCTTTTAAAGAAGATTTTTTTTTAAGACCGAGACAGTGGGTGTTGAGTAGTGTTTTATGAGCCCCCGGTGGCGCAGTGGGTTAAACCCCTGTGCCGGCAGGACTGAAGACCGACAGGTCGCAGGTTCGAATCCGGGGAGAGGCGGATGAGCTCCCTCTATCAGCTCCTGCTCCTCATGCGGGGACATGAGAGAAGCCTCCCACAAGGATGATAAAAAACCATCAAATCATCCAGGAGTTCCCTGGGCAATGTCCTTGCCGACGGCCAATTCTCTCACACCAGAAGCGACTTGCAGTGTTTTATGTATTTTGATCAGTTTTTAATACTTTTAGCGGTTTTAACTAATTATTTTTAATAGTCCTATGTTTAATTCTACTTTAGTGTTTATATGTTTTAGTTTTTAAATTGTATACGGTATTGTTTTTAGTATTGTTAGCTGCTTTGGGTCTCTTTTTTATATATAAAATAATCATCAGCAGCATTCAATAAGATTACATCTTCTCATGATATGTGCTAAAGACTTCTTTCAACTCAAGATGTAACTCTAATGATTCCTATCAACATAAAATAGACAATCAGATCAACCCTTGGATTCCTCTAAGTTAAAGTGTTGATACAGTCACAGAAAACTTAACAAACATTAGAAGCATAAAACACAAAATAAAGATATAAATATAACCCTACATTAAAAGTACATAAACTTCAGAGGACTTTCAGTGAAGGTGTCTTTCACATAGATGTACTGAAGATGCTTTTGCGTCCTAACCAAAAAAAAATGGAGCTGCCTTTCAAGCTTTTACCGAATGTCACGACATGTATTTGGTCAAATTAACATGGCAATGACTATTTTCTTTCACATCTTACCTTGATTTGTCCACTCCCTTGTTTGTGTATCTTGTTAATTATTGTATTTGTAAAATGAATAATATTCACTACCCACAATAAAGCAGTCTACTGGGCCCAAACTAAATGAAAGAGGATCTGCTAAAGGATTTTAATAGATTAACAACAACACAGAAAGGAGCAGTTGAATCATAACTTTAGCACCCACCATGGGGACAGCTAAAAAGAGTGAAAACCTGGTTCTTTGAGCAAGTGTTTGGAACTTCAGCATGACCAGATAAACTCAAATTGGAATATGAACTAGGAACAGCTAAGACGATGGAACGGTTGAGGATTTGAACAAGAAGACATAGTCTTTATAATTTTTATTGTTATTGCTTTTATGGTTTTAAAATGTATTGTAATGTGATTTTTTTTTTACTTTTAACCGATGTATGTATTTTTATATGGCATCTAATTGTGCCGATTTGTACGCTGCGCTGAGTCACCTTCGGGCTGATATGGGCGGGATAAAAGTGACATAAATAAATAAATACATTTCTTTTCAGTGGAAAAGCTTCTTCCCCCTCAGCTGCTATTTGTCCTATAGGCAAACACATACATACCATATTTACTTGAATCCAATGCACACCTTTTTGGGCTGAATTAAGGTGCATATTAGATTCTATGGTGTGTTAGAATCACACATGCAAACCTCACTTTCCTGCTCACGTTGTCCTGAGGGATACAGGTTCCTTGCAGTCGCTGCTGTCACCTCCTCCCTCTTCCTCTCCTCAATCCAAAAGCTCAATAGCCTGGCTTCATGGAAAGGTGCAACTTCCCCTTGCCTGCCAAATGAGCTCTCAAGCTGCTGCGTTGAGGTAAGAAGTTGAACTGGGTGAGGCAAGATGGCTGATGCATGAGTGATCAACCAAACACAAGATGATGAGGAGGAGGAGGTGATAGCAGTGGCTGTGCCAGTCAAGAGCAAGCAAGAGAGTAGGGAGTAAGCAACTACCAACCTTCTTCTCGGTTTTGAAGGTCTCAAGAATGAGCCCAGTTGAGTGAGGGGACATGAAGCATTACATTCGATGGCAAATCCTTTTTTGTAATGCACACCTTCAAAATTGAGGTGTGCACTACATTTAATGGTGACTTATACTCGAGTAAATATGGTATTTGCATCCCATAGGATAATTAGCTTGAGAAATGGCAGATCTACACTCCCCTACTTCACTCCATACATCAAGATTCAGACAGGAACTGAGTTCTCTGAGGTCACTGTTAATCTCAAAAAAACAGATCTGAGAACAGACTCCGACCCAACATTTCTGGCCCTTACATGCTTCAAGCTTTACCAACTTGTACAGGTGTTAAAACCATAAACTAACTATGACACATCCTTGAAAATATTAGAAGTAGCTAGAGTAAGCTCCTGAAAAATGAAGACTTTATGTTCCATGTCTTCACATACCACAGGTTTTTGTTTTTTGTTACCTGGGAACTGCCACTGAATCCTGGAGGCTGGCTGTATTCTGTAGAATCAATAATGCTACTGTAAAAATAAAGAGGAGTATCTGTGTAAATACATCAACAAAATTTGTTTTTAAAACTGCTATAACAAAACACAGATGATAAGCTTAAAGTAAGTAATACTACAATGTTAATCTGAAAGTGTGGGGGCAGTGTTACATCCTGTTTCCCCAGGTTTAGCCAGCTTTGACTAGTCACAATAAGAAGCAGGCTGGACAACTACTTTGACAGGAGCTTTTTTGTGGCACTGGCAGATTTTTAAAAAGATTTGCTTGAAATAAAAACAATTCCTGGGGCAGGGAGAAAGACTTTTAATATTTCAAAACCAAGCTAA
Organism: Anolis sagrei; assembly: GCF_037176765.1. Lineage (NCBI taxonomy): Eukaryota > Metazoa > Chordata > Lepidosauria > Squamata > Anolidae > Anolis > Anolis sagrei. The sequence goes on along the minus strand of NC_090024.1, from coordinate 128,609,726 downwards.
ACTATGCAAGAAAATTTTCTAAAACTTTGATGAAGTTAAGGACACATAGGATGACTGGAAAGGGTCTGAATTTGGGGGACCCGCACCAGCTAACCATGACTAATGGTAGATTACTACTACAGAGGACCCTTCCACACAGCCATATAACCCAGAATATCTAGGCAGAAAATCCCACAACATCTGTTTTGAATTGCGTTATCTGAGTCCACACTGCCATATATTCCAGTTCAAAACCGATATTGTGGAATTTTCTCCCTTGATATTCTGGGCTATATGGCTGTGTGGAAGGGCCCTAACATGGACAGACCACCCTTGATAGCATATCAGACCCCCTGGAGTGCTCCTAAAAGTCTTATGCACATGCGCCTGGCAACATTCCCTCTTCCACTCAGTTTTTACAGCTATAGGGGTCACTCAGTTCTCTTTTGTATCTGGTTATTCTGACTCTTCTTTCTTGGCATTCTACCCCCTTCATTATCTACCCCCCCACTGTTATACATGTGCAAACACACATGAACAAATATAATGGTGTCACCATCTGTATTAACTCTCATTTCAAATGAGGACACTGGGATATGTAACCCACCAAACACCACTTATGAACAAACAATAATTTCTATCAGAAACATTAGCAAAACATTACATGTGGAATGTTGGATTCAGGGGAGAGAAGATAAAGAGCAGGGCAAGTTTTGCATCTGATAGATGAGTACCTGGGTGAAGGTGAGGGAGCTTCAAACTGAGGAACAGTGCTATCTTCACTGACAGGTGAATACAAACCGCTCATTTCCTGGAAAATATACACAATCACATTGGAATATTTTTATCTCACATTAACAACATGGACCCTCAAGATCATATCACTTTACTCAATTTTTATTTCCATTCAGGGAGATAGGGCGGAATATAAATAAAGTTGCCATTTTCTTCTTCATCTAATTATTATTATTAGTAGTAGTATTATCATTTCAATTCAGATACATTAGCAAAACATTCTCAACATTTTCTAAGGATATTCAAATCAGTCAAAAAAGAGAAAGTCAGCTACTACCTCTCAAAAAGTCTAAATGTTAACCCATTAGCAAAATTATTTTAAGACAGGAACTCTGAGATAAAAGTTATATATTTCATTTACAGCTCAGCATTTTTGATGAAATTTGCAGGAGGTGGGTAAGAAATAAAATGTATTATTATGATTATGATTATTACCTTTCAGACTAATGCATTTATATTTTACCATGAACTTTATCGAGTAACAATCTACTTTAGTGGATGCATTGATGAAGCAATATTGAAGTCATAGGTTTAAAAGCATAAGTTGGAGAAATGGGATAGAATGTAATAAGATTCAGGAAGACACATTGTGACCAGGCTGTAAATCTTCAAAGACCTTACATAGCTCTTTTGAAGATTTATGGCCAGAATTACAATATGCATCTTTTAAACCTGCACTTATACTTTCACCTCATCATTAAATCTGATAAAGTGGATTGATATTCACAAAACAGTATGATAAAATATGTTTTTGTCTCAAAGGTGCTACTAGATTCCTTTCTTCCCACTCTCTTTCAACCTTTTTGTGCTATAGTAGATTAATATGACTGTTGTCTTGAAAATGACTTAATTATGGAGTTCTCAATCACTCACAAACATATAATGGATTATTTAAATGAACCAGCTATTGTGAAGGCACAAAAAGTGTCCCCCTCCCCCAAGCAGGAAAAAACACACATATTCAAGCGGACAGATTAAACAGAGAATTTAATCTGTTCACTTTCTCCTTTCCTGAAGCAAATGCCATAAATTTAACTAAGCAGCTCACAAACAGGCAGAGAGTTTGACAAAAGTGAAAAACCTGAGTACCTTACCTCCACCCGTTTAATATCTTCTTCCAGAACACTCAGCTCCTTCTGGATCTGTTCCAGTTGCTGTGGATGAAAAAAAATAAATGATCAAAAGAAACCTAAAGCAATGTGAACTGGCAATACTACCACTAGAATAAATTTATTTTCTTTTATAAGAGAGTGGGCAGTTATGCTAAGTAAGAAAACCACACATTCCAGATGCCACTGTGTACAAAACATTCGATACTGAGATGCACACTGGAATTATAAACTACATTAAGAGCATCATCAGCAGGAAAAATCTATCCAAGAAGCATTAATAAATTGATTGCACACTATTACATTCTACTGTTGAGTTCTGAATTGTAACAGTCATGGTTTGTAAGTGATTTTAAAAACAATTATACCCCAAATAATGATCTAGCCACCAACAATTCATCCATTCATTCCTTTTAGGAAAATAGAAAATATAATTAACTTGAACTCAACTGAAACAGAGTTCACTCCGCAATAATTACTGATTATTTCAGAACTTGCAAGAGTATCAAGGGTGTCAACATGATCTGAGTGTTGGTGGAGGACTCTGGGAGGGCAGGGTTCGAAGCCATGGAAACCTACTGGGTGACCTTGGGCAAATCATAGTCTCCTGGCCTCAGAGGAAGACAATAGTTACAAAGCCCACTGAACAAATCTTGCAAAAAAAAAAAAACCCCAAAAACAAAACAAAAAAACAAAAAACACCTGCAATAGTTTCACTTTCAGGCCACCATACATCAAAAATGCCTCGAGGCAAAAAAAAAAATAATTAGGATGCCTGCCGCAGAAAAATGATTTGTTTACAATAAGCAATCACATATCTAACAGAAGACAAAGACAGATGGCAAAACCTCCAATAGTCAATTTTCATAGTGGTTTGGGGTAGGTTTTTGGCTGAAAGATTAACCAGAATTTTGAGGGGGGGAAAATTGGGTCTTGGGGGTCAGAAAAAGGGTACCAGGCTGGATTCTTCCTTTCCCATCCTTACATCAATGGACAGAGAAAGCAGTTGATTCAAAAACTTTTGTACAGGCAGTCCCTGAGTTACAAATACCTAACTTACAAATGACTCATAGTTATAAATGGGGGCGAGACAGCAGGAAGTGGGAGTAATATACCCATTATTATTATTATTATTATTATTGTATTTCTTTATACCTTTATACCTTGGGGATTCAAAGCGGCTGGACATAAAAGCACTCATATACAATTTAAAATATACAAACATGCAACCATTGAAACAGAATTAAACACAAACAGAACTAAAAAGATCATAGTTAAAATCCATCAAAACATATTCAAAGTTAAAAACCACAGCACCCTACAACTGGATCTTAAAACACCTTCATCTTTAAAAGATGTTTGGATAAAAAGGATTTAGCCTGCCAGAAGAACAGCAGAGAAGGGGCCGTACTAGCTTCCCTGAGCAGAGAGTTCCAGAGTCAAAGGGCAGCTTTCTCGTTCCCACCAACTGAGCTTGAGGTGGAGGTGGGACTGAGAGAAGGGACTCTTATGATGTTCTCAGGGCTCGGGTAGGTTTGTACAAGGGGATGCGGTTGGCAAAATAGCCTGGACTTGAACCATCTAGAGCAGGGGTCCTCAAACTTTTTAAAGAGAGGGACAGGTCACAGCCCTTCAAACTGTTGGAGGGTCGGATTCTAATTTGAGGAAAAAAATTGAATTAATTCCTATGCATATTGCACGTATTTTATTTGTAATGTAAAAAAAACCACTTTAAAACAATACAATAATTAAAATGAAGACCATTTTTAACAAATATAAACATATCAGTATTTCAATGGGAAGTATGGGTCTGCTTTTGGCTGATGAAGTAGGGTTGTTGTTGTTGTTGTTGTTGTGTGCTTTCAAGTCATTTCAGACTTAGGTTGACCCTGAGCGAGGGCCGGGTAAATGACCTTGGAGGGCTGTATCCGGCCCCCGGGCCTTAGTTTGAGGACCCCTGATCTAGAGCTTTAAAGGTCATAACCAGCACTTTGAATCGTACCCAGAAACAGACTGGCAGTCGGTGGAGCCGATGCAACAGGGAGGTTGTCTGCTCCTTGTTGCCAGCCCCAGTGAGCAACCTGCAGCTCTTTCAAGCGTTCTTCAGACGCAGCCCCACGTAGAGCTCATTACAGTAATCCAGATGGGATATAACTAAGGCATGAACTACCATGGCCAGATCTGCTTTTTTAAGGAATGGGTGCAGTTGGTATACAAGGTTATAATTGTGCAAAGGCCCTCCTGGCCACCACAGATACCTGGGCTTCTGGGTTCAGCGCTGAATCCAGGAGGACCCCAAACTACAGACCTGTGTCTTCAGGGGAGTGTAACCCCATCTAGCACAGGCCGGATCCCTATTCTCTGCTCTGCCTTTTGACTAAGAGTACCTCTGTATTGTCTGAATTAAGTTTCAATTTGTTTGTCCTCATCCAGTCCATTACTGATTACAGACACTGGTTTAGGGTCAGGACAGCTTCTTTGGAATTAGATGGCATGGAGTAGTAAATGATCGGTTGGGAGGCCCCTCCCCCCTCTGGCACCAATTGCTGCTCTGGACAGATTGAAGAAAGAGGGGAGCAGAAGACATTTCCATCTTGTCTTCTGCCTATATCATAAGTTGAGAGGCCCCTCCCCCTCTGACACCAACGGGCTGCTCTGGCCAGAGTGAAGACAGAGGGGAGCAGAAGACAGTTCCATCTTGTCTTTACTAATAATATAATATAATATAATATATTGTATATACATATACTATTTATAATATCATAATGTAATACAATATAATACTAGTAATAATACAATATTGTAATTATAATTATATATTTACATTACACGTAATATTACAATATAATGGTATAGTGCAATACAGTAATATATAATACTGATATTGTACTATGCTAATAATATAATATATTGTATGAAAATATATCTTGTAAGCCGCTCTGAGTCCCCTTTGGGGTCTGAAGAGCAGCATATAAATGCCATAAATAAATAAATAGTAGAGTTGGGCGTCATCTAGATATAAGTGGCACCACACTCCAAAACTCTGGACCTCTACCGACAGTTTCATGTATATGTTTAACCTCTACCACCAGTTTCATGTATATGTTTAAGAGCATGGAGGACAAAATGGAACCCTGGGGAACCCCATAGGTCAATGGCCAGGGATTCAAACAGGAGTCCCCCAGCACCACCTTCTGAGAACGGATCTCCAGGAAGGATTGGAGTCACTGTAAAACAAATCAATACATACAAAACAAAAGAAAGGACTAATACAAATGAACAGCCAGTTCTTGTGGGGGAAAGATGAAAAAGTTAAGGTTCAGAATGTGTTCAGGTCCAACAGAGACCAAAACTAACAAAATAACATTCAACAAGGAGAAATTTAAGATATTAACTATAAGCTAAAAACAGCCAGAAGTAGGAGCTCTGCCAAACATTTTCATTTGCTGGCCAGAGAAGATGGGAATGTCATCCACCCTAACGCCAAACACTAGCAGAATGAACCTCCTGTAAGATCAGAGGCTGCGCAGAAAAGTACATTTAGTGGGATGAGGGCAGAAGATGCTGTTTTGTTAAAAGTATACTTAACTATCATAAGCAGGTGATGTAGAAGTCTGCATTCTAGACCCAATTACAGCTTTTAAAAAATACTAATAATGCAAATTCCAACAGTTACACTTACCATTACAATCTTATCCCCCAAAGTAGTTTTAAACAACTAATTTGTGTTCTAAAATGCCCTGTCATGTTTCAAATATTTCGATCTGCAAGGCTGCTTCCTAGATACAACTATTTAAAAATACAAAGTGATAAGCCAAGCTATATTGTAGCATAACACAAATGTTTTCTATTGTAGTAGGATGAAACAATATATCCTACCTCTTTTTTATTTCTCCTGGCAACCTTCAGAAATTCAATCAAAATCTGTAGCTGAGCAGCATGGGACTCCTGTAATAGAAAGTTTACAAGTAAAAATGAGAATTATGTGGGAAAATGTTACACAATATAGATACATTTTTCTTTTTGGAAATGCATATATGGCTTTGGTATATTAAATGACTAATGTAAATTGTGACATCACAGTGCAAGGTAAGAGTTGAAATTCAACTCTGAAGTAGAATTGTATTGAGTAAAACAAAATGTGTATTTGACTTCTTATTAAGAATGGAAAAAAAAACCTTACTGCTTCCAGCTGTTTCTTCTTCTGGACCAGGAGTTCTAACATTAAATTAACATTGGCCAAATCAAGGTTGTCTTGATCTGTTCCCAGCAAATCTTGAAATATCTGCCACCTGTGACCATTCTGAAAGAAAAATAAACAAATTGTCAAGTTATATTCAAAAGTAAAGAGCCAAAGTAATATTACAGTTCTTTATACATTGCACAAAATCCTAAGGCTCATTTGGTTCTGCACCACTTACAGCAACAACAAATGGGAGCACATGGCTCTTCCACCTTCTGCCATTTTGTATTCTGAATGTGTACTTGAAAGACGTAGGACTTGTTTTTGAGGGTCCAATTATCTCCCCTAGCCTAAGCTGCATTTCTTCATGCAGTGAAGCCCAACATTTAAATTCCAGTTGCAACTTAGAATATCACTATCTTAATTTCATAACAGAAGGATTTTAGTATACAGTCATTTTACTATCAAATATGAAAAAAAAATTCACTATCCTGTTCAATTCCCTTGGGAAATTGCAATGTCAAGAATCAATATATGATAGCATTTAAGATATTAAACAACTGAGTCTAGCATTTTACTGTGTTTGGAAATTTCAAATTCAACAGCATTTGAACGTATTTATACCTGTGAGTTTAGTATTACATTAGATTTAAAACTGTAATCTAAATTTGATACCTCATGCCATTTGAATGCTTGGCTTATGTTACAAACTGAGGAGGAAATAATCTGGTTCTCAATATAATTTATGGAATCTCTACTGCCTGAGCCAACATCCAAACTGAAATGCAATTATATTCTGAAACCTGCAGATTTCAACCTTTGGTGATGTCACACACCCCATGGGTTCAAACTCTCATTTATTCATGAGTTTGAAACCAGCTGTCTCCCAAAGTTGTTTTTTATCATGTCAGAAGCAACTTGGGAACATACCCAAAGCTGGTGAGTAAGGAAGCTGTTCAGAAAGCATGAATGGCAGGATTCTCTATTATATCTGGTATCTCCCTTCTTTTCCCAGGCAAAACAGAGACATAACACACACAAAAAAAGGCAAAGCTGGCCCTGCACCACTGTATTTATCGGACAGATCCAGCTTTCTCATGCTCCCTGTATTATGTGAAGCTCTGTTCTGCCCAGACAAAGGTAGAGGAATATCGAGGGGAGGGCAGAGAGGTAAGAACAACCAGCTCAGAGGAAGAGGAGGAACTGGTCTGAAAGGTAAGTGAAGCACATATGCAGCTGGTTCTTTCTCTTTGTCCTGTTTCCTGTGAGCCTATTTTGCCCAGGGAAATGAAGAAGTGTACTGGGAGGACAGAAGACACAAAACAACACAAAGAGGAGGAGGGATTAATCCACAAGGTTTTGTTTCTTCCTCTTCTTCTGTTTTGCGGCATGTTACTGGTCCTCACTTCTTTTTTGTTTTTACCATGGAGGAAGATTGGAGCTGGGATGCACAAGGTAGGAGAAATGGCATGCAGGACCTCCTTCCCCCCACTTAAGAGACCACACTGGTGGCATCTCATTCTCTACCACCACATATATTCATGGTTTTTCCACTTTCACAGGCAAGTTACATCCTTAGCACCCAAGAAAACAGAAGAACTGTGTACACTGCAGCAAGGCAATAGAAAGAAGTACCCTACACAAGATCAACTACTAGTCTTTTCCACTATCCTCGGCCTCTGTTCTTGTTAGTCTGCGTATGTTTGATTGATATTTTAACTACTTAAATCCACAGAATTTTTAGTACAGGAACAATATATAATTAGAATTAATTCTTAAAATGTATAACCAGCTCCATTCTGCTACAGTATCTTCTGAATTATAATCAATTTTAGGAATCAATAGTCTTTGAGAGGACTTTAAGATCTCCTTTGTGTTTATAATATTTCCAAGTGAATCCATACAAATAATTGAAATTGACTTCACCTCTGTGGTAATAATAATAATAATTATCATCATCATCATCTTAATTTATATCCTGTCCTATCTCCCCGAGGGGACTCAGGGCAGTTTACAACAGATATTGGCAAATATTCAATACCATAAGAAGCTGAAAAAGACAAAAATAACCAACTCTTCAAATCCCAAAAACAAATCTACATCTACATCAAAAAAACCCCCCCCACACGTTATCAAAATTAAATGATAAACATAATAAATGTACGATTTCAAAACTAAGACTTAAAGAGACAAAACAGTATAAAGTTTTTAAAAAGTTTTAACTGTACTGTAAGTTTGTCTTTGACTTTTTTTGTTCAATGTCAAACCCTGTGATGTTACTGTAGAAAACCACAGACTAATTGTATTTAGGAAGAGAGGAAAGCTTTGATTTTATATTGAAACATCTATAGTCCATCTTAGCTGTATTAAAAACCAAATAAATTATATAATTTATCATAAGGGCTCTAAAAGTCACCTCGCCTAGACAGATTGTGGAGCAACCTATCAAACAGAAATATTTCCTTAACTGCTTGGAAGAAATAAATATACACCTTCAACCTTATCGTAACATCAGCTATCATCATGACCCACAAGCACACATAAACTTAAACGTATTCCCTTTAAGACAAGTAATAAAAAGAGAGTAAGAAAATTGGGACATACGGTGCTACTCACTGAATGGTCCAGTTTGAATCTCTTTTCATCAAATCTTTGCTTCTGTTTAAGAATAAGTTCATTCACTAAAAAAAGAATGGGGATAAGCAGTGAACAAATGGGGAAAGCACAGTCTATAAGTATATTCTTTAGGAATTCAGTTCTAATGAGAAGACTAAACAACTGAACCTTCCTGATTTTGCATTTATTCTTTTGATAAGACTAAGTTCAAATTACTGACAAAGTAAATTCATGATGGAATCAACTATTGAACAGCCCGAAGTAACATTTTCAAGCATTAAATCTTTTTCAAAGCAAGAAAGACATTATCACAAGAGCATCTGGACTACCTGATTTTTAAGAAAAAGATAGTGAATGAAACAACTACACAATTCACTCTAGGTAACTGCTACTGTACCACATAGCAACAGGCAGACCCATTAAAGTGTATCAGAAATGCTGCCAAAATACTTTTCCTACATCCTGTAAAACTACTAATATGGTTTCTTGGGGCTGCAGGAAAATGGCTGTGAAAAGCACTAAACACTTTGATTCATCTCACTGATAGTTGTATGTCATGACATCTCAATATAAAATACATGCATCCAAGGTTCATAATCTTTAACAAATAATTCTAATGAATACTATCCTGATTCTTACTCTAGGTGGGAGTACCAACAAGAGTAAATTCAATAGGATTTATTTATGTGTTGATTCAGTACTTTATTCAAGGGATCTAGTTGGGAATAAACAGAATTTAAACAATTATTAAGCTATTAGATTCACACTGTCCTAGTGTAAAAAGGTTTGCAGGTAGAACGTAAATAGACAGACCACAGAGATAGCAACTTATAGAGGGAGTCAAGTGTTTGAAAAAAAAACCCAACATCTCTACACACTGTCCGAAACATTTCTGTCTAGGAAAGGGATTGAACAGAACATATACTTTCAGATTAAATTATTTTCTTCTTCTATTTCAGCACAGGCAGAAATTAGATACATTTTAATGTGCTGTTAATGTCTGGAATGGATGCACCCTTTTCTTTAGCACTTATTTAAAAATTTTACATTAGATCAAAATGTTTTAAATGGTTTGGGCCCATTATTATTAATATGTGACCCACCTCTCAAAAATAGGTTATGACAACTTTTTGAATGTTTCTTGGGACAGATGAACATGAAGAAATATGTTCATATGCTTTCCACATATCCAGTTTTTGTATAAAAGACCTCTCTGTAAATCATGACTTCACAGTTTTTGTATAAAAGACCTCTCTGTAAATCATGACTTCACAGGAGATTAAGGTTATATTCCTATAGGTTTATCCTGGATGATGTTCCACTGAAGTCAATATAGTTTACTTTTGAGTGTATCTGTACAGGATATGCACTAAGTCATACACAATCCTCAGACACATGTTTGCAGATGTGTTCCTCCTCTTTAAAGGTATGATGATATGAGTTGCGAGGGGAAGAGAGAGGAATCCCAAATACAAACTCAAGAGTTTCAATTGAATTGTTGTGCTCTTTTTTAATCAGAGTGTTGGGGCTAATGTAAGCTAACTATGCACAGGTAAAGCTCGACTTCTAGTTGTCATCCAACCAGATTCTATTAGTGAATTTATTGCATCAGCCATCCTGGCACCTTCTGTGACTTTATTCTTGGTCATGTTTCGGGAATGTTCTCTTATCTTGTTACACGTGAGCAGGCATTCTGCCCGGCATTAGCTTGTCTCTTTTTAACATATACATTCCCTAATGCACAAGACTTGCTGATTTCTGTTGCCTGCACGAGTTGTCAGTAGTAAAGGACCAAAATTAAATCGGCTAAACCTCTTGGGGCCACAGATAAAGTTTTAGCATCCCCCTTTCCAAGTAAAATAGAATTAATGATGAGTTAAGATTATTTTTGTTGTGTGCTTTCAAGTCATTTCAGACTTAGTGCAATCCTAAAACAACTCTATTAGTTTTCTTGCCAAGATTTATTCAAACAGGATTTGCCTTTGACTTTCTCTGAGGCTGTGAGAATGTGGCTTGCCTAAAGTCACTCAGTGGGTTCTTCCTTCTTCCTTCCTCTTTTTCATACCTCTTTCTCCCTTCCTCCTACCCTTTCTTCCTTCATTCCTCCTCCTTCCTTCCTGGCAGGGATGCACAGTGGGGGCATAAGGGGGCGGTGGCACTCTGCAGGCTTCACCAATGGTTTGTGCTGGCCACATGTTGTGTAGTCCTGCTCTATATCTTATAGTCTGTAGACTGTACTCTCTATGTATGTATGTAGGATTATTATTATGTTTATTTATATCTCTTTTTTTTTCTTTCCACTGGGAGATTCAAATGGCTTACATTAAAAGCATTTCTATACAACTGAAAATCTACACTTTTCTTGTCAAGATTTATTCCAGGTCTCAAAGCTGGCTACCAAAATAAGACATGGATTGATGAAATTTTCTCTACTGTATAATCTGCATTGATTCACTGTGGCTATAGTTAATAAATGATTTTACACAAATAGCTTAAACTACTCTTGGTTATCTGTAAATCACAATTATGATTTGTGATTTAGGTCACCAAATCAACTTCTAACCGTGTGATCCCACTGTTGTTTGCACAGAACAAAAAGCAACCTAGTCTCCTTCTACCCCATTCCAACCTTACTACCCTACCCAAGTATTCCTGACAGAATTGCTGCTTATATGCCATCATTATCCATGCTGAAGCAGCCAGCATGGTTGAGCCAATCAAGGAAAGGGATTTAAGTTATTGTGAGACCAGACATGCTGACTGAAAACAGCGGCTCATGCACCACTACCCTAGCAGTTAAATGATAAAATGTTTTTAAGCACATCCTGCATTTAAAGTAAACAACCGTACCAAATAAGATAGCAGTCATTTAGCTGATTCAATTTTTGACTATCTGCTTACTGAAATTCTAGCTGAAATGTGTAAGAAGACTTACCTAAAAAGTTTGGATAAAGATGGTCAATGTTATCCACAACATAATTACATTTTGGACATCTATTGTTGTCTTCCAGGCTTTGATGAATACATTTATAACTGTTCAAAGGAAAAATAAACAAATTAGAACTACAGAAAATAATGGCAGCCTGTACAATGGACTATCAGCTCAGTTGCACATATAATTATTGTGCCAATGTATCATGAGGAAGTACGGCTGTGAGAGAGCCGTGCCTTCTGTAATTAAAGGGCAAAAACCAAACACAATCCAGAGGCACGCAGGGGTTCACACAGGAAAAATTAATATTTTCCAGAAACATTTCTGGTCAAAACTTTAGTTTGGTCAAAACTTTAGATCCATAAAATAGATCTCAACTTTATGTTCTGATCCTCAAAGTTACAACAACACTACTTGCCAAGGAAGAGACTGTACCGTGAGATAATATCATTTGCATTCAAAGTACAATTTATTATTGACATTGCGTTATATCAAATTGTCAAGGCATTCACTGCAGCTGGATTGAAGAGGAGAGAGGATGGAAAAGTCTTCTTTCCCACCTAGCATAGCAAAGGGAACTGAAACTATGTGGTATAATTTTGGAGAGATACAAAGGTTCGCTCTGGGAGAAGAACATCAGGAATAAGTATTTCCTCCCTCAAGAAAATCTTCTGCTGTCAATGTGCCTTCTGTAATTAAAGGGCAAAAACCAAACACAATCCAGAGACACGCAGGGGTCCACACAGGAAAAATTAATATTTTCCAGAAACATTTCTGGTCTGCAACCTACCAAAAATGCCATATATATGCTAACGGTTGTAATGCCTAGAAGCATGAAGGCCAGAAAAAACATTCAGGGTAAGTGAATCATTTTTTTCCTAAGAATATGGATTCAAGAATATTTGCTTTTCAGAATGATGATTGTGTTTACACTCAAAATATTACTGCAAAAACTATGTAAGAAAATCTTAGTGAAAAAAAAATATATGTTAGGTTATATATAGTATCAGATCACTATAATCCTTAGCCATGGTTTATTTTTGCCAATTCTTTGTTTCAGAATGAGTGGTTTATGTCTGTTTCATGCTATGAAGACCTAGAGGAGACAAAATGATTTTGTTTTATTCATGTTGGTGCCTTTTTTTTATAAAATGGCAGAAACAAAGAGATTGCTTAAAATTCAAGTACCGCTCCTTGTAACAATGTGTGTGAAAGAGAGTAGAGTAAATAAACCTGTAATTATTATCTGACTAGTATATCAAATTATACCAAATAAGGTAACTTTATTCCAATTTGTGTTACTTTGCTAATATGACGTGTTATTATGACAATTCATATTACTTCAAAGTACGAAATGTTTATATGCATACCAATTTCTCAGATCCAAAAATAAATTAGAGCACTCCTTAATATCAACAAACATGTATTGCTGATCATATCTAAGCATATCTGAGGATAAGCTGATTTAAAATTACAAAAGCCACAACAAGCATTATTGCTGAGGTTGAACCAAGATACAGATTAGGCAATCAACTCCGTAAATGAACACATGAAGCTGCTTCGTATGGAGTTACATCACTGGTCAAACTTCCCGTTTTTCAAAACTGACTAACACTAGCTCCCCAGGGCTTCTTATTTATTTTGTTTTTTAAATCACTTGCGCATAGTATTTTAAAATCTTTAAATCCATCTCAGGCAGAAATAAAATAATAAGTGCTATCTCTTCAACCAAAATTTAAAGATACTTTAAATCATACCACTTAACCCATTTTAATTCTTCAATGAAACATAATTATAGCATTTGAAAAGACAACAGACTCTAGACTATTAGGAAATTAATAACTGATATCCATTATACTTCAAGTAAATAACTATAAGCAGTTTCTTTGTAATCACTTCACAAAGGAAGATAAGCAAAACACAAGAGAAATTACTGCAACTAAAGAGGGCTTCCCATTTTTTTCTTCATCATGTAACACCCAAAGCCACTCTTTCATGTTGAATAATTTTCTGTACATTCTTGTTCTTGCTTTCAAGTCCATATTAAAAGTAACTCAAGTTTTCTTCTATCATGAGCATACCCAGTAAATGCTGAGCATAACCGGTAGATGCTGTTGCATGTGCTGGACATTTTTTTCAATGGCCTCATAATATGACAGGTATGTGCTACTTTCAATATGCAGATTGGATTCTGTTTAGGTTTCAATATTCAGATTATTTCTGTGTCCTATAAAATTAATTGCAGCCTTATGTCAAGAATTCACATGGATGCACCAATGAAAATTTGATACATTTTACAGGATGTCCCTGAACTACAAACATCAGATTTATATATGACTCCTAGTTATAAACAGACAGTGAGACAACAGGAAGGGAGACTAAATCTACTCCTAGGAAGGGAAAATCAGTCCTAGAAGAGTTATCACGGGGAAAGGGATCTCCACTGAAGCTTCCTCAGCAATTCTTGTTTTACCAGTAAACCAAAATTTTCAAAATCCAATTGTCACAGGCACAGACACTGAGGTGAAATCTTCTTAACAGGGACACAAACAAAAAAACAAACAGCACAGGGGCATTAAGCATATGCTAGCCAAAGATAAACAATATATATTTTTGGCTGGAGTTCCACTTAAGAATGTAGCTGTTCCAACTTAAATACAGATTCAACACAAGAACAAACCTACAGAACCTATCTTTTTTGTAACCTGGGGACTGTCTGTATAAATAAGTCTCTTATGCTGGAAGGTTTGTGAGCAAATCTTACCAAAAGCTGTGTCCACATTTTGTCATGTATGCTTCTTCAATCATATCAAAGCAGATAGGGCTGGAAAAAAGAAAAAAACATTTCAATATTGCAACATGTAAGTTCAAAATAGTCAGTCTTTAAAATGTAGTTAAGAAAGGGGGAGTGAAAAAGAATTGAATTAACAGTAGCTAAGAAACATGTTAAATGCCATCACTAGAAACCAATAAAAAATATGAAATTACACAGAGTTCACTTCACATATTCTGATAAGTTCATATGCCTATAAACTAATAATGAGCTGACTGTTTCTTGGTTAATGGAGAAAACCCCCAAATGCAGTAATTTCTCCTTTAGTATGATCCATAAATATGCTGGGAAGAAAAAGTATGCACCAAATCATAAAAAGATTTATTGAATACAAGCCGTCCCCTGCTACACGTTGCTGTGGCCCAGTCTGTGTATATGTATTTTGTGTGTGTGTATATGTGGTTTTGTGCATGCGTTGTAATGTATTTTTTGTTTTTTGGCTTTTTAAGCGTTTTCCAGTGTTTTATGAGTGATGGTCACTCCTTGGCCTGATAGGTGTGTTGTGTCCAAATTTGGTGTCAATTTGCCCAGTGGTTTTTGAGTTATGTTAATCCCACAAACGAACATTACATTTTTAATTATATAGAAGATAAATAAAAGGCAGATTTTCTTGAATACTGAACGTGGAAAGGGTACACAGTAAACCTATAATAGTAGTATGTCATTTCTAAAAAGTGTAAAAGTAAGTGAAAGAAAGAGTGGTCACTCATGAACTGCCAAAACTGATCAATTTTAGCTGAAGCATTACATAAGAACATTTTCATACAATACAAACTCATGTTTAAGTGTTTTCTTTACATTTTATAGATGCATGGAAAGTAAAGAACTGTGATCAAATCTCTAGAAGCAAATAAACTGTCAGTTAAATATATAAGAAATTAAACTGTGGAAATGGCAAATATTCCTGAGTCACCCACCCTGATATATTTCCTAAAAAGCAAAAGATTGTGTTTCATGCCACCCTGTCATAAAGCAGGTTATGCCACTGCATACCACTGCACACATTTTGCATAACATTTCTGAATGTAAGTTGAACCTTCCTAATTTATTTCATCCCGATTGGTCGCTGATAGGCCACACTGAGCTATTTTAATCAAATTTAGTCTAATGGACCCCAGTAAGGAAACATGTCTGGGTATCCAAATACACACTTCACAGCTCTCTGGGCAGCAGTCAAAAGAAACCTTGCCAAACTCATTAGGCATTTGTAACAGTGAAACTGAAAATGTACTTCCCATCTGTCTGCCTTCCCTTTGTATCAATGTGACTCCACAGGAAGGTTCCAACTTCTTTACAACAGCCTTCTTTAACCCCCCCCCCCCAAAAAAACCCCAACAACACTGCATGTGTCCTCCAAGGACTGGTTTAATTAGCCCTGATTCTTGCCTATTCCATTCGAATCATGGAAATTGCAAGCCTCTACTAATGGGTGCTGGTGCTTCACAAACTTCCCCTCCAAGATTACAAAATACCGAGCCATGGCAGTTGTAGTGACATCAAACCGCATTAATTCTACAGTGCATTCTGATGGCTTTTCGGGGTTTTTTGGCATATTTTCATAATTATGGCAAATTCTAGTGTTATTTATTTATTAACTCGTTTTTCTCCTCAATGAAGTGTATGACACTTTTAAAGAAAACCTAAATACTGTAAAAATGCCAAAATCGTTTTGTAGTCCATTGAACCTCTCTATTATCAGAATACAGATAAAACAAAGTGTGTATTTTGATAATGAAGAGGTTCAGGAGGCTAAAACAAGAAACAGCAACTGCATCTTATATTAGATTTGAAACTATTTCCCCCAAAATGATTTCAATGAAGTTATATCTGAGAAGCAGCACTTTACTAATCACAGTGAAGTTCAAAGATTACTTCTCTCAGAACATATGTAAGTTGAAAATGTTCACTGTTATCTCCAGATTTTGTGAAGTCATTCCAACTATCTCCTTCATCTTATTTGACTAGCTACTCATCTGTAGACAGCTTAATACCACATATAACTACTATGTTTGCTATGAGTTAATACATTTCTATATATAAGAAAAAATCTGACATTTTTATTGTAGCATGTATGCTTCCAGCTCCCTTAAAAAGGGTAGGCAAATTCTCAGAGTTTCTCAACCTGTGCTCCTCCAGATATTTTGAACTTCAGCTCCCACAATTCCTAATAACTGGTAAACTGGCTGGGATTTCTGAGAGCTGAAGTCCAAAACACCTGGAGGAACCCAGTTTGAGAAATACTGATCTATGCCAAAGCAGTGCCATCAGCAATGGTTTTATCTTGAAATCCAAATAGAGATTTGGTTTAAGAGACTATATGAAAATTTACTGAATTACTCTAACTCTGTGGAGCTCTGTTGTACCTACCCAAAATGATTGTGTTTTCTCCAAGAATCAATTAATGTGAGGTTGAAAAATGAAACTGCTGGAAAGCAACAGAACAATCTTTAAATGAATCCTGCAACTGATGGACACCCAATAAATAATAATAATAGTAATAATAATAATAATTTTATTTTTATGTGCCTTCATTTCTAATGTATGAGTACCCTCAGGTGAATCTATCAATTACAGCGTTAGATTTTGTTCAGAGTAGGTTTGCCCCTGACACTGAGAGTATGTGACTCTCCCAAAGTCACTCAGAACATTTCCATGGCTGAGCATGGATTCAAAGCTTGATCGCCCTGTGTCCAACACTCAAACCATAACTCCACAGTATCTCTCCACAATAAATTATACAGCCTTAAATTCTTAGCACCAACTTGGTGATTGCAAGAATCAAGTCACTTCCTGAGAGACTACAGACAAATCAAGAACTTTGGCCCAAAAGCAAGACGCTGGCTGCTGGAGCTGATGAACAACTGCACTGCATCCCGTCAGATCCCCAAAATCTGGAGGAAAGAAAGAGTCATCACCATCTTGAAGCCAGGCAAAGACAGTAATGATCCAAAAAGCTACAGACCAATCTCCCTGCTGTGCCACCTCTACAAAGTTTTGGAGAGACTTATTTTGAATAGAATTATGGAAAAAATAGACCCGTCTGATTCCACAGGAAGCTGGCTTCAGGAAAGGCAAAAGCTGCACATCGCAAGTACTGAACCTGACTCAGCACATAGAAGATGGCTTTGAAAGGCAGATCACAGGAGCTGTCTTCACAGACCTAACAGCGGCTTATGATACTATGAACCACCGTCTCCTCCTGAGAAAAACGTATATCACAAAGGACTACCATCTCACCCACCTCATAGGAAACCTGCTACAAAACAGGAGCTTTTTTGTTGAGTTCCAGGGCCAGAGAAGCAGATGGCGGAAACAGAAGAACGGCCTGCCTCAAGGGAGCGTGCTTGCTTCATCAATGTTCAACATTTACACAAATGACCAGCCACTGCCAAAAGGGACAGAGTTTCATATATGCTGATAATCGTGCCATTACCGCTCAAGCAGGGAGCTTTGAGATGGTTGAACAGAATCTCTCCAAAGCTCAAGGTGCTCTTACTGCCTATTACAGGGAAAACCAACTGATCCCTAATCCATTTAAAACACAGATATGTGCCTTTCACCTTGAGAACAGACAAGCATCCCGAGCTCTGAGGATTACTTGGGAAGGAATCCCACTGGAGCATTGCAGCATACCCAGATACCTGGAAGTCACTCTGGACCGTGCTCTGACCTACAAGAAGCACTGCCTGAACATCAAGCAAAAGGTGGGTGCTAGAAACAATATCATACGAAAGCTGACTGGCACAACCTGGGGATCACAACCAGACACAGTAAAGACATCTGCCCTTGCGCTATGCTACTCTGCTTCTGAGTACGCATGCCATCTCACCACACTAAAACAGTGGATGTTGCTCTTAATGAGACATGCCGCATTATCACAGGGTGTCTGCGCCCTACACCACTGGAGAAATTACACTGCTTAGCCGGTATTGCACCACCTGACATCCGCCGGGAAGTAGCAGCCAATAGTGAAAAGACCAAGGCAGTGACATCTCCAGCTCATCCCTTGTTTGGGTATCAGCCAGCATGTCAATGACTTAAACCTAGAAATAGTTTTCTAAGATATACAGAGACACTTGCTGGAACACCTCAGCAAGCGAGAGTTCAAAAGTGGCAGGCTCAAACTCAGCACTTCAATCCGTGGGTGATACCAGATGAGAGACTCCCTCCTGGGCACACAGAAGACTGGGCGACTTGGAAAGCGCTGAACAGACTGCGCTCTGGCATCACGAGATGCAGAGCCAACCTTGAGAAATGGGGCTACAAAGTTGAATCCACGACATGCGAGTGCGGAGAAGAGCAAACCACAGACCACCTGCTGCAATGCAACCTGAGCTCTGCTACATGCACAATGGAGGACCTTCTTGTGGCAACACCAGAGGCACTCCAAGTGACCAGATACTGGTCAAAGGACATTTAATCAACTACCAAATCTGCAACATTTGTGGGGTTTTTTTATCTGTTTGTTTGTTTTGTTCTGTTAGAAATGTAATGCAATGGTCTGGTTGCTGATGACATGATAAATAAATAAATAAATAACACTGTAAATAAATAAATACAGAGGAGTTTCGCTTATCCAATATTTGTTCATTCAACATTCTGTATTATCCAACGCAGTCTACCTCCTGCCCAGATACACAGCTGTTTCAATACATTGTGAAATTTTGCTACTAATTTCGTAAATCTAGAAATTGCTACATAATGTTACCATGTACTGAACTGCTTTTTTCTGTCAATTTGTTGTAAAACATGTTTTGGTATTTTATTTGTAAAATCATAACATAATTTGACATTTAATAGGATTTTCCTTAATCCCTCCTTACTATCCAACATTTTAACTTATCCAACGTTCTGCTGGCCCATTTATGTTGGGTAAGCGAGACTCTCTACTGTAAATAATGTTGTGAGCAGCTTTGGGTCCCGCTGGGGAGAAACACAGGATATAAATAAAGATTTATAATTATTACTAGCCATCCCCTGCCACGTATTGCTGTGGCCCAGTCTGTGTATATGTGTTTTGTGTGTATGTATGTATGTGTACATGTGTGTGTGTGTATTTGTGTATACGTGTATATATATTGCACATGCGTTGTGATGTATTATTTATTTTTTGGCTTTTTATGTCTCTTCCACTGTGTTTTCTGCTTTTTATGTTTTCTGTCCGCTGCCATGCGTTGCTGTGGCCCGGTCTGTGCATATGTGTTTTGTGTGTGTATGTTATAATGTAATACAATATAACACTACTAATTATAATATATTATAATTATATATTTATATTACATATAATATTACTAATAATATTACAATATAATGGTATAGTACAATATAGTAATATTTAATACTGATATTGTACTGTGCTAGTAATATAATATATTGTATGGATATATATCTTGTAAGCCACTCTGAGTCCCCTTCGGGGTGAGAAGGGCGGCATATAAATGCCATAAATAAATAAATAAATAAATGTGCGTGTTTGCATATATTACCTGAAGAGATCCGGAAAGCCTCTTCTCTAGAAACATTCAAAAAGAACCTTAAAACCTGGCTCTTCCGCTGCACCTTTGGTGAGTAGGTGCACAATATGACACCCCTCAACGTTCTTCCCACTGGAACACACGCTCTCCAAATGGGAAGTTTAGCTTCACAACTATGTACGTTTTTCCTATCCGACCGCATCTCTGCCTATGAACCCACCAGGACTTTGAGATCTTCCGGGGAGACCCTGCTCTCGATCCCGCCTGCTTCTCAAGCTCGGCTGGCAGGGATGAGAGATAGGGCTTTCTCGATGGTGGCTCCTCGGCTGTGGAACGCTCTTCCTACGGACATTAGACTAGCACCATCTCTATTGGTATTCCGCAAAAAAGTGAAGACCTGGCTGTTTGAGCAGGCGTTCGAATAATTAGTGCAATGATTGGTTAATGAACACTGGAATGGAACAATGGATGACGAATCTGGAACATGTTTTTGATGATGAGACGACAGTGAATGGGTATTGTAGTAACTGTTTATTAATTGTGTAATGCGTTAGGTTGTTACTGTTTCTATACTGTAGCACTGAATTTTTGCTGTTCGTATTTGTTGTGAACCGCTGTGAGTCGCCTTCGGGCTGAGAACAGCGGTATACAAGTAAGGTAAATAAATAAATAAATAATAGTTCCCTGCAGGTAACTTGCTCCTATTTTTATCTCATTAGAGTTTTAGAATTGTTTTTATCCTGTACATGTGGCCCACCCATTGTTATTGTGATTGTGCTTATTGGAATGTTATTTTATGACTGTGTTTATATTTTTTTTGATGTAATTTGATGATGTTGTTTATTGTTTATGCTCTGGTTTTATTTTGTTGTAATATGTTGTCCAGGCTTGGCCCCATGTAAGCCGCTCCGAGTCTCCACTGGGAAGATGGTGGTGGAGTATAAATAAAGTTTATTATTATTATTATTATCATTATTATTATTATTACTAGCTGCCCCCTGCCACGCATCGCTGTGGCCCAGTCTGGTGACCTAGAAAATAGTGTTGGTTTCTAATATATGTAATTTCTTTATGCTTGTGCGTAAACAGTATTTCTTGTCAGTGTTGATGTGGAGAGTGTCTGGTTTGCCTACTCTAGAACATGCAACATATCATTGTCCTACTTTAGAGGTCCCTTTGAAATCTATGATATTATATCTGGCATATATATATATGTGTGTGTGTGTGTGAATCATATCTATTAGGCCTGTTTGATCAAGAAAAAATTTGTTTCTAAAATCGATTCTTAATTGGGGTGTTTTTTTGTTTCGATATTTAAAATATTTACAAAACTTTTCAAAAAAATGTTTTGTTATTTACGAAAATTCGTAAATATTTACAAAACATTTTTTAAACTCCATTTGCCCTAGTATTTTAAATATCGAAATTTTTTCTTGATCAAACAGGCCTAGTCCAACAGACCTCTGAGGATGCCTGCCATAGATGTGGGCAAAATGTCAGGAGAGAATGCTTCTGGAACATGGTCCAGCCCTGAAAACTCACACAAGCGGCCTCCGCGCGCCATCCGGCTCCGGCTTCTGCGCCCTCCTTCTCCTCCTCGCACTTCCTGCAAATCAGCTGGGAGGAGGAGAAGGGAGGGGGCAGAAGCCAGAGCCGGATGGCGCGCGGGGGCTCCGGCTTCTGCGCCCTCCTCCTCCTCCTCCTCCTCGGGTGAGCGCGCGCGGGGGCTCCGGCTTCTGCGCCCTCCTTCTCCTCCTCCCAGCTGATTTGCAGGAAGTGCGAGGAGGAGGAGAAGGAGGGTGCAGAAGCCGGAGCCCCCGCGCGCGCTCCGGCTTCTGCGCCCTCCTTCTCCTCCTCCTCGCACTTCCTGCAAATCAGCTGGGAGGAGGAGAAGGGAGGGGGCAGAAGCCGGAGCCGGATGGCGCGCGGGGGCTCCGGCTTCTGCGCCCTCCTCCTCCTCCTCCTCCTCCTCGGGTGAGCGCGCGCGGGGGCTCCGGCTTCTGCACCCTCCTTCTCCTCCTCCCAGCTGATTTGCAGGAAGTGCGAGGAGGAGGAGAAGGAGGGTGCAGAAGCCGGAGCCCTCGCGCGCGCTCCGGCTTCTGCGCCCTCCTTCTCCTCCTCCCAGCTGATTTGCAGGAAGTGCGAGGAGGAGGAGAAGGAGGGTGCAGAAGCCGGAGCCCCCGCGCGCGCTCCGGCTTCTGCGCCCTCCTTCTCCTCCTCCTCGCACTTCCTGCAAATCAGCTGGGAGGAGGAGAAGGGAGGGGGCAGAAGCCGGAGCCGGATGGCGCGCGGGGGCTCCGGCTTCTGCGCCCTCCTCCTCCTCCTCGGGTGAGCGCGCGCGGGGGCTCCGGCTTCTGCACCCTCCTTCTCCTCCTCCCAGCTGATTTGCAGGAAGTGCGAGGAGGAGGAGAAGGAGGGTGCAGAAGCCGGAGCCCCCGTGCGCGCTCCGGCTTCTGCGCCCTCCTTCTCCTCCTCCCAGCTGATTTGCAGGAAGTGCGAGGAGGAGGAGAAGGAGGGTGCAGAAGCCGGAGCCCCCGCGCGCGCTCCGGCTTCTGCGCCCTCCTTCTCCTCCTCCTCGCACTTCCTGCAAATCAGCTGGGAGGAGGAGAAGGGAGGGGGCAGAAGCCGGAGCCGGATGGCGCGCGGGGGCTCTGGCTTCTGCGCCCTCCTCCTCCTCCTCCTCCTCGGGTGAGCGCGCGCAGGGGCTCCGGCTTCTGCGCCCTCCTTCTCCTCCTCCTCCTCGGGTGAGCGCGCGCGGGGGCTCCGGCTTCTGCGCCCTCCTCCTCCTCCTCCTCGCACTTCCTGCAAATCAGCTGGGAGGAGGAGGAGGAGGGCGCAGAAGCTGGGAGCGCCGGATTGGCTCCCAGGCACCAGCACTGAGTCAGCACAGCAGCCGCCATCCCATTAACGACACGAGCTGAAGCTCGTAAAAAAAATGGGGCTGCTGTTTCGATATTTTTAAACCCTTCCGGGTTTAAAAATATGTTTTGAAATCGCTTCGGATATGGTTAAAATAACGATTTAATTACGAATTAACGAATTAACGAACTAAAACCGACAGGCCTAATATCTATTTATCTATATCTATGGCTGGGTGGCTCTTTGTCAGGAGGGCTTTGTTCATGTTTTCTTGTCCTGGTGAAGGGAGTTGGACTGGATGGTCTTAAGGCAGCATTTCTCATCCTGGGGGTCAGGACCCCTGGGGGGGTTGTGGGGTCATCGAAGGCCACCAGAAAACACAGTCTATTCTGTTGGTCATGGGGGTTCTGTATAGAAGGTTTGGCCCAATTCTCTCGTTGGTGGGGTTCAGAATACTCTTTGATTGCAGGTGAACTATAAATCCCAGCAAATACAACTCCCAAATGTCAAGGTCTGTTTTCCGCAAACTCCACCAGTGTTCACACTTGAGCATGTTGAGTATTCGGGCCAAGTTTGGTCCAGATCCATCATCGTTTGAGTCCACAGTGATCTCTGGATGTAGGTGAACTACAACTCCAAAACTCAAGGTCAATGCCCACCAAACCCTTCCAGTATTTTTGTTAGTCATGGGAGTTCTGTGTGCAAAGTTTGGCTCAATTCCATTGTTGATAGAGTTCAGAATGCTCTTTGATTGTAGGCGAACTATAAATCCCAGCAACTACAACTCCCAAATGACAAAATCAATGTTTTTGAGTGATGGTCACTCGTTGGCCTGATGGGCATATTGTGTCCAAATTTGGTGTCAATTCGCCCAGTTGTCTTTGAGTTATGTCAATCCCACAAAGGAACATTACATTTTTATTTTATAGATTACCATCATATGTGTATGTTGTTTTGCATGTGCGTTGTAGCATTATTTTATTTTATATTTTTGCTTTTTAAGTCTCTTCTGCTGTATATTTCAGTGTTTTTAGGAGTGATGGTCACTTGTTGGCCTGAAAGGTGTGTTGTGTCTAAAATTGGTATCAATTTGTCCAGTGGTTTTTGAGTTATGTTAACCCCACAAACAAACATTACATTTATCTATCTATCTATCTATCTATCTATATATGCTCTGTGCATGAGTACCTTAAAAACAAAAGAACTAATGGGCAAAATCACACCAAATTTGGCAACAAAATGTCTCTCTACACAAGGAGTGACCATCAATCAAAACATTATGGTTTTGTCATTTGGGAGTTGTAGTTGCTGGGATTTATAGTTGACCTACAATCAAAGAGCATTCTGAACTCCACCAACGATGGACTTGAACCAAACTTGGCACACAGAACTCCCATGACCAACAGAAAATACTGGAAAGGTTTGGAGGGCATTGACCTTGAGTTTGGGAGTTATAGTTCACATATATCCAGAGAGCACTGTGGACTCAAACAATGATGGATCTGGACCAAATTTGGCATGAATATTCAATATGCCCAAATATAAACACAGATGGCGTTTGGGGGAAATAGACCTTGACATTTGGAAGTTGTAGTTACTGGGATTTATAGTTCACCTACAATCAAGGAGCATTCCAAACCTCACCAACGATGGAATTGGGACAAACATCCCACACAAAACCCCCATGACCAAAAGGAAATACTGTGTTTCCTGGTGGTCTTTGGTGACCCTTCTGACACCCCCCTGGTGACCCCCCCCCCTTGGTGTATTGACTTCCCAGGTTGAGAAATGCTGCCTTAAGGCCATCCAGTCCAGCTCCCTTCACCAGGGCAACAAAACAAAGCCCTCCTGACAAAGCGCCATCCAGCCATTCACACACACACATATATATATGTGTGTATATGACAGATGTATATCAAAGATTTGAAAGGGACCCCTAAAGCAAACCAGACAATCTCCACTGGCAAAGAAACAACAAGGAAGCTCCAACTGGTCCAACGGGCGGCAGCCATGATACTAACAGGAGCGGGACGCAGGGAGCATACAACCCCCCCTACTGTACCAGCTCCACTGGCTGCCGATCTGCTACCGGGCTCAATACAAATTGCTGGCATTGGCCTATAAAGCCCTAAACGGTTCCGGCCCAAGATACCTAACTGACCGCCTCTCGGCCTATGAGCCCACGAGGACTTTGAGATCTTCCGGGGAGGCTCTGCTCTCGATCCCGCCTGCTTAACAGGCACGGCTGGCGGGGACGAGAGATAGGGCCTTCTCGGTGGTGGCGCCTCGGCTGTGGAACGCTCTTCCCGTGGACATCAGGCTAGCTCCCTCCCTGTTGATATTCCGCAGGAAATTAAAGACCTGGCTATTTAAGAAGGCATTTGAACAAGAAGTGATTGGTAATTTGACCATAGGAATGGAACAACGGAAATGATACCAGATTGTGGGTTTGACGATGAGACGACACGGAATGGCTTTTGTAGTAATGTTGATGTTTTTGATGATGATGTTTTTGATGATGATGTTTTTGTTTAATGCTGGATGTGAATTTTATATTATGTCTTGAATTGTTGAATTTTGTTCTTTCTATGTTGTACACCGCTGTGAGTCGCCCCCAGGCTGAGAACAGCGATATATAAGCAAAGTAAATAAATAAAGTAAATAAAACAAAGCCCTCCTGACAAAGGGCCATCCAGCCATTCACACACACACACACATATGACAGATGCAGTACCAAAGATTTCAAAGGGAACCCCGAAAAAAGGACAATGATATGTTACATGTTCCAGAGTAGGCAAACCAGACAATCTCCACATCAACACTGGCAAAGAAACAGCAAGAAATACTGTTTACTCAGAAACATTAAGAAATCACATATATTAGAAACCAACACATTCTCATTACTTCATTTCCAGATCACCAGACTGGGCCACAGCAACGCGTGGCAGGGGACAGCTAGTATTTATATATATAGATAGATTAAACCTTGAGGAATTCTGGGAGCTAAAGGACCAAAGATGGGGCGCATAGGAGTGACCTGCAAGATGGGTGTATGTAAGGCCAAGACTCGCTGTAGCAACTGAAGAGGAGGCAGGTAAGCAATGGCTAGCCTTCTCCCCCTCCCCCGCTCCTTCCCCATCTGGGCGCCCCTCGCTCACCACACGAAGTCGTTGCTTTTGTCTTCGTAGGAGTTCAGGAGGCCATTGCAGAGCGGCGTCAGCAGTGGCCTCTTCCTGCTGCTGCTGTTGGCGCTGCCTGGGCCGCTGCTCCCAGCCCGGCCTCCCCCCGCCAGGCGAGCCAGGCCTGCACTGCTGGAGGAAGAGCCCGAGGCAGCGGCCGCCACCAAGACAGGCCGCGCAGGGGCCCC
This sequence comes from Anolis sagrei, assembly GCF_037176765.1. Lineage (NCBI taxonomy): Eukaryota > Metazoa > Chordata > Lepidosauria > Squamata > Anolidae > Anolis > Anolis sagrei. The sequence continues at coordinate 128,583,579 of NC_090024.1, read as the reverse complement.
CAGCCCCACTGAGGCGGAAGAGGACGAGGCGCCCGAAGCCGCCGAAGCAGTGCCCGAAGAGGCCGAGGTGGTGACCGAAGGGGAGGACGTGGAGGAGGACCCCGGGGGAGGAGGCCCGGCCGCGGAGTGCTGAGGCGGCTGCCGGCTCCCCGACATCCCGGCTCCGGCTCAGCGCATCTCCCCCGACGCTCCGAGAGGGGAGCGGGCCGCACCAAGGCTTCCTCTCAGAGGAGGAGAAGGAAGGAGGAGGAGGACGGGCGCCTGCTTGGGAGCGCGTGCGCAGCACCTGATTGGCCCCTACGCCTGCCAGGGAGCGCGTGCGTGGCACCTGATTGGCCCCTGCGCCCGCCCTCAAACCAAAGGGGCGGGGCGGAGGCTCCCAACACCCTCCCTTCTCGTCGGAACTTGATTCAGGGGCCGGCACTGCGCGTGCGCAACCTCCATAGCGTCTTCAACGCGTCGAAGTTGTTTTTGTTTTTTTGGGTCGTCACGTCGTAACGGAGCAGGCAAAGGTCAACGCGCCTGCGCAAGAGGGCTGGACAGCGGTAGCCTAGCAACCACAGCGGCCTATCACATTTGGTCAGCGCGTGGAGGAAGGCTTGTGTTTTAGGGCTGAAAATGGTTCAAAAGTCATTCCAAAATTAGGGGACGCTGGCATTTCATAGAATCACAGAATTGGAAGAGACCTCGTGAGCTATCCAGTCCAACCCCCTGCCAAGAAGGAGGAAAATCGCATTTATTTATTTATTTATTTGCTTTATTTCTATACCGCATTTTTCAGCCTAAATTAGGCGACTCAATGCGGTTTACACAATGCAGGTTATCACAACAATAAACAGTTAAAACACATCATACACAGCAACAAAATCAACAATTATTATCAATTCATAACGCCTCGATAACAGAGCAAAATCCATTCTCATAATCCTTGTGCCATTCCTATGTTCAATTTTACCGTCTTCCTGTGTTCAGTTGCACCGTTTAGCCAAACGCTTGCTCGTAGAGCCAAGTCTTAACCTTCTTCCGAAACGCCAGCAGCGAAGGGGCCTGTCTGATGTCTACAGGTAGGGCATTCCATAGCCGAAGGGCCACCACCGAGAAGGCCCTGTCCTTCGTCCCCGCCAGCCGTGCCTGATCTTAACGTCCACGTCGGTTCATAGGTGGAGATGCGTTCGGAGAGGTAAGTGGGGCCGGAACCGTTTAGGGCTTTGTAGGCTAACGCCAGCACCTGAATTGTGCCCGGTAGCGGATTGGCAGCCAGTGGAGCTGGCTCAACAGAGGAGTGGTATGCTCCCTGAGTGCCGCTCCTGTTAACAACCTGGCTGCCGAGCGCTGGACCATCTGAAGCTTCCGGGAAGTCTTCAAGGGCAGCCCCACATAGAGCGCGTTGCAGTAATCTATACAGGATGTAACCAGAGCGTGGACTACCGTGGCCAAGTCAGACTTCCCAAGGTACGGGCTCAGCTGGCGCACAAGTTTTAATTGTGCAAATGCTCCCCTGGTCACCGCCGAGACCTGGGGTTCCAGACTCAGTGATGAATCCAGGATCACACCCAAGCTGTGAACCTGTGTCTTCAGGGGGAGTGTGACCCCGTCCAACACAGGCTGTAACCCTATACCCTGTTCGGCCTTGCGACTGACCAGGAGTGCCTCTGTCTTCTCTGGATTCAATTTCAATTTGTTAGCCCTCATCCAGTCCGACACAGCGGCCAAGCACCGGTTCAGGACCTGAACAGCCTCCTTAGTAGTAGGTGGAAAGGAGTGACAGAGTTGGACATCATCTGCGTACAGATAACACCGCACCCCGAAACTCCGGATGATCTCTCCCAACGGCTTCATGTAGATGTTAAACAACATGGGGGACAGTATTGAACCCTGCGGGGCCCCACAAGACAATGGTTGTGAGGACGAGCAGTTGTCCCCCATCAACACCTTCTGGGTACGATCCTCTAGGAAGGACCTGAGCCACTGCAAAACAGTGCCACCAAGGCCCATTCCCGCGAGGCGTCCCAGAAGGATACCGTGGTCGACGGTATCGAAGGCCGCTGAGAGATCCAACAGGACCAACAGGGACACATTCCCCCTGTCTAGCTCCCGGCGGAGATCATCCACTAAGGCGACCAAGGCTGTCTTGGTACCATGCCCCGGCCTAAAGCCAGACTGTGCCGGATCCAGATAATCCGTGTCTACCAAGAATACCTGAAGTTGTGAGGCCACCACACGTTCCAGGACTTTGCCCAAAAAGGGGAGATTGGAAACAGGATGATAGTTGACAAATTGAGTGGGGTCCAGTGATGGTTTTTTCAACAGCGGTTTTATTACAGTTTGTTTTAAGCTGGCTGGAATTTTGCCTTCCCGAAGGGAGGCATTAACCACCACTTCCACCCACTCGGCCAATCCCCCTCTGGCTTCCTTCACGAGCCAGGATGGGCAGGGGTCTAGGATGCCTGTGTTTGCTCTCATTCCTCCAAGTATCTTGTCCACATCCTCGGGTTTCACCAATTGAAATGAATCCATCAAAATCGGACAAGCAGGTGCTCGTGTTACATCCTCAGAGACTGCCGTTAACATGGTATCCAGGCCAGAACGGATCAAAGCGACTTTGTCCGCAAAGAACTGAGCAAATGCTTCACAGCGGGCCGTTGAGTTGTCAGGGTTCCCCTCCGGAGTGGTGTGGTTTAATAGACCTCTGACAACTCAAAACAGCTCCGCCGGACGGTTCTTTGCGGACGCAATATTGGCCGCAAAGAAAGATTTCTTTGCCGCCTTTATTGCCACGGCATATGCCCTTAGAAGCACCCCCGACAGATGGCCATCCAGCCTCTCTTTTAAAGCTTCCAAAGCTTCCATTTTATATTGCTTACTGTGTTGTTGTTGTTCATTCGTTCAGTTGTTATTTATTTATTTATCGTGTCATCAGCAGCCATACCATTGTATTACATTTGTAACAGAACCAAACAAACAAACATTAAAAAAGGAAAAAAATTGTAAACTTGGTAGTTGATTAAATGTCCTTTGACCAGTATCTGGCCACTTGGAGTGCCTCTGGTGTTGCCTTTCCTGAAGGTCCTCCATTGTGCATGTGGCAGGGCTCAGGGTGCATTGCAGCAGGTGGTCAGTGGTTTGCTTTTCTCTGCACTCGCATGTCATGGATTCCACTTTGTAGCCCCATTTCTTGAGGTTGGCTCTGCATCTCGTGGTGCCAGAGCGCAGTCTGTTCAGCGCTTTCCAAGTAGCCCAGTCTTTGGTGTGCCCAGGAGGGAGTCTCTCATCTGGTATCACCCACGGATTGAGGTGCTGGGTTTGAGCCTGCCACTTTTGAACTCTCGCTTGCTGAGGTGTTCCAGCGAGTGTCTCTGTATATCTTAGAAAACTATTTCTTGATTTAAGTCGTTGACGTGCTGGCTGATACCCAAACGGGATGAGTTGGAGATGTTACCTGCTGCAATGCCTTGGTCCTTTCACTATTGGCTGCTACTTCCCGGCGGATGTCAAGTGGTGCAACAGTGGCTAAGGAGTGTAATTTCTCCAGTGATGTAGAGCGCAGACGCCCCATGATAATGCGGCATGACTCATTAAGAGCCACATCCACTGTTTTAGTGTGGTGAGATGTGTTCCACACTGGGCATGCGTACTCAGCAGCAGAGTAGCACAGCACAAGGGCGGATGTCTTCACTGTGTCTGGTTGTGATCCCCAGGTTGTGCCAGTCAGCTTTCTATGATATTGTTTCTAGCACCCACTTTTTGCTTGATGTTCAGGCAGTGCTTCTTGTAGGTCAGAGCACGATCCAAAGTGACTTCCAGGTATTTGGGTGTGCTGCAATGCTCCAGTGGGATTCCTTCCCAGGTGATCCTCAGAGCTCGGGATAATTGTCTCTTCTTAAGGTGAAAGGCACATGTCTGTGTTTTAGATAGATTAGGGATCAGTTGATTTTTCCTGTAATAGGCAGTAAGAGCACCTAGAGCTTCAGAGAGCTTCTGTTCAACCATCTCAAAGCTCCCTGTTTGAGTGGTAATGGCACAATCATCAGCATAGATGAAACTCTCTGTCACTTCTGACAGTGGCTGGTCATTTGTGTAAATGTTGAACATGGATGGGGCCAGCATGCTCCCCTAAGGTAGGCCGTTCTTCTGTTTCCGCCATCTGCTTCTCTGGCTCTGGAACTCAACAAAAAAAGCTCCTGTTTTGTAGCAGGTTTCCTATGAGGCGCGTGAGGTGGTAGTCCTTTATGATATTATACATTTTTCTCAGGAGGAGGCGGTGGTTCACAGTATCATAGGCTGCTGACAGATTTATGAAGACAGCTCCTGTGATCTGCTGCCTTTCAAAGCCATCTTCTCTGTGCTGAGTCAGGTTCAACACTTGCAATGTGAAGCTTTTGCCTTTCCTGAAGCCAGCTTGCTGTGGAATCAGACAGACGTTTAACGACTTAAATCTAGAAATAGTTTTCTAAGATCTACAGAGACACTCGCTGGAACACCTCAGCAAGCGAGAGTCCAAAAGTGGCAGGCTCACACCCAGAACCTCAACCAATGGCTGATACCCAATGAGAGACTCCCCCCTGAAAACTGGGCAACTTGGAAGGCGCTAAACAAACTGCGCTCTGGCACCATGAGATGCAGAGCCAACCTCAAGAAATGGGGCCACAAAGTGGAATCCACAACATACGAGTGTGGAGAAGAGCAAACTACAGACCATCTGCTGCAATGCAACCTGAGCCCTGCCACATGCACAATGGAGGACCTTCTTATAGTAACACCAGAGGCACTCCAAGTGGCCAGATACTGGTCAAAGGACATTTAATCAACTACCAAACTCGCAAATTGTGTATTTTGTCTGTTTGTCTGTTTTGTTATGTTAGAAATGTAATGCAATTGACTGGTTGCCCTGACACGACAAATAAATATTCGTTCAGTCGTTTCCGACTCTTCGTGACTTTATGGACCAGCCCACGGCAGAGCTCCCTGTCGGCTGTCACCACCCCCAGCTCCTTCCAGTCAATCCAGTCACTTCAAGGATCCCATCCATTCATCTTGCCCTTGGTCGGCCCCTCTTCCTTTTTCCTTCCATTTTCCCAAGCATCATTGTCTTCTCTAAGCTTTCCTTTCTTCTCATGATGTGGTCAAAGTACTTCATTTTGGCCTCTAGTATCCTTCCCTCTGATGAGCAGTCGGGCTTTATTTCTTGAAGTATGGACTTGTTGGATCTTCTGGCGGTCCAAGACACTCTCAGCATTTTCCTCCAGCACCACAGTTCAAAAGCATCTATAAAAATAAAAATAATAATAATAATAATAACAACAACAACAACAACAACAACAACACTTTATTTGTACCCCGCTACCATCTCCCCAAGGGACTCAGTGCGGCTTACATGAGACCAAGCCCAAATACAACAATACAAGCAATAATAACAACAATACAAGCCATTAAAATAAAAACGCAGTGCCCAAACACGAATCACGGAACATGAAAGGCACTGCAGACTACTTCAACCAGAGAAATCAGCCATAGCAGAGCACCTGATGAACCAACCTGGACACAACATATTATTTGAGAACACAGAAATGCCGGACCACTCTAACAACCACCATGTCAGACTACACAGAGAAGCTACTGAAATACACAAGCATGTGGACAATTTCAACAGAAAGGAGGAAACCATGAAAATGAACAAAATCTGGCTACCTGTATTAAAAAACTCTAAGATTACAACAGCACAACAACAGAGAGGAAACAAACAAGGACATCTAATCACCTCTCAACAAAAGTTTGCTCTAGGCACTGTCAGGCCATTATATGCTAATCAAGGTGGTCAGTTGAAACATTCACACCTAGCTCCAGCAGACAAGAGTCCTTTGTCTCACCCTGGTCATTCCACAGATATATAAACCCATTTTTCTAGTTCCAACAGACCTCACTACCTCTGAGGATGCTTGCCATAGATGCAGGCGAAACGTCAGGAGAGAATGCCTCTAGACCATGGCCATATAGGCCGAAAAAACCTACAACAACCCGGTGATTCCGGCCATGAAAGCCTTCGAAATACCGTCGAAGCCGTTCAGCAGTGGAACTCTCTGCCCCGGAGTGTTGTGGAGGCTCCTTCTTTGGAGGCTTTTAAACAGGCTGGATGGCATCTGTCGGGGGTGCTTTGAATGCAATCTTCCTGCTTCTTGGCAGGAGGTTGGACTGGATGGCCAATGAGGTCTCTTCCAACTCTGTTATTCTATGAATCCCTCTTGTCCTTTGCTGAATGAAGCATTTGTTGGATTTTCTTAGTGGCCCTATAGATAGTTTGTAGGTTGTGTTTCTTCATCAACTCTTTGCAGTCAGTGGTTTCCTTGTCGTATGGTACGAACACTTTTCCTCTGGGTGGATCTTTGTCTTTACTCTCATGGCTTGTACATGGTCTTGCAGCTCTTTTAATGTCTGTGGTGGAATATCCATTGGCCTGTAGAGCTCCGTTTAGGTCGTTCAGTTCACCTTGGAGGAAGAGGGCTTCACAGATTCCTTTTGCACACTCTGCCAGGGCTTTAATCGTGCTTCTTTTTTGACTTGAGTTATGGTTGAAGTCTTTATGTAGGTATCTATCTCTGTGTGTAAGTTTTCTGTAAACTGTGCGGCCCAATTGTTGATTGGGTTTGCAGATGACTAGGACATCTAGAAATTGCAGTTTTTCTTCATTTTCTTTTTCCCCACGATGAAGTGGATGTTTGGGTGGATGCTGTTGAGGTTTAGGTCTTCTTCACCATGGCTCCAAATGGTGAAGGTGTCATCCACATAGCATGTAGTGGGCTTTTTTGTTGCTGTTTCTAGGGTTTGTTTTTCAAAGCGTTCCATGTAGAAATTTGCTATAACTGGGCTGAGAGAGCTCCCCGTGGCTTCTCCATCTTTCTATTCATAGTATTCAGTGTCCCACTGGTGAAACAGGGCTGTGATATCTTCTGGGAAATTCTGGTTGATTAGTGCAATGGTGTCTGCTTCCAGGACCTTGGTAAATAGAGACACCACATTGAAGCTGCTCAGTTTGTCATTAGTGTTGAGGTTGCTGGTTTTTTTCTATTTCTGACTCCTCTGTTCCAGGTGCCATGCCCGTAATACACTATTATAGAATTTTGATTCTACTTTACTATGGCTACATCATGGGATTTGTGGACTGGTGAGGGAATAAAGTCCTCTAGTGCATAATCCCAATTTCCTCCTGAAAGAGCACATCCTAGATTTCTCTGAGACTGAGATATTGGGATACCCAACTGAGGGACTTCAAGGCCAAATGGTAATTTGAACTCTGGTTTCCCCAGTTCTAGTCCAACAAAACTGCTACAATATGAAGTAGCACTGGAACAGTATCATCTCACACATTACCCACACACATCAGTATATTCCTTGAAGGATACATACAAACTAGAACAAATTAGAACAATGAGAACAAATCAAGGATTATAGTGCAATGCAAGAGTAGCTCAGAGACAACATTCTGACAATATCCTCTCTGTAACAAAAAGAGAATAGTAATTACACTAAAATATAAAAGTAGAAAAAGGATAGTTGGAACTAGTAGTCTTCAACAGAAATTTGTACTATGAGAAAGCCAGCCATTACTCATTATTTGCAATATTGCCTTTGGTCACAAGAGAGCAGTCTTAGCTCGAGAAAGTGGCCTGTACATTTCAGGGCATTTTCAAAAAGAAAGATATCCCTTGATTTGTATACTGATTTTGTTTTCCAGAAAGGGATGAAGAGAGAACATTGCATTATGTTTTTGAAGGAAGAAGATTTGGGGTAGCACAGTTATCAAATGCTAAGTGAGAAATGCCCATTCTACTCAATGATAAGATCCAACTCCTGATATCTCAGCTACATGCTGCACATAGAAACAAACAAGATAACAGCTTTGACTGGATTGTGTCCATTTTTTCCTAAAAGCAATGTTTTCCCAGCCTTTTAGGAGAGAAATTAATCTTATAGGTAACTGTCATTTGTCTTTTAAATTTTATAACAAACCATGTCAGTCCCTTGTAAGAAAATTACCATTGAAATGAACACATACATTTAATGACATGTGGTTATGTGAGCCAGAACTCATTTCCATGTAAAATACTTTCTTCAGTTCTGGCAGAAGAAACAGATGTATACATAATGCCTCATGTTCTTTGATAGAAAAATAGAATAAATTGATGGGGGGGGGGGGGGGGGTTAAGCAGTGAAGATGATATTTATTTATTTGTCTTCATGTATATACAGACTAGTAAATGCAGCTTGCATTCTGTGAGTATGGATCCCTATTTCCTTGCTGCAAACAGAAGCATTTCTCTCCTCCTCCAAGGTGACATGTGAAGAGGTCCTTGGCCACCTCCATCTCTGGCTTGCTCTAGGGTGGCCTGGCCTCGGTGAAGAAGTAAACATTGACAGTTCGGTACAAGAATGTCCCATTTTCAGATTGTTTACTTGGGCTACTACCATGCTGTATTTTAAGGTCCTAGGTGCCCCTATAAGTATCTTTGCCATTTTGGAGTTCTAGACATGGACAAATATTCCTTTCAATTACTTGCTTCTTATCAGTGCCTCTTCGGCTACATGTGTATCAAATTTCAACTTTACAAGCAATGATATCTTAACACGAATGCATGGATACACCCAGGCATGTAGCTGGGGGGAGGGGGGGGGGGGTTGAAGGGCTTCAGCCCCCCCCCCCCCCCCCCAATTCTCATGGTGGTTTGCGAAAATGCCTTACTGGTGCATTATTTAAACTGTTATGTTTATTCATATCATGATCTGATCACCATACTCAATATATCCCATATGCATGGGGGTATTGGGGTAATGATAGGCTAGACCACTCTTTCACTCAGACTCAGCCCCCCCCCAAACTCAGCCCCCCCCCAAACTCAGCCCCCCCCAAACCAGCCCACCCCCCCCCGAACCCCCCCTCCCCCCGAAACAAAATCCTGGCTACGGGCCTGGATACACCTTTACAATTTCTTAGGAAAAAGCATTAAACTGTTCATTTGAACTCTTCTTGGATTGTGCAAATACTAGGTTTCTAGGTAGCCTGGAAATAAGTGTTTGTGGTATGCTTAGAATAACTCATTTTGAATGAAATATCACTGGTCCTCTA